>NW_008346551.1:123648-139752 GCF_000622305.1 Nannospalax galili | reverse complement strand
ACATCTCAAAAAGTGTTCAACATCATTAGTAATTAGGGAAATGCAAATTAAAACCACCCTAAGGCATCACCTTACCCCAATCAGACCTGCTAGGATCAAGAGAACAAATGATACCAAATGCTGGCAAGGGTGTGGAGAAAGGGGAAGGCTCATTTGCTTCTGGTGGAATTGCAAACTCATGCAACCTCTATGGAAAACAATGTGGAGAACTCTTAAAAAACTAAAAATGAAACTCACAGCCAGACATGGTAATACATACCTTTAATCCCAGCCCTAAGGATACAGAGGCAGGTTGGTCTCTCTATGGGAACAAGGCCAGCTTAGTTTACATTGATAGTTCCAGGCCAGCTGGAGCTACATGAAGACCCTGCCTCAAAAGCTAAACAAACAAAAAAGAACTCAATACTTGGACTACAAATTCCTCACTGTTCCTTGCTTCTATGTTGGAACACAATATGTTTGAATAAAGCATCTGGCCTGGAAATAAAAGCCATTATTAATTCAGTGAAAGAGGCTCATGTCCTTGTAGACTCTCTGTAGCATTTCCCTTCCTTCTATTCTCATTTTCAATATTTGATATATAGATACAGTTTTCTGATCATCAGAAACATTGGGAGGACTGAAGGTCATGTACAGCAATTGCAGAAAAGAAGAAATCTGTAATTCTTTCATGAAGCTGTACCTTTAGATGAATTGAGGTTTTTTTAAATAAATAATTTATTGAGAAGTTCATACATACATATACGGTGTTTTGATACATATCACCATGTCTGGCCGTGAGTGCTATTTTTCAGACTTGTAGTTCAATTGGTTCTTTGGTTGCTTTATAAAACTTTATCACTTCACACAATCTAAGTGTTAGTTGCATTAAAAAATGAGTTTTTCTGTATGAAAAAATATATTTTAAAATTAAATGGAGATCCTTCTTAAAGGTTAAAACCTCATTCACTTTTATATCTTATAGGGTTTATACTGAGTACAATATTGTATAAGTGTATTAATTCCATTGTGGACCTAAAAATTTACAGCCAATTTTGAAAGAGATTTATCTTTGCTCTGGAAATTGTTATTGAATATGTCAGTGCTGTGATAATGAAATGCTTCTTCTAATCATGTGGTTATTAAATAAATAATTTAAAAAATTAAAAAATAAAAATGAACTTACCATATGACCCAGTTATCTCCTTGGCATATACCCAAAGGACTCATCCTATTGCAGAGACACTTGTACAACCATGTTTGTTGACTGGTCTTTTCACAGTAGCTAAGAGAGGGAATCAACCTAAGTGCCCCTCCACTGACAAGTGGTTAACAAAAATGTGGTATATTTATTTACACAATGGAGTTCTAGTCAGCAGTAAAGAAAGATGAAGTAATGAAATTTGTAGGTAAATGGGTGGATCTAGAAACTGTTATACTAAGTGAAGTAACACAGACTCAGAAAAACAAACAATGCATGTTCTCCCTCAAAAGCGAATCCTAGTGAGAAATCCTTTTAAATTCCATGTCCTTTTAATAAGATGATGCTGTACAGCTGTCTCTTCTGCATGAAATAACTACCATCATCATGACTTCCGCTGAGCCTGATCACTAAACATCGTAGCAATTAGGCTTATTGATGGTTGTGTTCATTCATTAAAGGAGACCCAAGCAGGGTCCTTGGACCCTCACCGGATTATCTAGCCACTCTTCCAGGCAGCTATATGTAATTTGGCCCTAATCACACATGGCCTCCTGGATTTGGGGAGGGCTAAAGTATACAATCTGGGGAAGGCTAGGAAGAGAAGGCATGACCCCTGCTGGGCAAAGGCTTTCCAGTGGGCATACCATCAGGCCATATATACATCTCAGCAACCCCTCAGTTATCTCGATAAGTAAGCTCAATAAATTCATTGGTTCCCCAGTAAAACTTTAATCAAACATTGGCTTGACACTAGAACCTTAAAGGGAAATAAGCATTCTTAGCATCCCCAGGAAAAGATGTCTCACGACAGATGGAAAATTTATTTATTAATGCTATTATGTCTCATAATTATTTTAAAAAAAGAAAATGAAAATGTAAAAGATGTTAAAAGGATATGGGAATGGAGATATTTTCCAAGATAGAAAAAATGAGAACGCCTAAGCAAGTGATAAAGGTCTGTGTAGGTTTGTTATGATGCATAAAGGATGGGACAAAAATAATATACATATAATCTTAAATTTTCTGTAGTCATAGTTTAGTCAACTAGTTTAAGGAACAAAACATATATCTAGTAAAGGTCTACCTGAGAATATTTGTTTTTTACCCAAGCCTTATCTACATAGCACATGATAATTAAAAGTACCAGAATTGTGGAACTAACCTTATTGGATGTTTAATAGCCATAGTTTGAGGCCTATACTAATGTGGTCAGAGGGCTTAAAGGACAGTTTTTGCCCCTTGCCCTCCAAGGTCGACTAAGTTCCAGGGGACTATGAAACATCTCTCAAAATGTGCTATAACTGTGGTGAGTCACCTGTCCTCTTGTTCAGGGAGGCCATGGAAACCCTACGAGATCGACTTGAACCAGTGTCCAGTCTACAAAGAGAAGGATTTCAGAGGAAATGTCTCATTCATGCTTCCAAGTGAAGCCAGACATGTTGAGCAGGACCTTTGACTTGTCTTCACATAGATGGAACTGGTAAAAGAAAGGAGCCAGGAGCTCCTCCCAAGCCCATATGACCCCTAAGGAACAGGTCCTCCAATAACCTGAAGAGTAAAAATAAATTGGTTTATTTGGACTAACTGTATGGTCTTAAACACCCAAAAGGAAAGTATAACCAAACAGTAAAGTCATCAGTATATTTAAGACTTCAAGGGATTACACTTCCCAGAAACTAGGCTTAAGTCTATATAAAAAGTTATTTAGATAATTATTTCTCATTGATGATTTTGTTCCTAACCAGAAAGTGCTGCTCAGATGTAAGATTTCAAATCTTGGTCTCCAATACTGTAGTGTCCACCTGTAGCTAAGGGAGACAACCAGCTATTGTTCTAAAATGGATAAATTTTTTTTCTCCCCCATCTACAAGCCTTTCAGAGGGAACTGACACCAATTCTAACCACTCCAACAGCTATCAAAATACTTGAAAGCAAATCCTGAATCCATCACCCTTGTTTCCAGCCTTGGCAGACAAAAGAAAAATGAGGAAGAACCCAATAGAGGGAAGCTTTTGGAAGCCCTTGTCAAGAAATTCCAATGGACTCTCTATAAAATTTGAAAATTGCCCTGTTCTGACTTTTTTCCAGTTCCCCGTCTAGAACTTGTAATGCTAATGACTCTTGCCTTTACTTTTCCTTTACATCTCCTATTCATGATTCAAGGACTTTCTTTTCCCCCTACAGGTAAGAGTTATGCAATTTGGGAGTCTTTTAGATGGACCTACCAAAGGGGTACTCCAATTGCCTCACCCTGCATCCCTGTTCAGCATGTAAGAAGCCAGAACAGTCTGAGTCCGGATTCCCTATCCCTATAAATAAATAAATAAATAAATAAATAAATAAATAAGATACTAAAAAAAAAAAGAAGAAGAAGAAGAGGAGGTAGGAATTGGCTAAGCAGTTAGGGTAAAAAGACCCCAAAGAGGGGCTGGAGAGATGGCTCAGCAGTTAAGAACACTGGTTGTTCTTGCAGAAGACCCGGGTTCAAACCCCAGCACCCATATGGCAGCTAACAACTGTCGGTAACTCCAGTTCCAGAGGATCCGACAGCCTCTTCTGTCCTCCACGGGCATTGCACAGCACGGGTGCTCTTACCTACACGCAGGCAATACACGCATACACATAAAATAAAAATAATAAATAAAATAGTAAAAAGACCCCAAAGAAAAGTAGCCAGTTTCTTGTCACAAACTCACAATGTCCTTGGCCTTTACTCTCTTTTAAAGGCCAAAAATGTTGAAAATATTTGGAAGCTTTTATCTAATCCTTAAAATATTTTAGGGTCCCACTTCAGAGGGGGGAATGTTAGAGCAGCCAAAAGCCCCATTTAAAAAAAAGAAGAGTGCATGAAGTTATCAGAAAAAAGTAATGGGGAGATATGGGAGGAGTTGGAGGGGAGGGAGCGGGCATGGATTTGATCAAAACACCTTATATGCTTGTATGAAATTCTCAATAAATTATTTATTTAAAATGAAATAAAAATAAAAAATAAAAATTAGCTCTGCTGGATATAGACATCTCAGTTGGAAGTTACTTTCAGGGCTTGAAATATGCCATTACATGCTTTCCAGACTTTAAGAGCTGCTGAAGAGAGAATTGCTGAGACTCTGTTTCTGCCTTTGTAGGTGAGAAGACATTTTTCCTCATAGCTTTTAGTAGTTTCTTTGCTTTGTATTATCTGATATCTTGTCTATACTGTATCACAGAAAGGTTCTAAATGCCTCTTATGTTGGAATAGCTATTCCTTTGTCTATATTTGAGGACTGTTCTGCTATAATTTCATTGAGTGTATTCTCTATGCCTTTAGTGTGTATCTCAGTTCCTTCAATCCCATAATTCTCAGCTTTGTTCTTTTGACTGCATCCCAAATTTCTTGGACCTTCTACTATGCTTTTTTTCTCTTCATAATGTTTGAACTTGGTGTTGAATCAACCCTGTCTCCCATTCCTGATAGTTTTTCTCTGTTTGGTTGCATCAGTTAGATATGATTTCTACCATGTTTTTTAAAAATTTGATTCATTGAGATTTTCATTTCCAACATTTCTATTTTCTTTCAAAAATCTCAGTTGCCTTGCTGAATTTCTCATCCATTTTGCAGACCATTTCTCTTATTATTCCGATTTTCTTCTCCAGGTCATGGATTGAGTTCATTGGCTTCTTCAGACCCTCCTTCAGGACATTAATCATTTTTTGTTGTTTCAGACAATTCTTTATTAGGCAGTTATAGAAATGACCTCACTTGACAAGTGTTATTTATATCATAACAGTGTAAGTCCTCATTGCATAAGACAAATGAGAATTTCAAAAGATGTTCTGATCCAAAAGAACTCTTAGAAAGTAGGGAAATGACATAAGAAAAAGTCATTGGATAACAGAAATAGAAGAAAGTCTTTTTATTATTTGGGAATTTCATGCATGAATATAATCCATTTTTATCAACTCTACCCATTCCCTTCCTTCCAGTGCCTCCCCAGTCCCCCACCACTTTTGCCTCCCAACTTCATGTGCTTTTTTATTTTTAAACCCATTGAGTCCACTTAGTGCTGCCTCAGTGGCTATGGGACCAGATTCTACTGGATCATGGATAGCGTCCCAGGGGCTGCATCATCAAAGAAAACCAACTCTCCCTTTCCCCAAAAGTCATTAATTGCCAACAGTGCCTCAGCTAGGAGCAGAACTTCATGAGCCCTACCCTGACTCATGCAGGGATTTTGCCCGGATTGGTTAACTCTGTTCCAAGGGCCAAAAATGTCGAAAATGTTTGAGAGCTTTTATCTAATCCTTGAAAGATTTTAGGGTTACCTCTTCTGATGGGGGGGATGTTAGAGTAGTCAAAAGCCCCATTAAAAAAAAGAAGAAAGAGTACATGAAGTTATCAGAAAAAAGTGATGGGGCAATATGGGAGGAGTTGGAGGGGATGAAGTGGGCACAGATTTGATCAAAACACCTTATATGCGTGTATGAAATTCTCAATAATATTTTTTAAAGATGTTAATAGGAAAGCTAGGTGCAGAGCAGATGGCCACTATCTGTACTATCTTCACAGTTTTTATACAAATTAAGACTATTCTAATTTTGAAACTATTTTTTGAAAAGCTGTGCAAGAGGCTGGAGAGATGGCTCAGCAATTAAGAGCACTGCTGCTCTTGGTTGAAGAGGGCCCAGGTTCAGTTCTCAGCACACAGATGGAAACTAACAACCATCTGTCACTTCAGTTCCAGGGGAATCCAACACCCTTTTCTGACCTCCAAGGACACTGCATGACGCAGGTGCACTTACACACATGCAGGCCACACCACACACACACACACACACACACACACACACCACAAAGCTGTGCAACACAGAACATATGCTTTCCCCACTCATTCCTCTTCTCTTACTCCACTGGCACAGGCACTTAGCTCTCCACACCGTATCAGCTACATTTGCATCACTCTGGAGCAAATGTACCATGCGCAGTGAAGAGAGGAGCATGACCGGCAGTGGTGGGGGGGAGAACAGGTACATGTGACACATAGGAAGAATATGGGCACAGTTAACAAAGTCCAAGTTCCTGTGAGAATATGGACAGAAAGACAGAAGTTCCTGTCATAGTGTTCAGGCTGGAACTCACAGAGGAAGCAACTGTGTTTCCATGGTGTCTGTAAGAACTAGCAGGATTTCAGCAGGCTGAGTGGAACATCTGAATGTCATTTAGCTTTACTTAAGGAGTAACTGAAGAAACTAGGGGTGACAAGTAAGAGTAGACCTCAAATTGAGTGAAGACTTAGAGCTGCTTTTGAATCTTTACAGGAAGCCAATCTTTGTGCCAAAGAACAGAAGGGACCAAAGAATAACTCCAGAATAGAGATATGAGCTCCACAAAAGAAAGGCATTTTTAACATTGTAGTCACCACCACATTTTTCTTGAAAAAAGAAAAAGAAGCTCTCCCTGAAAAATCATCATGGGGCCAACAGACCAGTGAAAAATATAGGATATCCATATTGGACTAGAGATCTCACATCATCCACACTATTTAAAAATATGAGTAAGTCATAATTTTCAGTATTTTAGTATCTTATGGCCCATTGTCTTCTATAAAAGCAAGGTAGGATGTGTTTCTCTACAATAAGCAAAGAAAACTTCGGGAAGAGAAGTTCTGTCAAAAGTTGTTCAGATCAGCATCAATCAGTTGTAAAGTCTTATAAAAGAATAATGAGGAGGAAGCAGAAGCTGGATGAATAACAACATGGCAGCCCCCTGCTTTGATGACAAGCTCAATAACAATGTGTCATGTGGTGACACAAGAGCCTGGAGAGCAGGCCTAGCAGAGCAATTTAATGCCCATGGAAGTCAGAACATTCCGAAGAGATCTTGGGGAGCAATAGCTCACAGGCATCCAGTTAAGTACAATCAACAGATATATTTAATAAGGATGACAAAGTCATTGATAGTGAGACAAAATATACTGCATCTTACCCCACTGTGTCACAACAAGCTTGTAATATATTCTCAGCACAGGCCTTGACACTATTCCTTGAACAAAAGGCACTAACTCATTTTCCCAATGAATTAACGCAGAATCTGTCTCCCAGAAAAAAGTATAATTCAGCTGGTTTCTATATCCAACATATTCATCTCCTCCCTTTCCAATAAAGAGAAAGGGGAAGAGTGAGACACTATTCAGCAGGTAAGTGTCTTCAGCCTTTAAGTCTGGGGACAGTTCCGCTGAGCAGGTACAAGAAGCCACAAACACAAAAAGAGGTCAGGTCAGTTGTGTGTTGGAGAACAAGACTTAACTGTTTGGTAGGAATATCCAAGGAGGCAAACTCAATTCTAAGGTTGTCTGTGTCTATATAAATGGAAGATTCGTTACATCAGTGCTTCTCAGCTGGTGTGGTTTGTCCCTCCCCACCCACCAGGGAACCTTTATCAATGTCAGCTGTGTGCTATGTCACAACTTGAGGGGAAGGACCTTAGGACTGATGTCTGGTGGGCAGAGGCCAGGCATACTATAAACATCCTAAAGGCATGGAACCATCTTCCCTCTTCCCACATCCCTGCCACTAGTATCCAACCCAAAATATCAGTGGTCCTGAGGCAGGGAAACTGTTTATAGGAAAGCTCTGGTTTGTATCTGTGGTGGTTTGAACGTCTGAAAATGAAGCATCCATATTTGCCCAGGAACTATGGAAAGAGTACCGTCAGGGCAAGACACCACCCAGCTAAGCTTCCAACTTGTGAAAGGAAAGACCAAAGGATTTTTCTGCTCCTAGAAAACCACAACATACGAAAGTTACTGGTAATGTGGATGAAGTGGGCCAAGGTCCATCCCAAGCTAAGAGTGGAACTTGGCAGTGTTGTTCATGTGGTGCTGGCTGTAGAGGCATGAAAGATGCAAGTCAGGGGATCATTCATTCTTCCTTTGTGATTTCAGAGAGCTGCTGAGGCCATGCCGTGTATGGTAGGGGAGTCCTTGTGTAAAGAAGGCCCTGGGAGACCACTGAGTGAGGCTATGAAGGTGAAGAGTGGTTGACAAAGGAGACCCTAAAATTTTACAGATGCTAGAACTATGAGACATCTGCCAAGAAGAATTGCATACAGGGAGTGGCACCAGCCCAAGAGAGAGATGCGTGCTGCAAGGGACAAAGCTAGAGGGGCTGAGCCGTCTAAGCCCTTTAGAACCAAGGTCTCAGATGCTGAACATGGAGCTACGGGATTTGGTGTTTGCCCTGCTGGGTTCTGGTCTTGCTTTGGTTTGGTATTTCCCCACTATGCCTCCATCCCAGCTTTTGGAATGATAATGTGTATTCTATGCCATTGTGTCTTAGACACATGTACTTTAGTTTTTGGTTTTACTGGGAGTTAGTTAAGAGACTGCTTTGAGTATCAGAAGAGACTTTAGACTTCAAACTTCCAAAATATTTTGAGACTGTTAAGGGCTATGGGGACTTTTAAAGTTAGACTAAATGCATTTTGCATTGTGATACAGTCATGAGTCTATGGGGGCCAGGCAATGGAGTATGGTGCTTTGAATGAGAGTGTCCCCCATAGGCTCAAAGCGTCCCCCATAGGCTCAAAGTAATTGAACACTTTGTTCCCAGTTGATAGCTCTGTTTTGGGAGGTTAAGGAAGTGTGGCCTTGCTGGAGGAAGCTTGTCACTGCAGATGGGCTTTAGCCATTCCAGTTTCCCCCTCTCTGCTTCCTGTGCCTGCTTGAAGATATGAGCCCTCAGATTTCTGCTCCAGCTGTCTCCTGCCATGCCTCCCCACTACAGTGGACTCTGATCCTTCTGGAACTGTAAGCCCAGTAAATTCTTCTATCAATTGCCTTGGTTATGGTGTTTCATCACAGAAACAGAACAGTAACTAATACAGTATCTTTTCTTATTACATTGATTGATTGATCAATTGATTGATGAGTGCTTGATTGATTGTGTGTATGTGTGTGTGTGTGTGTGTGTGTGTTTGTGTGTGTGTGTGTGCGTGCGCATGCACACACACATACTTGCCTGGGCAACCTGCAGGAATCTGTTCTCTTCTTCCACCATATGGGTCACAGGGACTGAACTCAGCCCATAACACTTGGCAGCAGGCACCTTTACCCACTGAGCCATCATTCATCTCTGGCCCTTCTCTGGTTTATATCTTATTATAACTTTTGGAAATGACTGATTAGTACATTTTCATTCTACACCTGCTTCTGGCAAGTGGCCTCCTAAGCAGCTGCTCATGATGTATGTGTTCCCTTATGCCTCAAATTCAGGAAGTCTTTAATGTGGTAGTTTTCAGTCCCTTCAACCACAGACCCTCCTCTCCTCCGGGAGAGCTCATTGATGCACCTTGACCTGATTCAATGAGCCCCTCCCCCTTCTCCTGCCCCTCCATCAGAACCTCTACCTGCTGCATCCTGGCCCATGGGCTTCATCATACTGGGCTCTCAGGGGAGAGAAAATAGTTTCTGAACATCAGAAAATGAAAACAGACAGTGAGTGGAGTCCTGTCTTCACAAAGCAGTAAGTGGTAAGTAACACAGGAGGGAAAATAAATTTCAGACGCTATATTCAAAAGTTCATGACATACTATGTATGCCTTAGAAAGTCATGTGTCATTTCTGACTGGGGGAATGGTATAGAGAAAGTGGTCACTTTACAAAAAGTATCATCATACATTTTCTGTTGTTGTAACTGAGACTGTATAATATATAAAGGAAAATCTATGGTGCTCACAGTTCTAGAAGCTGGAAGTATAAGATGAGGCAGACATCATCTGACAAGGATCTCATGCTGGGTCTTAAAATGAGGGAAAAGCAGGTGGTCAAGCATGTGTGAAAGAAACAGAATACAAGGAATCCTACTTTACAACAACCTACTCTCACAGGAACTAAACCAGTCCCATAGGAATTAGCCCACTAAGGGGACAGCTGCACTAATCCCTCTTCCTAATAATCCAAGCACCTCTGACAGCCATCTCCCAACACCACTATGATAGCAGTCAACTGGCAACATGAGCTTTGACGAGGAGAAACCACATTCAAGCCCTGGGAGTCACAACTATGAGTTTAGACTCTAGTGGGTCAATTTCACCCACCTACACAAGTTAAGGAATAAATATCCCTGGGAGAAATTCATGTCTTTCCTTCAGCAATACCAAAATCTGACATTCCTATGGTTTAAAAAAATGAGTGTTTTGTCTCTGTATTCATCCACAGGAATCCACTAAAACAAATATACTTTTTCCTCTCTGTAGTTCATTATCAACACACTAACTAAATAAGAAAATTTCCCTTGTTTCCAATTTAATACAACTGCAATTAGGAAACTCAGCATATGAAAATATCATTAGAATTGTGCCAATTAAATCACTCTTGGTGCAAATAAAACAACATCACCTTAGGGAACAAACAGTGCCTTTGCAATAAACAGAACAGGTTCCTCCCGTTTGATTTGACATTTTCATTTACATTTTCAGCAACTATTCAACCACATCTCTAAGTTTTCTCTCTTCAATATTCTTATTTAATCCAATTAAAGTTATATTTTAATTTTATTGCTGAATAAAATGTTTGAATGCTGATTTTAATATATTAATTATAATAAGACAGAGTTAATAATAACTATAATTTTTGTTTTGTTTTTGAGATGGCATTTTGCTATGTAGCCCTTATTGCCCTAGAACTTGCTATGTAGACCAGGCTAGCCTTGAACTTGCAGTGATCTTCCTGCCTCTACATCCCAAGTCCTGGTATTGCAGATGTATACCACCATGCCCAGCCTAATAATATATATCATTTAAGAACAGACCCTATTGCTGAAAACAGGCCACACTTCAGACACAGGACTTGGAGCAATCAAGTTGGAACTGACCTGGAAGCCTCCTCCCCGAAGACTAGCTCTCATGGTATCAGAGGACACTATGCAAGTTGCCAAGGGAGAAAATCAGTCAATGGTCCTACCCAGCTGTGATGCTTAATAAACAATGAGTAGCTCATTGGAGCAGTGGTGGCACTTTTATCTTGGGGATAATCAACAGCTGTCTAATTGGAATTAAGGCCTGCTCAATGTGAGGTAACTCATGTGTGGTACTGTGAACATAGCCAAATACACATGGCTGGAGAGGTCATAGATCCTAGAGGAAAACCTACTTTTGCCACATACCTAGACTAGCATAATTTCTTACATTATTCTAAATATGCATCCTCATATTTACAGACAAATGTACCTTTCACCCCTCATCAAAGAAACTTCTTTTTGCAACATACGGAGACTCTTACATAATTCCAGAACTGACCAAATGCAGAGAATAAGTGTCTCTGAGACACTTAAGTGCATCTTCGTTGCACCCTCTACTCTTAGGATGAATGCATCCCTTAACTCTCACCAGAAAAATTTCCTTATGAAGCAGATGGTGATTAACACAGAAATCCACAACTGGCAATGTGAAGAGAACAAGAAGCCACAGAGTGCTTATCCCTGAATAGGACACCTATTTCAAACCTCTGCCTCCCAAGGTTCAGGGATCACTGTGGAAGAGGAGGCAGAAAGAGTGTAAGAGCCAGAGGAGGTGGATGACCACAAGGAAACAGTCTTCCAGACAGCTTGACAAATATGAGCTTACAGCAATGGTAACAGTATGCACAAGTCCTATGCAAACTGAAATCAGACCAAAAACTAGCATAGACACGGAAGTGGGTAAGGAATCTCAACACAACCTAAGGAACTTTGGGCAATTGATGGCTGCTGAGAGAGGGAAAGACAGTGTCTTACAGGGATGGTACTCTTGCTGGGTTCAGTAAATGGACCCACACTGAAGGGCATTTGGGGACACAAATCAGACCCTATAGGTCATACTGTATATATATATATGAGTGGTCATTAAATTGGGGAGGGGTGGGGAGAGAGGAGCAGATCTAAATACCCTCAAAATATATTGTATGAAAATCTCAAAAATTCGATAAAAAAAAGAATATAATGCCAGATGTGGGACCATACACCTTTAATTCCAGCACTTGGGAGGCAGAGGCAGGAGGAGCTCTGTGAGACTGAGGCCAATCTGATCCACATAGGGAGTTCCAAGCCAGCTGGGCCTACAGGGAGACCCTGTCTCAAAAAAATCAAATTAAAAAAAAATGGGAACAATTTTCTACCTGTGGATGGGACAGGAGTCTCTTTCTCTGATCATGTTCTTCTGATTATTTATAATTTGAACCTTAATAAATTGAATTATAATAAAAAAAGGAAAATCAGAGCAAGCTGAAAGTTGCTGATTTGTTTCTATTAATTCCTATAAACTAGTTATCCAAGTATTTCTCAGTTTTAAATTTTTATTTATTGGAGGGTAGTATTCACACATGAGGATATTAAAGGACAACTTGCAGGAGTTGGTTCTCTCCTTCTACCTTACGTGTCCCAGGGATTGAACCCAGGTTGTCAAGCTTAATGACAAGCGCTTTACCTGCTGAGTCATCTCACTACCCCCTTTCCTCAGTTTTGGAGTGCATTAATTTTCACATGAGACAAATCTTGAGATTTTAGTATTCTCATAATAAGATTGAGTTTTATTCAGGTGTAATCAAGTGAAAGATATGGTAAACACAGCCTTAGAGAGTAAGCCCCTACAGCCTTCAAACATTCTGCATGCCAGGGTATCCATCAGCCTCAGTTGCCTGTATGGTAGGAGGCAGAACCTCATCACCTGGTGAATCCTGTCTATGGAGGCTGGGTAGGGACATCATGTGTGCATCAAGCACAGAACCCATGCCAACTCAATTAAACGAGGGCCCAAAGGGGAGGAAAGAAATAGGTCGTGGACTGGCACTAGACTGAGAATTGTTGGAGACTGATCGCTGCTGGTTGAGGGAGAGTATGCCTTACATACGATCTCTAGGTGGGCTGAGTAGACTCCAGAGGATGAATTTACACTGAAGGACATTTGGCTACAAATGCCTGAATGGATAGGATTTAACATGTATGGTAGAATACATGAGGTCCAATGGGGGGGTGGGGGAGCATTGATGGGGGAGGGGGTCTAAATTCAATTAAGAACTGTTGTATGAAACTACAAAAGTTCAATAAAAATATTTTAAAATAAAAAATTAAAGATGGCATCCTATTTTATACCCACAGTAATGTGCACAGATGTCAAAAACAGAAGTTCCTAAATAGATACATTACAAAATCAATTGTTTACAATTTAAGAAATTACTTGTACATCCATCTATTTTTTTCCTTAAAGTGCAAATTCTTCAGTTCTATGGTTAGCTTCCATGGTGTTTGTTGAAATCACTTGAATTTCAATCAAAAGCTAATCATTAGATAAAATAGATGCTCCTTAATGAGAACAACCTCAAGCACCTGCACTGGAACCCAAAGCAGCTTTCCTAAGTGGGTTTTCAAGAGTTCAGACATGACAGCACCAGGAAGCCCACTTTAGAGTCTGAGCTAAAAGTGTTTCTCAAATGTGTTCATACATTCTTCCTCCCGATTTAGCTCTGGAAGAATCTAATTGCATTTTCTTGGTAAAACATCTGCACAATTATCTCCTTCAAGAAAAGAAAGCAGAGATTGCTGCATCTCCTCCCACTCTCTGTCCTCCATCCAGCTGATATGAGATGCTGACAGCTTTAAGTGAGAACTAGAAAGGAACAGATGGACAGGGAACGCTATGGATTCAGGCATGACACCATAATTAGCAGAGTTTTGAAGCTCCCCCCAAGTAAACTTGTGTTCAGCATTTTCATAACTATAGTAAGATACCGTGTTGGATAACATTTACACTTTATCAGCAGAGTGAGTTCCGCTGTTGCTAGAAGTATCTCCAGAACTGTGCATAGAAATGGGGTGGGATTTTCTAGGTCTAAACCTAGACCTTGGGATCTGGAAAAAGTCAAGTATCAGGTCTAGGGAGAGTGCTCAGTGGATCAAGTGCCATGAGAACTAAAGTTATGTGACACTCACATAAAACTGGGTGTTTGTAGATAGTTCACCTGTAACTTCAGTGCTTCAGACACAGAAAGGGGAAACTCCCCAGACACGCTGGTGAGAGGAGCTATGAGCTCTGGGTTCAGCAACAGACCCTGCCTCTGGCTTCCACACATGTACCTATATGTGAAGATGCACTCACACAACACACACACACACACACACACACACACACACACATACATGTATGGCTTCAAATTAATGTCCAAAAAATTCATCACAAACTGAAATAGTTACCAAGAATATAATTCCCCATGTGACATAAACATTAACATTTAGAATTATACCTGCTACATCCTCTTTTTAAACATGTTCAAGCAAATATAAATGCCGTATGGAATTCATATCTACCTTAACACACACACGTGCATGGCTTCAAATTCATATCCAAAAAATTCATCACAAACTGAAAGTTAGCAAGAATATAATTTCCCATGTGACATAAACATTAACATTTAGAATTATACCTGCTACATCCTCTTTTAAACATTTTCAACCAAGTACAAATGCCATATGGAATTCATATCTACCTTAATCTTCTTGGGGAAAAAGGTATGGGAAAGATCCTTAACAACTAGAACACCAATTCTAGTTATTTTCTGAAGTTGCATTTTAATTTTGTTTCCTACATGACATTTAATGTTAATATAATTTACTTTATGCTTGGAAGTCTTTTAGTTATAGTTATGAAATAAAATATAAGTATGCATAAGTTGAAATTTATTAATCTTATTTTCAGTGACCATGAAGTTCTGAATGTTGAAATTTGTGCTTCTGGATTGCATTACAATTACAAAGATTGTTAGGCTGTACTTGATTGGTCTAACAATGTAAGCACAGTCTGCCTTGTGAAAAGTAATCTTTAAACAGAAAAACTGAGTATTCATTGAGAATGCATATCAGGATGTCAAGAATGGTAACTGCACCAGAGGACTTGCTGATTCTCCCTCTAGCCAGAAAGATGTAGGCTGGGACAGTGAGCCTCTGAAGATTCTAGATGCATGAGTAGTACACCTTTCTCTTACCAGGAGGATGGAAAGTGATAACCAAAGTGAAGAAGGAAAGGAAACCTCCAAGCAGAATTACCTTCTCTCTCCTTTTCAAAAGATTTATTATTTTTAATTATGTATATATGTATGGAGGGTTATATGAATGTGTGTAAGGGTGCCCATGGAGGCCGGAGTCTTTGGATCTCCTGGAACTGGAGTTACAGGTGGTTGTAAGCCATCCATCATTGGTGTTGGGAACTGAACTCAGGTTCTCTGCAAGAGCAGCACCCATTCTTAAACACCGACCCATCTTTCCAGCACAGAACTACCTTCTCTTGAAGATAAATATCAAGAGTTATCAAATTTAGAACCTGCAAAGATTGGCTTCCTTAAATCTGTTTCTATGAATCTCATGAAAACTCTTCATATTCCAAGACCATATACATCCTGGTTTTAAGATCAAGGTATAGCCCAGAGGATCTCCAAAGGAAAAGTGTACTAGAACTTCTATATATTCTTATAAAAAATGAGAGTAACTAAAAAATTTTTACAACTTTTATTTATTCTTTGAAAATTCCACATGTTTATCTTGATCCTACCCACCCTCGTCTCCCACATACCCCCGGTAGCCCCAGTAAGTCCTCTTCCTACCACCATGTCCTCTTTTTTATTGAAAGTATTTTTCTTTCCTACTATTTAATATATAGGTTGATAATGGTTCCATGTGTCAGAAGGGTCTTAAGTGTCTGAATGGAAAAGTGGGGGTCTCATTTGTTCTGTTAGCTTTTTAGCAAAGTCTGCCTGTCTCCAGCTAAGGGGATCACAGACATTTGTTGCTTAATTTGTTGTTTTTTTGTTGTTACTGTTTTGTTTTGTTTTTTATTTTATGTGTATGCATGTATTGCCTGCATGTATGTAAGTGCACCTGTGTCGTGCAATGCCCGCGGAGGACAGAAGAGGCTGTCAGAT
>NW_008346551.1:107586-123380 GCF_000622305.1 Nannospalax galili | reverse complement strand
CAGATCCCCTGGGACTGGAGTTACAGACAGTTGTTAGCTGCCATGTGGGTGCTGGGGTTCAAACCTGGGTCTTCTGCAAGAACAGCCAGTGTTCTTAACCGCTGAGCCATCTCTCCAGCCCCTTGTAGCTTAGTTTTAACTTAGTGAATTCATACAAAAAAAAAGCAAGCTTAGAAAGCTACTTGAGGACTTGGTAGATAACTTACTTGATCAAGAGCTTGCCTTGCAAGTGCGAGGATCAGAACTGTCTTCAACACCCACATAAAAAGCTGCCAGGGTCTGCTTGTAATCCCAGTGGAGACAAGTGGATTCCTGGGGCTTGCTGGCCAGTTGGTCTAGCAGAATCAGTGAGTTCAAGGCCAGTGAAAGACCCTGTACCAAAAACAAAGTGCATGACTTCATAGGAATAACACTTGAGATTAACCTCTGGCCTCCACGGGCATGAGCACACATGTTCATACATGCACATATATGCTCCCGGTTATATGTGTACCCACATATACACAAGTATGGGCATGCATAAGGAAGATACTTGAGCAGAAGCTGCAGACTGACGGTAACCCTAATGAGGCGCATATAGCAATCAAAGGAGAGCAGTAGCATTTCACTACCCTTGAAGCATGAGAGTATGTGCCAAGCCCAATTTCCCATCCATCTACTTCTTCCAGTTTCCCATTCCAAGAGCTCATCCTGTCTCACCAAGGCTGATTGGAAAGCCCAGACTCCTACCTTGACTTCCCCGACCCCCTCCATCCCTAACACCAGACTCTGAAGCCTGACTCAGGCCAGTCACTGTTCTGCTCAGCTACAGAATCCAGTGTCTCCCCAGCACAGAAAACAGCCCTTTGCGAGGGATCTCTGAAACCTGATTCCATGCAATGTTTCTAGAAGCTGGTCCTACTGAGTTGCCTAGGAACCATACCACATGCCTCAAGTGGATCACCACCCACCTCTGCATCACTTTACCTGCTCTCTCCGTAAACCTCTTGCTCCTCCTGTCCCACCCTCATTCTCAGACCATGGCTTTGTCCTCTTCTGACTCCAAAAACTAATCAAAAAAGGAACTACACACATTTTATGACCCACTGAGTTTAACCAGGGCTGCCTATGTGAACATGGGTTTGGAACTATCCACTGGAGCATGGTAGGCTCATCAGTGGGTATACAACTGAAGAAAAAGACTGTCCCTTCCCCCAGAATCCATCAGTAGCCAGTAGTTCAACAAGGAGGGTCGGGGACTCCCCATGAGCTCCTCCCCGTCAATAACTGACTGTTGACAGGCCCATTCTTGCACTGGCTCAGTCAGTGTAAGAAACCACAGCTGGTATGAGCTCATGAGTTCAATGACTGTGTCATGCCTGAAGACAGAATTTTTCAGCCCTTCTCACTATCTGGTGTCTGTCCACCATCTCCCCGTACCTGTCACTATATCTTCAGTGAGTATAGGCCCTTCCACCTCTTCCTTCTGCTTCCATGCTCCCCTACATACCCACAGTCAGAGAAAAGGTCAGTAAATAATACTCCATGGAGCATCCTCCAGCCAACAACTTGCAGGACTCTTCTTTTCCCATCAACTTGGCTCATTCTGCTGTGTGTGTGTGTGTGTGTGTGTGTGTGTGTGTGTGTGTGTCCAAGTTGCCCTGCAGACTGAGCTCCATCACCCACAATGAACTCTGCCTTAGTAAATCATTCTCAAAAAGCAAGATTGCTTCCCTCCTCTCAGTTCCTCTCCTCCTGCTAAAGATCCCTAAACATAAATACCCATATAAATTCACACTTCCATTTAACTATTTACCTCAGGGGATGCTTTGGGGGAATGTAAAGATAGGACCCCGATTTGTTTTCCAAATACTGTTGTGATTTTCTGTTTCTCTTTGACAGCTAAATTCCTCAGAAGTAACAGTCTACCTGGTGCCTACCAATCCTCTCCTCCTCTTCTCTTAAGGCCAGCACTGGCGTCTTTCACTCCTCATGCCACTGAAATGGGTCATGTATAGGTATCAGTGGCTTTTATGGCCAGTGCCATGCCCAGACTCAGTGGTTCAGTCCCAGGCCTCGTCTTACTGGGGAGCATCAGCAGAATGTAGCCTAGTCATCATCTACTTCCCCAAACATTCTTCTGGCTTCGGGATATCACAGCTACTGCTTGACCTCCTTCCTCATTGACCATACCTTCTGAGTCATCTCCCTGACCTCCCAGCACTGGGGTCCCCCCAGAGCCTGGCACTTAGTCCTTATCCATGTGTTCCCTTGAGGATTTCATTCAGTTTAAGTCTTTAAATACATTCCAAATTCTGAAGACTCCTAACATTTGTCTCTATAGACACCAAATTCCTACTCACCATGTTCACTTGGTTTCAGCAGTTGTGTCACACCGAGCATTTCTCAACCTGAGCTCTGGCTTTTCCAGACACCTGCAGTCTTTCCATCCTATTAATAATACTCCAGCCTCTAAGTGCTTTGACAGAAAGCTTGTGTTCAAGCTTAGATAACTCTTCTTACTTGCAATGAATTTCAGTAAATCCTTCAGAACATAAAGGTGGCCCCTTTCAGTCTACCATTATTTATAACAGATCAATACACAAGCCTCCTTAACTGGTCTCTTTTGTTCCATCCTTGCCTTCCTAAAGTCTATCCTCAGATCAGCAGCCTCAAAGGTCCCTTTAAACCTAAATCGGGTCATGTCACTCTAATGCTCAAAACCCTCCAGTGGGACCCTTGCTCACTCAGAACAGAAGCCAAAATATCGAGTGGTCTTCAAAGCCCAACCAGCTGGGCTGGATATTATCTCTCCAGTTTAATCTCTGTCCTTGAACTCCTCTCTTCAGTGACCACTCCTTGCTCTGCAAACAGCAGCAGCTTTTGCCTGGAGGGTCTGCACTTGCTGTTCTTTCTGCCCGGGGTGCCATTCTGCGGGATTCTTTCTTCATGACACCAGAGCATTCACTTATGGTGTTGTTCACAGACAGTCTCTCCCCTTTGATTGTGTTTTCACTGATACAGGAGACTATCAGAAGAGTGCCTGATATCCAGCTGGTTTTCAACAGGGAATGTAGAATGGTTGAATGAATTTCTCACCTTTCTTGTTCCCAAGCATCTTGACCTACTGCAGCCCCAAAATGCCTCTATCATCGCAGTCTTGCCTTTGCACCTGTGATTTTTCACTCTAGATGGAATGAAACTGTCTACCCATTGAAACACTACTCAAACACCCTTCGTGAGGCCTGGACAGACATTCCTACCCTTCCTTTTGACTGCAAAATCCCGGAACTTCATTCCTCCATTATATATAATAATTATTTGTCTTAGTCCTTCCAAATTTTTTCCTAAGAGCCTTGCTTACTGTGGATGTATTCATGCGGGGTTTTTTTTTTTTTTTGCTTATTTCATTTTGGTATTCCACACAATACCCAGTGGAGGCTCCAATATCTAACAGCATTAAGAGATTCTTGAATAGGGGCTGGAGAGATGACTAAGCAGTTAAGAGCATTTGCTCTTGCAGAGGACCCAGGTATGGTTCCCAGCAGCTGCATGCTGGGTAACAACTGTCTACAACTCCATTGTGAGGAGAAATGATGCCCTCTTCTGACCTCTGCAAGCATTGCACACATGCAGGCCTGGCACACGCAAACATGCAGGCAAAACACTCATACACATAAAATAAAAATAAATAAAATATTTTTAAGAAGTCCTTTCTAGGACTGGTTGCTCAGTCTCTTTAAAAATGCATGAATGCACATGCGTGTGTGCATATAGTAGTCGGATTCTGGATCATATTGTGGTTCTATTTTCAATGGTTTTAACTTTCATACTGTCTTCCATGATATACCAATTTATACTCCCACCAACAGTGGACAAGCTTTCTGCTTCTCCCTGTCCTTGCTCTCCTCTGTCTTACCAGGATGAGGTGACAGCTCCCTGTAGTTTTATTTGCATTTTGCCAATGATCAATGATGTTGAACGTTTTTATAGACCTGTATATACCATCTATCCAAAGAAAATAAACTCAGTGTGACAAAGACTCACCTGCCCTTCCATGTTCATAACAGCACAATTCAAAATAACCTAAGTGTCCATCGGTTGATGAATGGATAAAGAAAGTGTGGTGCATACATAGGGCAATACTATTCATCCATAAAGAGAATAAAATCCTGTCATTAACAGCAATGTGGATGAAGCTGGAGATCATTATCTCCATTATAAGCGAGGCACAGAAAGACAGGTGCCACATGTGGGGACTAGCAAAGGTGATCTCGTGGAAGTTACAAGTAGAATTGTGACTACCAGAGTCCAGGGGACAGCAGCAGCAAAGGGAGATGGGGAAAAGTTGATCAATTGGCACGAAATTAGTTAAATAGCAGCAAAATGTGCTTGAGTCCTATTATACATAAAAGTGAATATAGATAAAAATTACATACTGTATACTTTAAAAGCTAGACAAAAATATTCTAAGGGTTGGGGAGATAGTTCAGCCAGTGAAGTGCTTACTGTAAAAGCATGGGGACTGAGTTTGGATTGCTAGTACCCACGTAAAAATCTGGACAGGGTGGCATGCTCCTGAAATCCCCATTGCTAGAGAGGCAGAGACAGGCAGATCCCAGGGACTTGCCAGCCAATGAAATAAGTGAGTTCCAGGCTCAGTGAGAGACTCTATCTCAAAAATAATGTGGGGCTGGAGAGATGGCTCAGGAGGACCAGAACTCAATTCCCAGTTTCCACATCAAGCAGCTTACAACTCTAGGTCCAGGGAATCCACAGGCTTGTGCCACCATGCTTGACTTAAATGTAGACTTTGATGAGAGGTGTATGAGGTAGTTATTATTCATCAGTTTATGTTGGAAATAACCAAACTGTCTTACATGCAAGATATGAATATTAATAAATCATCCAGCAGGCATGAATTTTTACATCTTTATAAAAAGTCTGAATTTACTATGGTCCTTTTCTATTAGAATCTACAATTTTCCCATAAGAAAATTTGAAAACCCATGCATTTTAAAAGCCTTTCCTGCACTGAGCTGCATGGATTTCACAGCACACCACAAACGCAAGATGTGTTCCCGAAAGACATGGTTTAATTGCTGAGTAGACTCTGGCCTTTGCGTCTCTGCTTCCCTCCTTCATTTTGCATTTAATCAATTTTGGGCCACTAGGATCTGAGAAAGGGGTTCAGAATCCCCAGAAGTGTGTGTGGTATGGTGGCACATGCCTGAAATCCCAGCACTTGGGAGACAGAGGATCCTGAGTTCCAGACCAGCCTGGGCTACACAGCAAGATTCTGTCTCAAAAACAAACAAAAACAAGAAATACTTTACAGTAGCATTGCCTATTTGTTGTGGTTTCTATGTGAAATGTGCACTAGAGAGTCAAGTATTTCAAAGTTTGTCCCTAGCTGGTGGAGCTGTTCTGGAAGGTTGTGAAACCTTTAGGAGCCGAATCTCACTGGAGGAAGTGGGTCACTGGGGATGGGCCAACTCTACTTCCTGTCTTCCCAGCTTCCTAACTGCAGATGTAATGTGGCCACCAGGTCTCCTGCTCCATACCTTCCCCACAATGATGGACTGTATCCCTTTGAACTATAAGCCAGAATAAACCTCACCCTACTTAAAATGCTTCTGATTAATATCTGATAAAGGTATCCTGTCTCAGCAACACATAAAATACTGACACACCATTCTCAAGAAAGTATTTCCAAAGTTACTTCCTCCAAGCATCTATGTGTCTGCCCATCTACCTAAATGTTACACTTATCTCTAGATTCTTTGACCTTGATTAGGTCAGCTTTGGTTGTTGGAAGAAGTCTCTGTCTTTTCAACATCTCCCTATCTGTGGTCAATTCCATCTTCTCTCTTCTCTCTGAGTGAAGATGGTCTTGACATACCTTGGAGGACAGGGTCTGATCTTAGAGCTCTCCATGGTCCTCTCCATGGTCAACTGACTGATCAGAAAGCATCTGTTGAATTTGAAACAAAAAAATGCAACTCCAGGAGAAAGAGTTCTAAACTGTAAGTTTGCCTAAAAGTGGAACATCTACTTGCCCATGCTGACAGGTGCTCCTCTTCAAACAGGTCAGAGGGTTCAGCCATGGAGAAGGAAGAGAAACAGGACAGTCATTATATATGCCAATGGCATTATTGATAGAAAGTGGATGTTTAAAAAAAAAATTAATCAACGCCGGGCATGGTGACGCACACCTTTAGTCCCAGCACTCAGGAGGCAGAGGCAGGCAGATCTCTGTGAGTTCTAGGACAGCTGGGGCTATAGGGAGACCCTGTATCAAAAAAGACCAAAAAAAAATTAATCAGCATTCAAAATATCAAATACATTTGAGTACTTTAATGGAACTTTTCCCTTTTTTCTTCTGTAATTATTTTGAGCTTAGGTAGAAGGAAGGATGTTGGGGGTTGGAGGGTAAATTCAGTGGTCTTCTTAATGACTGTGCAGTTTAGAAAGCAAAGCTAAGCCACCATATCTACTTTGTATTTTTAAAAAATTCTCCCAAATGCTACAGCTGAATTTCAGCTTAAGCAAAGGGAGCCAAGAATTGCCAGAACATGTGCTGGTCTCTAGGACAAAGATGGAAGACCCAGTCTCCAGGAGACCCATGAGGAAAGAAGAGGTAACCACAGGGGAATGCTTTCTAATCTAGTTAAAAAGGACAGAAAAAGGTTCAGAAAGATAACATGTGATCTCTCATCCAGTAGAATAAGTGAAGAAAAGGTCAAGAAGAGATTGCTAGAGGCAAAGACCATGGGTGGAGGGAAAGATCAAATCCAGCTAACCTTCCAGCCAGGTCACTGAAAGGGTTTAGAAGCCACTTAACTAATGAGTGCAAATCAAAGTATCAATGAGCTCTTATTGCAGATATGATCAACAGAAACAAAGCTCTGTAACAATAACCAGAGTTTGGGTGGCAGGGTGTGGGGAGTGAGCCTGTCATGCTTAGCACTCATGGCACATTGCATACACAGGGAAGCCTGCATTCAAGAATCAAGTGGTAACTTTCTGTTTCTTGCATTTGTTTTCTTTCAGAAGTGCAGTGTAGTCACATGGGTATGCGCATCATAAAACTCATCGAACTGCACGTGTAAAATTCATGCAGTTTTGCTACCTCTGAAGTGTACTTCTGTGATGGTTAGTGTGGTGGTTTAAATAAGAAATGTCCCCCAGAGGCTTGTATTTGAACACTTGGTCCTCAGTTAGTTGTGCTGTTTGGGAGGTCATGGAATCTTTAGGAGGTGCAGCCTTCCTAGAGGAAGTACATTACTGGAGGTGGGCTTTGAGAGTTCATAGCCTCGCCCCACTTCCAGTTTGCTCTCTGTGTGTCATGTTTGAGGTTCAAAACGTGAGTTCCCAGCTTTCAGCATCTACCACCATGCCCAGTGCTTGCTGCCATGCCTCCCCACCGTGATGGGCTCTTATTCCTTTGGGACCATAAGCCCAAATAAACTCTTCTTTCTAAAATGTGCCTTAGTCATGGTGTTTTATCACAGTAACAGAAAAGTAACTAATACAGTTTAATGTCAACTTGATAGAATCTAGAACAACTTGGGAGATGGGTCTCTAGGCTTGCCTGTGAGGGACTGTCTTAATTAGGTTCATTGATGTGGGAAGAATCATGGGCAGGACCATTCCCTAGGTGGGAATCCTCGACTATATACATGACAAAGGGAGCTGATTAGCATGCATTTGTCACTCTCTTCTTGACTGCAGATGCAATGTGACCCTCAAGCTCCTGCCACTGGGACAGCTCAATCAGGGTGGACTGTAACCTGAGCTGTGAGCCCAGAGAAGCCCTTCCTCCTTTAGGGTGCTTTTGTCAGAGTATTTTTATCATAGCAACAGGAAAAGAAACTAAGACATCTTCAATAATAAAAAATAAACAAGACATAAATAAATTCACTGTGTTGGTCAGGGTTCTCTCAAGGAACTGAACTGATAGAACGACTAAGTAGTATCAAAGGGATTTATTAGATTGGCTTACATGATAGGGGCCATGGATCATCTCCATGCTGGAGAGGCTGCGAATAGGCAGTGCTCAGTCCATGAAGTTGGATGCCTCTGTGAAGGGAATCAAGGGGTGAGTGCCTGTTTATGTTTAGACAGCACAGTACTGATACGGATTTCCAGCATGAGTCCATCAGATGTCCAATGCTAGACATCCAGGGCTATGAGTCAGCACAAAATGGTTCACACTGGATGGGACCCACAAAGTAATCAGTGATGTAATCTGTTTGCTATATAACCAGTTTTGGCAGGAAGTACCTTTGTCTGATTTCCTATAAAAAAGTCCTTGGGATCCAGGGCATATGCTCTTGTCTGGTGTCTGGCTGCCCCGCGGCCCATGTGCCTGGAGAAAATAAAGCATGTCTCATTTGCCAGCAGCTCCATGAATCTTCTGTACTCTTCTGGCTTCTTGTGACATTCTGTCGTTGGCCTGAGCTTGGCCTCCACATGATGCTGAAGGCCTGCAGGATTCCTGGAGAGCCACTGGTCTTCAGGCCACACTGGGAGATGGAAGCAGCTGGGCTCCAGTGGCAGTGAAGGCAGGCAGCACTGATTTTCCCTCAGACCTCTTTATAACTGGCTGCACACTTAGGGAAGAGTCTTCTCCCCTCAGTCAGTCCTTCCTGGAAATGCCCTCACAGACTCCTCCAGAGGCATGTCTCTTAGCCATTTCAAATCCAACCAAGCTGACAAGTAAGATTAACCATCCCATTCATCAAATTAAATGTACTTTGGCATTGATTGCCACATACCTATAATGCCCTAAAAGTGCACAGAACCCAGATATTGGTGAATACAGCATGATAAAACAAATATGGTGTGTCTACTGAATGGACTGTCGTGCAGTCGTTTAAGGAATGATAGCAGGAAGGGCACAAGAAACGTCAATAAGAGCACTGGCTCTCAAGTTCAGCATGCATAGAAACAACTGGAGCGATTCTTAGAACACAGATCCTTGGGCACTCAGAATTATTCATGTGCTATGTTCGTACAGAGACAAAGAAATTTACATTTCTAGCAAGTACTAAGTTGTTATGGTTTGGATGTGAATTGTTCCCCACAAGCTCATGTGTTCAAACTTATGGTTCCTGGATGGTGGAGGCAGAACCTTTGGGGTGAGAGGCACGGCTGGTAGAAGTCAGTCATTGTGTGTAGTCCTTTGAGAGTTTCGACCTAGCCCCACTTCTGAGCAAGCTCTCTGCTTCCTTGTCTGCCCGTATACGAAGAAGCCATGCCATCCTGCCACCACAGACAAAGCCTCTGTATCTCTCCAGCATGATAGACCACCCTCCTAAACTATGAGCCAAATATGCTTTTCATTCCTTAAGTTGTTTCTGTCAGGTATTTGGTCACAAAAGGAGCTAACTAACACAAAAATAATGTTGATGGGCTAAGAAACAGTCCAAGACCTACTAAATCAGAGTTATTTCTCCCGAAGCTTGCCTCTCCAGAATAGACTTGAAAAGTCTTCCTGACCTTCCCCTCCTCCTCCCTATCATCACGTCCTTCAGCAGCATCCTGACAGAGTAGGTGCAAGGAGAATTAGACATTCAGCCCTGCCTCATGGTGACACATCTCGAAGAAGGCCTTGTTCATGGTCCCAGATCTCCAAGACCTCAGATTTGAAGTTAGTACATGCCTTTGTTTTCCCTTTGGATATGTCTGAATACAAATCTATTTTTTATATCCATAGACCTATGGCAAACACTGAGTAACAGCCCTTTCCAGGAGACTACCACTCAGTTGCTCATCGCCTTGTCTGTCAGTGGCTCTTTCCTATTTCTAGTATACAATGCCCACAAGTCTGACCTGACGTGAGAGGGTCTGCATGGAAGGTCAGGTTTTGGCTGCTTCTCTGCAGGACCTAACTCAGTCCCAGAGTTCCTAGGACGGTGCAGTGGCCCTTTCTCTCCTACCCCAACTTCTGCCTTCATGCCAGCCTGAATTTGAACTTTATGAAGCTGCTGTGACATCTGCCTACACACATACACACACACACACACACAGAGAGAGAGAGAGAGAGAGAGAGAGAGAGAGAGAGAGAGAGAGAGAACACACAGAAACACACATACACACACACATAGAGACATATACATACATAGGCACATACACACACACGCACTCACTACTGCAGGGACCTCATCGTGGTGCTTGACACGCTGAATTTTACTTCAGTTGATATGCCTGTTTGTCCCATTAAAATGAATACTTCACAAGAATAAAGGCCCTCGCCAAGAGATCTGGATGCCCCAGCACACTTGAGGGCCCATAGTCTTTTCCAAAAATGTTTTTAAAACAGGAGCAATATTTCGAGAACTATCTGGCAATTAAATAAAGAATGCATTACAGGGAGAACCTGTCTCAAAAAGACAAAAAAAAAAGTTTCAAACAGTATCAGTATTTTTTTTTATTAAATTTATCTTTCTCCTTATGCTCTAACCTTAACAAATTTGATAATTTTTCTAGACATTAAATATTCTGGTCTTGGAGGCTGGAGATGTAATTCAGATGGAAGAATGCCTGCAACTATGCAAAAAATCCTGAGTTCATGCCCCAGCACTACATAAACCAGGCATGGTGGTGTACTTGAGATCAAGAGTTTAAGTTCATCATTGGCTACACAAGGAGTTTGAGGCCAGCCTAGGACACAAGAGACCCTGTCTCAAAACAAACAAATCAAAATTCTGGACTTAAAAAAAAATACTACATTTAGGGAACCGGAGAGATGGCTCAGCAGTTAAGAGCACTAGCTGCTCTTGCAAAGGACCCAGGTTCAATTCCCAGCATCCACATGGTGGCTAACAACAATCTATAACTCCAGTTCCAGGAGATCCAACACCCTCTTCTGACTTCCATGGGCACTGCATGACATGGATACACTTACATACATGCAACCAATACACTCATACACATAAAATAAAATGATATATAAATTGTTTTTTAAATATTACACTTATTTACTTTTTATTGTGTATATGGATGTGTGTGGGCACACAAGTGCCATGGCACGCCTGTGGAGGTCAGAAGACAGTTTTCAATGGTTGGTTCTTTCCTTCTACCATTTGGGTTCCTAGGAATTGAACTCCAATCATCAGACTTGGCAGGAAGCACCTTCACCCACCGAGTTATCTCTATAGCTCCAATACTCTGGTCTTGTGACTATCAGCTGATGCCAAAAGGGAGTTCTGGCTGGTCCAAAACAGTTCAGGTCTTACCTAGCATCCTAATAGAGCCTTGTCCGTGATCCCAGTATATTTCAGCTCTCCATGTGAGGTGGCTGAGACGTGATGTGGAATTACATACTGTTGATTTTGTTCTTGGTCTCTTCTGTGCTGAGTATCACAGAGCCATCAAGCTCCCACGGGTCTCATCCCTCAGATTCCTTCTCTCCAAACCTCTGGCTTTAGATCAGAGGAACTGGAATCCTAATCTGGAAGCACCCTGGTAATGTTTAGATTAGTTACTTATCTCATTGCTACCATAAAACACCTGACAAAAGCCACTTCAGGAAGGGTTTATTTTGCCTTAGTTGGAAAGGAAGACCATCCTCGTGGGGAAGGGATGGTGCCAGGAGTATGAGGCAGCTGATCACACAGCATCCCCAGTTAGGAAGCAGAGAGCCATGGATGCTGGTGCTCAGCTCGTTTTCTCTCTCTCTCTCTCTCTCTCTCTCTCTCTCTCTCTCTCTCTCTCTCTCTCTCTCTCTCTCTCTTTGGTCGTTTTGAGACAGGGTCTCCCCATAGCCCCAGCCCCAGCTGTCCTGGAACTCACTATGTAGACCAGGCTGGCCTTGAACTCACAGAGATCCACCTGCCTCTGCCTCCCAAGTGCTGGCATTAAAGATGTGCACCACCACGCCTGATCCTTTTAATTTGGTCTGAAATTGTGCCACCCAAGTGGCCAGTTGTCCCACCTCAATTAATCTAATCTAGATAATCCCTCACAGGAATGTCTAGAGGCTTATCTCCTAGGTGATTCTGGATCCAATCAAAATGTTACTGAACTGATGAGGAACAGAGTGACTACAGCCTCAGTCTTGTTCCAGGCTCTTTCCAGTGCATTCCCTGTCTCCTCATCTGCTTTCCTGTGGCATTTTCTAGAGCAGAAATATATCTCATATTTGGTATGCTTTAGATTAATTACATTTCCATTTATGTTTCACACGATGCAATTTATTTTCCCTTTGGTTTTCAATGACAATGTCCAATCTGAATGTGTCATTCTAATAGCCTTTTCTTTTAAAAAAATATTTTATGACTTATGTGTATTACCTGTGTGTGCACCCATGTCATGTAATGCCCTTGGAGGTCAGAAGAGGGCATCGGGTCCCCTGGAACTGGAGTTACAGGCAATTGTAAGCTGCCATTTGCATGCTGAGAATGGATCCCGGGCCCTCTGCAAGAGCAATCAGTGCTCTTAACCACAGAGCCATCTCTCCAGGCCCTCTGACAGTTCCTTCTAATAAACTATTGAAAGCTTAGGGTTGTGGGGAGGTGAAGAAGTTCTCTTGTCAAGTCTGTTCATCTTCAGAATGAGCATTTGATTTTCGAGTTTGGCGGAATTTGGAAATGAAGTACTGTCTTGTTATTGCTCTGTCATGGGCAGTGTCTGTATTCAAACACTAACTAGCATGTGGAAGTTCACCTGTTCTTTAAAGATTAAAAACACATAAAACTAAACTTAAAAAATATTGTTTGGTCACGTGGTTTAAGGGACCCAAGAACTGCTGTTCTGAGATACCTTTGCACTTTCCTTCCTTTTCAAATGTTAGTTTTGGTTTACGTTTTATAAGTGTTTAGCCTATGTTTAAGTGCACCTGTGTTGTGCAGTACCCATGGAGACCAGAAAAGGACATCAGGCTCCTTAGAACTGGAGTTACTAATGTGGGTGCTGGGAACTGAACCTCAGTCTTCTGCAAGAGCTGTCAGTGCTCCTCAGCCCTGAGCCATCTCTCCAAGCCCTGGCACTTTCCTTCTTGTGTTATTGGAAAGACCAATTCAGCCCTCAAATCTATAAGCTCTCCTCTTGTAAGATTTCCTTATGCCTCTGACAAAGTTCAGAAGTTGGAAAAAACAGGGAATTATTTACAATATTATATATTATTAAAATTCATTCATAAGTACATTAAGGTACAGGTCAACGTGATAAGAAGTGACCGTTGAGTGATCAGCCATTAAAGGGACATTTCATTTCAATCACCCTGCTCTAAGGCTTAGGGATCATTATGGAAGAGCAGGTGGAAAGAATGGAAGAGCCAGATGGAGTGGGGACAGTCTGGAACACTGTCCTCATGACTTGATATGGTCCTTGGCCTCTTGGACTCCTCGAGGTTGTGATTACCTGCACAAGATTGGGCCTGCCAGGATTCTGTCACAGAAACAGGAGGGGATCATGAAACCCAGCCCTTCCCTAAGGATTGATAGTCAGATAGTGGCTGCTGGGGCTGGGAAAGACTTTTCTTTTCCCATGATATAACCATTGATAAGAAGCTCAGGCTTCTGTAAACAAACCTCACTCATACTCCTGTACGCAACCCTAAAAAATTGATTGGGTCATAAAAAGAAAAAACTAAAAGACATGAAGGTAGAGGGACTGTTGGGAAGAGAAAGGGGACAGGGAGGGTAATAAATGAATAAGATCAGCTCCATTATATCCAGGTGTGGTGGCACACGCCTTTAATCCCAGCACTCAGGAGGCAGAGGCAGGCAGATCTCTGTGTGATCAAGTCCAGCCTGATCTACACAGTGAGTTCCAGGCCAGCCGGAACTACAGGGAGACTCTGTACTGTCTCAAACAACAACAAACTCCATTTTATATATATCATAATGAAATTCTATTATTGTGTATAATTAATATATGTTAATAAAACCATTAAAATAAAATAAATAGGGAAATATGTTTAAGTAAAATGCAAATAAAAGTAAACTACTTGAAAATATGCACCCATGAGGTTGAGGCCAGAGGGTGACAAATGCACAGGAAATGTTTCTGGGGAGCCGTCAGCTTCCATTCCCACCTCTTAGTCTCCCATGACCTACGAGCTCTGCCTTTGAAATACAGAGAATTCAGCACACCTTCCTTTAAGAGACTTGGTGTATCTTGTTTCCCTATAACTAGGTAATTTCCTTTCCCTTTTATTTTTAGGGTCTAAATCATTTTAAAGTGATCGAATTGACAGGAGTTCTTAGCAATTTTTCAGACCACAGTGTTCTAGTTTGCCTTCAATTGCTGTGACAAAACACTAACCAATACCAACTTGGGGAGGGAAGGGTTTATTTTAGCCTACATCTCCTGGGTTCATCATTAGGGATCCCAAGGTAAGAACTCAGGGCAGGAACCTAGATACTGCCAAAGAACATTTTCCAGAAGATATAATTCTTACAAATCAACATAAAATAGCAAACAACCCAGTAATTAGACACTTCACAGAGGAAGATGCAAATAGCTGATGCAAATGTGTCCAACATGATTGCCTGTCAGAGAACTGTAGACCAAACTCTTGTGAAAATGCCATTATACACTTGATAGAAGGACTAAAATTAAAATTCCTGATGACATCAAATGTTGGCAAAGATCTGGAACAGCTGGAGCCCTCCAGCTTTGCTAGAACTATAAAATGGTGCAATCACTGCAGCATTTTTTATTAGCTTTGTGTGAAGCTAAGCATGCCCTGCACCATGACCCAGAAATTAGACTCATGTATTAAGTCAGGAGAAATTAACATAGAAAAAATGTTATGGGGCCATGGAAACAACTTTGCCTATAGAATGCTTGCTGTGCACATATGAGGACTTGAGTTCGAACCTCAAAACCCATGTGAAAATCCAGGAGCGGTGGTGTACGCTTGTAATCCCAGCTCTGGAGAGGCAGAGACAGGAAGGTCCCTAGGGTTCACTGGCAGACCAGACTAACCTATCCCAAATACCAGGTCAGTGAGAGGCTTGTCACAAAACACAAGGTGGATGATGCCAGAAGAAGAAGAGGAGGAGGAGGAGCAGGAGGAGGAGAAGGAGGAGGAGAGGAGGAGGAGGAAGAGGAGGAGGAGGAAGCACACACACACATACACACACACACACACACATGCACAGAGCCGGACAGATGGCTCAGTGATTAAGTGTTTACTGTTCTTCCAAAGGACCTGAGTTCATTCCTTCAAACCCATTTTGGGTGGCTCACAACCACCTACTGTAACTCCAGCTCCAGGGGATTCCATGCATTCTTCTGACCTTGACAGGCACTGGAATCATGTACACATACCCACACACATAAAAACACATATACACATGCAATCCCAATCAAAATCCACATGACATACTTTACAGAATTAGAAAAAAAAAATCCTTAAATTCGTATGGAAGGACAAAAGACCTCGGATAGCCAAAGCATCCCTGAACACAAAGAGCGATCCTGGGGGGATTACTATACCAGACTCAAAGTATACTACAGTGTGGTACTGGCACAAAAATAGACACATAAACCACTGGAACATCATTGAAGACCCAAACCTGAGTACACACAATTTCAGCCACTTGATATTTGACAAAGGTGCAAAGAACACACAATGGAGGAAAGACAGCATCTTCAACAAACGGTGTGGGCAAAAATGGATCTCCACCTGTAGAAGAATGAAACTAGATCCTTATCTTTGACCTTGCACAAAAGTCAACTCCAAATGGATCAAAGACCTCCATGTGAAACAGGAAATCCTGAAACTATTAGAAGAAAATATTGGCAGTAACTTACAAGATATAGGTGTAGGAAAGGAGTTTCTAAATCGGACAGAAGTT
>NW_008346551.1:20211-107418 GCF_000622305.1 Nannospalax galili | reverse complement strand
AAACCAAATGACCCAATTAAAAGATGGGCTAAAGATCTAAACAGAGAGTTAGTTCTCAGAGGAAGAAATAAAGATGGCTAAGGACCATCTCAAAAAGTGTTCATCGTTAGTAATTAGGGAAATGCAAATTAAAACCACCCTAAGGTTTCACCTTACCCCAGACTGGCTAGGGTCAAGAGAACAAATGATACCAAATGCTGCCAAGTATGTGGAGAAAGGGGAATGCTCATTCACTGCTGGTGGGATTGCAAACTCGTGCAACCTCTATGGAAAAGAGTGCGGAGAACTCAAAAAACTAAATATGAACCTACCATATGACCTGATTATACCACTCCTTGGCATATACCCAAAGGACTTATCCTATTGCAGAGACACTTGTACAACCATGTTTGTTGTTGCTCTTTTCACAATAGCGAAGAGATGGAAGCAACCTAAGTGTCCCTCAACTGACAAGTGGTTAACAAAAATGTGGTGTATTTACATAATGGAGTTCTATTCAGCAGTAAAGAAAGATGAAATGATGAAATTTGCAGGTAAATGGATGAATCTAGAAATTGTTACACTAAGTGAAGTAATACAGAAAAACAAACAATGTATGTTGTCCCTCATAAGTGGATCCTACCACCAAATCCTTTTAAATTCCTGGTCCTTTTAATAAGATGATGCTATACAGCAGTCCCTTCTGCATGAAATAACTACCATCATCACGGCTTCAGCTGAGCCTGATGGCTAAACATCGTCACGATTGGACTTGGTGGTTGTGCTCATTCATTAAAGGAGAACCAAGCAGCGTCCTTGGACCCTCACTGGATTATCCAGCCACTCTTCCCAGCCAACTGTATGTAATTTGCCCCTAATCACACATGGCCTCCTGGATCATACAATCTGGGGAAGGCTAGGAAGAGAAGGCATGACCCATGCCAGGTAAAGACTTTCCAATGTGCGTACCCTCAGGCCATACATGCACCACAGTAGCCCTTCAGTTATCTTGGTAAGTAAGCTCAATAAATCCATTCGTTCCCCAGTAAAACTTTAATGAAACATTGGCTTGACACTAGAACCTTAAAAGGGAATAAGCATTGCTTAGCATCCCTAGGAAAGAAGTCTCACAACAGATGGAAAAATTATTTGTTAATGGTAATATGTGTCATAATTATTTTTTTTTAAAAAAGAAAATGAGAATGTAAAAGATGTTAAAAGGATATAGGAATGGAAATATTTTCCAAAATAGAAAAAATGAGAACGCCTAAGCAGGTGATGAAGGTCTCTATAGGTTTGCTATGATATATAAAGGATGAGACAAAAATAATATACACAAAATCTTAAAATTTCTAAGGTCACAGTTTACCAACTAGTTTAAGGAACAAAATACATGTTTAGTCAAGTTTTTCGAGAATCTTTGGTTTTGCCCAAGCTTTACCTACATAGCATTGAATAAGCCTTCTGCTCCTAGCCTTCCCAGATTATGTACTTTAGTCCTCCCCAAATCCAGGAGATCATGTGTGATTCAGGTCAAATTACATACAGTTGGCTAGGAAGAGTGGCTAGATACTCTGGTGAGGGTCCAATGACCCTGCTTGCCCCTCCTTTAATGAAGGAGCACAACCATCAACAAGCCCAGTTATGGCAATGTTTAACAAGCAGGCACAGCTGAAGTCGTTATGATGGTAGTTATTTCATGCAGAAGTACCAGACTGCTGGAACTTCTTGGATGTTTAACAACCATACTTTGAGGCTTATACTAATCTGATCAGAGGGACTTAAAGGACAGTTTTTGCTCCTTGCCCTCCAAGGTTGACTAAGTTCCAGGGGACTATGGAGCATCTCTCAAAATGTCCTGTAACTATGGTGAGTCACCTGTCTTCTTGTTAAGGGATGTCATACAGACCCCACCAGATGGACTTGAACCAGTATCTAGTCTACAAAGAGGAGGGTCAACCCAGAGGAAACATTTCCTCCATGCTTCCAAGTGAAGCCAGCCACAGTCAAGCAGGACCTTTGAGTTATCTTCACGTAAATGGAACTGGTAAAAGAAGGGAGCCAGGGGCACCTCCCAAGCCCATCTGACCCTGAGGAACAGATCCTTCAACAACCTGAAGAGTAAAAATAAATTGGTTTATTTGGGCCAACTGTATGGCCTTAAACACCCTAAAGTAAAGTATAACCAAAGATTAAAGTGATCAGTACATTTCTTTAAAAGTTCAAGGGATTACACTTCCCACACATTAGACATAAGTCCATATAAAAAGTTATTTAGACAATTATTTCTCATTGATGATTTTGTTCCTAATCAGAAAGTGTTGCTCAGATGTAAGACTTCAAACCTTGGTCTGAAATACTGTAGTGCCCAGCTGTAGCTAAGGGAGACAACCCACTATTGTTCTAAAATGATGGCTAAGTTTGTTTTCTCCCCCTATCTAGAAGACTTTGAGAGGGAACTGACACTGATTTTAACCACTCCAACAGCTGTCAAAGTGCATGAAAACAAATCCTGAGTCCATAGGAGGAACCCAATAGAGGGATGCTCTTGGAAGCTCTTGTCAAGAAATCCCAATGGACTCTGACATGCACATTTGAAATTTGCCCTGTTCTGACTTTTTTTCTGGTTCTCTGTCCAGAACTTGTAATGCTAAACTACACTTGTCTTTCCTTCTCTTTCACATCCCCTATTCACAGTCAAGGACTTTCTTTTCCCCTACAGATAAGTTATACAAGTTGGGAGTCTTTTAGATAGACCTACTGAAGGGGTACTCCAATTGCCTCACCCTGCATCCCAGTTCAGCATGGAAGAGCCAGAGTGGTCTGCGTCCCAATTCCCTATCTGCAAGTTGGGTAACCTCTTCATAGGATGGCATGATAAGAATAGGAGGTAGGAATTGGCTGGGCAGTTACAGTAAAAAGACCCCAAAGAAATGTAGCCAGTTTCTTGGCTAAAAGTCAAAATGTCCTTGGGCCTCTTAGCAACATACTCTGTTCCAAAGGCCAAAAATGTCAAAAGTATTTTGGAGCTTGTATCTAATCCTTAAAAGATTTTAGGGTTACCTCTTCAGGAGGGGAATGCTAGAGTAGCAAAAAGCCCCCCCCCCAAAAAAGAAAGAAAACATGAAGTTGTCAGAAAAACGTGATGGGGCGAAATGGGAGGAGTTGGAGGGGACTGAATGGGCGTGGATTTGATCAAAACACATTATATGCATGTATGAAATTCTCAATAAATTTTTTTTAAAGTTAAAAATATATATATAATAAAAGATCTAAAAAATAAAAAAATGGGGGAAGTACATAAATATGTGTGTATGAATAATAGTGAGTCTTGAAAATAAATTAGAAAATAATTTTTCATATATATGTATAAAATGAAGGAACTCAGATTTGAAAAAAAAAATGTTTTCTCAATAAAAATACCCTAAGAAAAAGGATACTTTTCCTTTGGCAGTGTGGATGTTTCAGTACTTTTCTAGCTTTCCAGAAGCATCACTGATCAAGGGTTTTGACTTCCCAGGTGTTAGAGTTCTGGCAGCAAGAACCTTCCCTCTCCCAGCATCTGAGTATTCAGACATAAGCAGCGAGTAAATAGATCCCTTGTGCCTAGACATCTGATTCTAAAAATGCCTTGCTGGAGTTTGAAAACTATACATAGAGTTTAAATGTGGTGTGAACATATACTGAAAGACAGAATAAAAGTTTGCTGGAGAATATATTTCTGTCTTTAAAGATAAATAACTTTTTTTAATTCTAACAAAAATACAAATGGAAGTATTACTTCAAGGTAAATCACATACAGAGAGAAAACTAGTGATGCCTTGGGATTGTAGAATAACAGAACTCTCACTGCATCACTCAACTCAAAACTTGAGTGAGAGAAAAAAATTAACATCACTCAAGGTCCTCTTTTGTGTCTCAAAGATTAAATCTAGACAGCCACATCTGGGAGGTGGCTATTATCTGTACCTAACAGGTAGGGAAACTGAGCCTCATGCTAATTCAGAAAGTTATTCAACTTCAAAAGCTGCCAGAGTCCTGGGTCAAAGCCAGGCCATTCTCAGTCAAAAGTCAAAACTAACATAATGTTACTTATTCTTTTACAATGCTAAAATGTAGAACCAAGAAAAGTACAAATGATAAAAGACTTTTTAACACTATGGATGATTAAGAAATTTTCTTTGGGTCTTTTCACAGTACCAGTCCAAAGAAGAATGTGTTACTAGAACACCACGGCCAACCTGGAGGCCAAAAGTCAGGGGGCTACTGAGTTTGGAATGCCCTTGTACATCAGGATGCTACCCTGTGTTCAGGGAGGTCTGAAAGATGCTCTCTTCAATTTTTTCAGCAAGCTATCTTCTGGTTCCTAACTAAAGACTAGGAGTAGATGCCACAAAGAGATCCAAGGAATTGACATATTTCACATCCAAGCACTATCACATCCAAATGCAGTTCTTTGTTCATTCTGGGTATTAAATGAACCGTTACGAATAAGGAGACTGAAGTTGTAGACCTCAACCAAAGTTTACAGTGGAGGGACGGGTTCTAGACTTCCTTCCTCCCAATAAAGTCTGAACTTGAGGGACCACAGCTGAGTCCTGATAGGCATACTTGTCATAATTTCATTTCTGTTGCTGTGATAAAAGACCCAGATATGTAACTTAAGAGAGAAAGGGCTTATGTAGTTTACAATTTGGGCTACAGTTCATCATGGTGTGGAAGTCAAAGCAGGAGCTTGAAGCAGCTAATCTCATGACATGCAGTCAAGAGGAGAGAGAGAACAGATGCACCCGTGCCAACTTGTGCTCTGCACGTACACAGTCAGGACTCCTGCCTAGGGAATGGTGGCACCCACAATAGGCTGAATCTTCCCATATCAATTGACATTAGTAGTCAAGAGAAACCCCCACAGACATGCCCACAAGCCAACCTGATCTAGACAATCTCTCATTGAGATGCCCTTCTCAGGTGGCTCTATACTGCGACAAGTTGACAATTAAAACTAGCCATCACAATGCTGTATATAGCAGAAAGCATTTTTTCAAAAAAGGAAATTATTAGAGTGAAATACACATAATATAAAACTTGTTGCTTAGCCATTTTAAGTGCACAGTTCAGTAGCATTGGGTACATCCTTATTGTTTTGTCATTGCCACAGTCTATCTACAGAACAATTTTGTCTTTCAGTTGAAACTACTCCCATTGAAAACTAACACCATTTTCTCCTCCAGCACCTGACAAATATCAGTCTGCTTTCTGTCCTGAGTTTGAATATTCTAAGTAATGGATATAAGTGGAATCACACACTATGTATCTTTTGTGACTGGCATATCTCACTCAGCAGGGCATCTTTAAGTTTCATGCATGGAGCATGCTTACACCCTCCTTCCTTGTAAGATTGAATAACTGTATGTATATTCTATGTGCTGCATGCCCACTCGTCCACAGATAGAAAATAGAGTGGTTTCTGCTTTGTATGGGTTGCAAACAATGGGGCTATGAACATGGGAAAAAGCCAAGGAGCACCCCACAGTTGAGTGGAAGACACTAAGTTTACAGAAACGCAGGACTACCAAGACCACATTTGAGTTTGCACAGACTTTAACCGTTTTGTCATTCTCTAACTCCATTACTGTCTCTGTCCTTCCTTTCTACAGCCTCCTGCACTGATCCCAAATCTGTGGATTCCAGCTTTACCTTTGACCATCTTCACAGCTTCAACCACAGCTGGTCCACTGAGGAATGCGTGCGTCTGAAACCACAGCAGCGCTCAGAGCTGGAGTGTCCCCCAATTGCAATGGAGGGATAGATGTGCCCAGGGCTTCCGGACAGTGCTGAGGTCCTCCTGTCCCTACCAAGCCCCTGATGCTCAGCTACTTCCTGTTAATTCCAACTAACTAATGAAATCTAGTGGTAAGGAATAATATAAGTTTGTGAGCTGGAAACCAAGCAGAGGTCGTGTTTCTGTGTAGAGAAAGTGGTGGCCTGAGAAGAGTAGCTGATGAATACCTTCTATTTAAATTCTTCTATTTTAGGAATAAAAAGACTAAAGGGAATGAATCATGACCTTCACAGAATAATCCTCCTTCTTGAGACTGCTTATTATGTTGACATGCAGTAATCCCATTACAAATTGCAAGTGAAGTGTCTGGATGCACAGCCAGGTCTCTCCTCAGCTCTGGGCCTGGCTGCATCCGTCTCATCCTTTGCTCATAGGCTATGAGCAGAGGGTAGCTGCAGTCCCAGCTCTTTTCCACCCTACTTCCTAATGCTCTGGTCCCGTGAGGTTGGGCTAGAGAAACTTTCAGATCCAAGAGCTGTCTGGATGCACCTGCGATGGGGGGGGGGGGGTCTTTCCTTGGTGCACTTAAAGAAAGAGGGCTCACACCTGCAGTGGCTGTGGGAAGTGAGCCACTGTGTCACTTAAGGACACAGACCATCCAGCTAATGGGAACCGCACAGAATCATAAGACTAACTCTCAATGCACACTCATCAATGTCCCTTCAACTGAAGGAAGTGCACTATTTTTCTGGGTCTGATAAAGCTTTCTGACACGTGCCAACATTAACTAAAATCTACAAGTGATAAAGAAGTGTGCCACTTGGTTAGCTTTAATACTGTCTGAAGGTAGTTTTATACTTGTGTGAATTGCTGCTTGCATATTTATTTCAGGTTCTGAACTTCTGTCATAAAAATAATGAAAAAATTCATTTTCCAGGCTACTGTTTATGATCAGTTTGACATTATACACAACCCACTGGGGAACTGTAAGATATGTTTTATTTTATACTTTTGTGGATAGATTAACATATTCTTACAGTATTTGGGGTACTCAGTCATTTTCAGTCTCAGATTTGAATATTTGGTTGAAAGCTAGAAAAATGCAAAGGTCATGAAGGGTCCCAGCTACAGCCCAAAAGCCCTCCCCAAAAGCTCAGCTGCACTTTATACATTGCTGCTGATGTAGACAGGAATTTGGACCATTGTTAGCAGCCATGTGGGTGCTGGGGACTGAACCCGGGTCCTCTGGGAGATCAGCAAGTACTCTTAACATCCTAGCCATCTCTCCAGTATCTGTAATTTTTTTAAAAAGCAAGTACAACAATAACAGGAGGTTTCTGCTTTGGTTACAGGACAGGATCAAGTGAGAGACACTAAGAAAATACGAATGAAATCAGTTACACACAACTCCTGGTAATGTGATGCCCCTTTTCCTTATGAAATAACTTTTATTCTAATACAATTGTAATTTTAATAAGTCATTTTTATTTATTTTTGCAAATTTCACACAATATCATTTGATCATATTTAGACCCCACTCTCCATCTGCACTCCTCTTAGAGTGCCCTGCTGGATTTCATGTAATCTGTCATGTTTATTAAGGCCTATCAAGTCCAGTTTGTGCGCCCAAATGTCCATCCAAATGTGGATGATATTCATCCATCCCCTGGAGCCTGCTTAACCTATCTAGCATCACACCCTTGAAGAAAACCAACTCTCCCTCTCCCAGCAAGTATTGGGAGAGTTGGTTTTCTTTAAGGGTATGATGCTAGATATGTTCTTATTCACGTTCCCATTTCTATGCTGGGATTCTTGTCTGGCTTAAACTTGCATGGGTCTATGTATGCTGTTACTATTGCTGTGAGTTCATATGAGTACCTGCCCTGCTGTCTGGCTGTTTTCTTGTAGTCGCCCACCACCTCTGGCTCTTAGAATCATTCCACACCTTGCTCTGCAATGGTCCCTGAGTCTCATTTGGCAGAGCTTTAATATAGGTGTCCTATTCAGAGGAAAGTACTCTGCAGTCTCTTATTCTCTGCACTTTGGCCAGCTGTGGCTTTCTGGGTAAGTCACCATCTGCTGCACGATGAAGCTTCACTGGTGAAAGTTGAGAGATACATTAATATTCTTTCCATCCCATTCCACTGTGTTCCCTGTAGAGATTGCACTGTAGATGTGTCACTTGTGGCTGGGCACCTCACAGATGTTTACTCTATTTGTTTGACCACTTGCAGAACTTTGTAATAGTCTATCTATTGCAAAAAGAAGCTTCTTTGATGAGTGGTGAGAGCTACACTTGTCCGTAAATATAAGGATATGTATTTACAATAAAGTAAGAAAATAATTTTTCAAACACTTATATCAAACACATTGTTAAACCATTATTGCTGGAGTTGAACTCAGGAAGAGAAGGAAAGAGGGAGGAATGGAGGAAGGAGGGAGGGAAGGAAGTGGGGAGGGAGGGAAGAGAGAAAGGCTGAGGAGGGACAATCTTGAACTGCACACTTCAGAATCAGTCTTAACAGAAGTTGTGACAAGTCTCCCTTGTACACCGTCTTTAATCTCTGAATTTAAAAATGGGATTCAACTCAGCAACACTTATTAGATTCCAGCTATTAAGATTTCAAAGCAACTGAGAGATGAAGGCCAGGAGGTAACCCAGACCTGAACTGGCTCTTCTGTCATAGCACAGTGACTAGGTCCTCAATGCCAGTAGAAGCGGGACCTGTGTCCTAAGGAGTTTCAAGTCTTTCCAACCTATGTCACCAGCCAGGACCACGATGCAATGAATGATGGAGATGAGAGATGGAAGTTGTGAGCCTTTTTGCATTAGGACACAGAGCTATGCTTGTCCTTTGGAGCTCCGCTGATCCTACAGCGGAGGTGTGTAAGAGCCCCACATCATCTCTCAACTTGACACCTAGCATCTGGGCTCCACAGAGTTCTCTGTGATCGCCTGTCATTCTGACAAACCATACCATGGGTATTATTTTATCATTCAGGAAGTACTTAGAGAATATCTGTGAGTTACTAAAACAAAGAGCCATATGGGGTCTTCACTATTGAATGCAATGTTTTCATTTTCACAGTTATTACTGTTAGGATTATTATTGGGGTTTTCCCTGTTTGAGGAATGTTGAGAACATTGGTGCAGATTCTATATCCGAGTGGGATACACTCAAAGCTTTCAAGTAACATTAGAGTGTCAGGAGCTCAAGCTCCCCTGGTAAGTACCCCAAAGCCTCCATGACTCTGGCTTTTTCTCCCATACCATGTTAATCCATTTCCTGTCTGTAAACTGATGAGATATACATTCCAGAGAGGCCCTTCAGTTGCTTTCTAATGGGATTGACAGTGGGGTCCCCAGGGCTGTGGTGAGAGAGCAGCTCAGTATACACATTAGCCCTGGGGTCTCATGTGTCTTGGACACTGTAGGACAGGGTGAACCAGAGGACCATTCAGATACTGTCTTCTGTGCTTCTAGGACTGTTGTATCATTGCATCAGGCAGAAGCCCTAAATATGAAAAGTCACAGCATTCATAAGAATTTAGAACATGATTTTTGAGATGAAGATCAGCGATTGAAGTTCAATGATTCTTTCCATGAATGAGGCATCCCTCTGAGCAGTCACTCCACCCACATGCAGGGTTTACATGGACCACCCAGAGAAGACAGACTGACAGCATCAGAGCCGAGACTGAGAAGTCTCCACTCCAGCTTCCATCTGGGCCCAGGAGGAACCTGCAGGCCCCTGGATAGAGATGAGGCCTTTCTACCTGATGATTGGTCAGTAGATGCTCTCCCAGTCCACTGCCCTGTCCAAGTGGGGCAGAGACAGCAGAAGAGTGGAAAAGGCCTTTGTGATGGCTTATTTAATAGTCAACTTGACTAGATGTAGAATCACCTACGAGCTTCCTGGAGCACATCCCTGGGTGTGTCTGAGGGGTGTTTCTAGAGTAGATTAACTGAGGCAGTAAGACTCACTTTGAACGTGGAAGGTACAATTCCATTGGGTAGGGGACTGGGCAGAATAAAAGGGGTAAAGGAGAAAGCCCATGGGTGTGGACATTTCCTTTCCTCTGCATCCTAGCTCGCTTTGACGTGAATGCAGCAGCTCCACCAAGCCTTGCCCACCTCAATGGATTGAAACTGTGAGCTGAAATAATCCTTTCTCCTTATGTTGCTTCTATCTGGTATTTGGTTATAGCATGAAAAGTAACTGATGCAGCCTTTAACGTATTGCAAATTACTCTCTTCCATAATGTTCCTCTTGCAGGGCAGGGGTGGGGGTGAGATGGAGGCTGAAGTCTGATTCACTAGCTCTTGAGGCTATTTTGCCCCCAACTACACCAAAGAAGTCAGAGCAGAAGAAAGCTCCACATTATGAAGAAATACTCTGAAGCCTGTCCCACTCTCTTCCCTTCCCCCCTCAGCAAGAAGCAGCTAGGACTTGGGTATAGCTGAGATGGTGGGTTTGCCCTGGGAGATATGTTGATGGGCTCCAAGGATCCCACCCTTTCAGCAAGATCCAGTCTTAGAATGATGGGCCCAAAGGAACCCCCTTCACAGTTGCTCCAAAGCTACAGCTGCTGGTACCACTTCTGCTTAGCTTCCTGCTGGCCAATGGCATTCATTAGCATACTCTACAAAACTGGTTCAAGTGTATGTAAATCAAGAGTAGTCATGCTTCCATGACCCTTGACCCAGTGATGTCACTTGAGGGATTGGAGGATGGTATGGCTGGAGCTGCTCAGAATCATGATGATTAATGCTTATTGGCCCTTACCATGTGTCAAGTTTTCCATGTACCCAATGTCCCCCTTGCTTCTCAGGCTGTTGCATGAAAAGATTCCTTTATTTGAAGTCATACATTCTTGCTCTGTCTGGTTCATCACTACATAAGACTCCCAGGCCAAAGGCTACTGTGGTTGCCGTACATTAGAATCACCAAGGAAAATTTTCTAGCCAAACTATCTTTAGTGATCCTCAGAAAGCATAATTGGTAAAGCTGGAGAGATGGCTCAACAGTTACGAGAACTGACAGAGTACTTGGGTTTAGTTCTCAGTACCCACATAGCAGCTGACAACTGTCTCTAACTCCAGTTCCAGGAATCTGATTCCCTCTTTTGACCTCCACAGGCATTGCATGACATGGGTGCACTTACATGCAGGTAAAACACTCATGCATATAAAATAAAATTAAATAAATCAGAAAAAAATTAATTGGCCTCAGCCACCTGATCCCCCAGTTTAAGTTCTATTCTGCTGCATCAGATAGGTCTCTCTAAACCTAATTAGAGCAGAATCAGCCAGAACCAGCTTGCTCAGGAATGTATAGCCTTCAGCACCAGGCCTTGAATTCTCCCAACAGCCCCTGATACACTGCAAGCCTAGCTGGGCTATCCCTTTAGCCCCTGTCACCCTGTCACCACAAAATACACACACACACACACACACACACACACACACACACACACACACACCACTTTGACTTCCCACTCAATCTGAGCACTCAGACTAAAGGGAGAGTCCCACCAAGCCCATGCAAGCCAATATCCTGCTGTAACTGTCCCTGGGCTGTTCAGAAGAGCAGCCATCCAGATGCACTGATGACGCAAGAAGAGTAGACAGGTCCTGAGTGGACAGTGACGGCAGTTGGGCTGAACCTGCTAAAAGGGCATCACATTGGTGTTTATGGCTACTGAGGACCATCTGTAACTAGCAGAGGACTCACTTAGCATTCTGGCTCCCATCCTAGAGAATGAGTAATTTAATCAGCCAATCAGGTAAGTCTCTCTAAATTCAATTCTATCAGGTCCAGCTAGAACTAGCTTGCTCAGAAATGTGCAGCCTTCAGCCTCTAACAAGAATGCAAGTTCCTGTGTGCATATATGAGATAGTGGTGATTATTGGTTTATGTTTATTTTATACATACTTTATATCTGCACATTTTACATATTCTCTATTCTTGTAAGCACTTACATTTGGTTAGACATTTATATTTGTATATACACATGTATAGTATTGATTTTTTTTCTCTTTTACACCATGGTAGTGTCCCAGTGCCTTAGATACAGATAATTACTTATATAACACAGACAGTAATAAATATCTATACTACATGCTGCATGTACACATTAGCTCTTTATATATATATATATATATATATATTCAGAGAAATGCCATACAAATTTGGTCAAATCAGGAGTTCTTTATTAGCAGAAAGCTGGTGATTGAGAAGGGCTATCGTCAGAAAGAACTCTTGACACAGAGGAGAGGCAGAGCAGGGTTTGTAAAGCTTAAAACCACAATTACACCATGCCAGGGGCAAAACCAAAAATTACATCAGGTCACCATAGTTACACCAGACCAGAGGCAAGTCAGTTAAGAAAGAAGTTTTCAGTTAACAAACAGTTTCAGTTAGAAAAATCAAGTTTCTTAGAACTGCAGAAACAATGGGCTCTGTGGAGATGACAGGAGAGGACATGCTACCTGGCTCTCTGTAAGTTTCCCAATATTGTGAAAACAATGTGCACCCTGAATCTACAGGTACAGCATTCATGGGAGCAGTTCTGGCTGGCTGACTGCATGGGGGGTGGGGGGAGTTAGGCAGAAACACAGGGTAAAGCAAAAGTCAGCTAGAAAATGGAGTCAGTTTGGCCATTTCAGTATCAAATGGACTAATATTGTCAAGTTGATTGGATTTAGAATCACCATAGAAACACACCTCCTTATTTATCTATGAGATATTTCCAGAAATGTTTAACCAAAGAGAGAGGACTTACCCGGAATGGGCTGTAGTCCCTTAATGAAGAGGAGGAAGCGAGCCAAGCACAGCCTCACACTCCAGCCACCATGCCTTTACCTCCATGATGGACTGTCCCTTCAAATGATGAGCGAATATAAACCTTTGGTTCCTTAAGTTGCTTGTGCCAGGTATTTTGTCACAGCAAAGAAAAAGATGACACAAGGATTGGAGAAGTAGTTAAGAGCACTTGCTGCTCTTGTAGAGGACCCAAGTACAGTTGCCAACAGTCACACCGCAGCTCACAACCATTAGTAACTTTGGTTCCAAGGGATCCAATGCCCTCTTCTGGCCTCCACAAACACTGCATGCATGTGGTGCACTTACACATTCAGCAAAGCACTGATACACATAAAATAAAAGTAAATAAAATATTTCTAAAATAATTTTTTAAGTAATACAGGTTAAAATATGGTTAGTAGATAAATCCCCTATGTTAGGAACTCTCAAAACAGTGAGTAGTCACGAGGGACTGTTCTAGTTTGGTTTCTATTGCTGTGATAAAACACTCTGACCAAAACAACTTGGGGAGGAAAGGGTGTGTTGTATCTTACACTCTCAAGTGATGGTCCATCCTTGAGGGAACTCAGGGCAGGAACCTGGAAGCAGGAACTGAAGCACAGGCCATGGAAGAATGCTGCTTACTGGCTTGCTCCTCTGGCCTGTGCTTAGCCTGCTTTCTTATACAACCAGGACTACCTGCCCAAAGGTAACACCATTCATAGTGGACTGTGCTCTCCCACATCACTCAATAATCAAGAAAATACCCCATATACATGACCACAGGACAATACCATAGAGGAAATTCCTCAGTTAATGTTCCCTCTTCCCAAGTTTCCTGTCAAGTTAACAACCAAAGCCAGCCATGACAGGGACCTAGAACCCCAAGCATTTTCAATAAAGGCCTTCTTAGGTCTACCTCATGATTCAGGACAGTCCAGACAGAGATAGCTTGCTCAGGAAGTCCTTGCCTTTGTGGGAGAATAAAATAACCCACCCCAGATATGTTTCCTTGGCATAGATGAAGTTGGATTTTTTTAAGGGCTTAAAAAATAATACTATAGGGGCTGGAGAGATGGCCCAGCAGTTAAGAACACTGGTTGTTCTTACAGAACAACTGTCCATAACTCCAGTTCCAGGGGATCTGACAGCCTCTTCTCTCTTCCGCAGGCATTGCATGACACTGGTGCACTTAACCTACATACAGGCAATACACGCATACACATAAAATAAAAATAATAAATAAAATATTTTAAAAACCAAAAAATAATACTATAGTGTCCTACTTAGGAACCTCAGTCATTTCTTCAGGGTCAGGATATTCCTCCCATTTGTAGAAATAGCACTTGGACTAACCTGAAGACTGCTTCCCCTTCTTAGAGACAGAGAACTTCTAAATATGAACTGTTCATCATAGCTCTCCACCACTGATGACTGAGTAGTCAGAGTAGCACTCTCTAAAGTAAAGAAGGGTTGGGCAGAGGACATGTCTCAGCAGGTAAAGCCACTTGCTGCACAAGCATGAAGACCTGAGTTCAAATCCCCAGAACCCATATAAAAAACCAGGTGCAGCTGGGCATAGTGGTACAGGCCTTTAATCCCAGCACTTGGGAGGCAGAGGTAGGAGGATGTCTGTAAGATTGAAGCCAGCCTGATCTATATAGCAAGCTCCAGGCCAGTGAGAACCCAATCTCAAAGGAATAAAGCAGAGTGTGATAGAGCAGGACACCTGATGTCCACCTCTGGCTTCCAATGCATGCATACACATAAAAATAATGGGTAAAATAAAATAAAATATTTTTTCAAAGAACTGTGGACATAGGAAGACAAGGAGCAAAAACTGTCCTTTAGATCCCTCTGACCAAATTAGTGTAGGCTTCAAAGGACAGCTCTTAAACATCCAAGAAGGTTAATTCCACCAGTCTGGTACTTTTAATTACCATGTGCCATGTAGCACATGTACCTTGGGCAAAAACCAAATATTCCCAGATAAACCTTGCCTAGATATATATTATATTCCTTGAGCTAGTTGTACGTATAATTTGTCAGTAGGCTGTTCAATTGATATGGTTCCCTCTGTTCTTTTTAAAACTAGCTAGGCATTATTTATCTCTCGCATTGTCTAACCCTTCCACCATGGTTTCCCCATTTAAAGTGCCCCCATTTTTCCCATTTCTCCCTTAATAATACCCTTCTCCTATGGTCCCACCTCTCTTGAGCTCCTTCTTTCCCTTTATCCCCAAGTTTCCTTGTATAACCTTCCTCCCCCTTCCCCTTAAAATAACCCCATTTTTATCCATATTTCCCTGATTAATGCCTGTTTCCTACTTTTCTCTTTCAGATTCTATTCTTTTTACCTCCCTGGTTCTTTTCATTATCCTTGTTCCTGTAATTATGTCTGGATACATACTCACTTATAAGGATTTGGTTCTAGGATCCACAAATGAGGGAGAACATATGTCATATTTTTTTTCTGAGTCTGTGTTACTTCACTTAGTATAACAGTTTCTAGTTCCATCCATTTACCTGAAAATTTCATGATTTCATCTTTCTTTACTGCTGAGTAAAACTTCATCATATAAATGAACCACATTTTCATCATCCACTCCTCAGTTGAGGAACACTTGGGTTGCTTCCATCTCTTAGCTATTGTGAAAAGAGCAGCAAACATGGATGTACAAGTGTCTCTGCAATAGGATGAGTTCTTTGGGTATATGCCAAGGAGTGGTATAACTGGGTCAAATGGTAGGTTCATTTGTAGTTTTTTAAGAGTTCTCCACAAAGTTCCAGGGGACTGTGAGCATCTATCAAAATGTCTTGTAACTGTGGTGAGTTGCCTGTCCTCTTGATCAAGGAGGCCATCAAATGAACTTGAACCAGTGTCCAGTCTACAAAGAGAAGGTTCAACACAGAGGAAACATTTCCTCCATGCTTCCAAGTGAAGCCAGCCACAATTGAGCAGGACCTTTGACTTATCTTCACATAAATGGAACTGGTAAAAGAAAGGAGACATGGGCCCCTCCCAAGCCCACGTGACCCCTGAGGAACAGATCGGGAAACAGCCTTAAGAGTAAAAATGACTGGTTTATCTGGGCCAATTGTATGGTCTTAAATACCCAAAAGGAAAGTATAACCAAAGATTAAAGGGGTCAATATAATTCCTTAAGAGTCCATGTGTATAGCTAAAGGCTACATAACAAGAAACAATGCCATATAGGCAATACCTTTCTTTGAGTTGTTGGCCAGGGTGGCCCAAGAAATTCTCAAACAGTAACCCAGCATAGAACTGGGAAAATGAACAGCAGACCGCAATCTTAGCTAAAGGAATATTGGTAACTGATTGCTGCTAGATGAGGAAGAACTGATCTTCCTAAAACAAGGAACTCTAGATAGGCTGAATAGATTCATCAGATGGACAAGCACTGGGGAATAGCTGGGGGGTGCTGACAACACAGTGGTCAGTAACAGAGATGACAGAGTATATGGGCTCCAGTGGGGGCGGGCTATGGGAGGGTGCTATTTGGGATGTGGGTATATAGATGAATAAGATTGTTTGGGATGTTCTGTATGAAATACACACAAAAAATTAACAAATTTAAAAAATGAGTTATTAAAAAAAAGGAACTGTGGACATCATCCAATGGCACAGAACAGAGAAAGCATCACTCAAGAAAAAACACTGAACTTCAGGGAAGAAGACTGGACACCTGTGATCTTGCAGCTCCACTAGGCAGGGCCTTGGGTAGACACCTGGAACTTCTCCACCAAAGGGTGTTCATCTCAGACTTGCTACAAAATGACATTGGAGCACTAAGCAATGATACACACACACACACACACACACACACAAAAGATTATCTTGGAGCTGAAAAGTTCCCATTACCTAGTGATATCATTGCCATAGTAACACTGAATATACTACATTACTCACATAACTGTAGTGATGTTGGTGTAAGCATACCGGTACTATTGGGGACATAGGTCTTAGGTAGGGAACTTGCCTACCATGTACAAGCCTCAGTACTACAAAATTAAAAATAAAAACAGTCCCAAGCTCCCCCACCCTGTCTTTCCTCCTAGCGTGAGCACTGGCCCATTTCTTCTCTTGGCACCCCAGACCTCTGGACTACCCTCTTGGCCCAAACTCCCCACTGATTCCTGATTCTTTGTACCCAGACAAGCCAAGTTCCTTGGTCTAGACCCTGGGAACCCTTGGGAACTGTTTCCTCCCTTACCTTGCTTTTGCTTATCTGATGCTGGCCTTCATTCCTGACTATCCCACCCCAAACCTGGATCCATGAGACCATCCTCCTTCCCTGCTTGCTCTGGAGTCCTGACACCAGCCTCCTTCCCTGACTACCTGAGAGTCCTGAATCCTACCTCTACCTAGCAATCCTCCAAAATTGTTCTGTTCCTGGTGACTAGAGGGATCCAGACCTTAGGAGAAAGCCTCAGAGCATCTGATCCTCATCTGAATTGGGGCTCTGTGGGAACTCCTGAGCAGCAGGATGAAAGCCATCTGGCCCCTCCAACATAAAATCAAAACAGAGAGCCTGAAGCCTAGACCAACCGGATTTTCAAGCCCAACCAGTAAACCACAAAGGTACATAAAGTTTACAAACAGAAGCAGACCTGAACTCAGCAAAGGAAGGCTTGAGTCTCACACAAGAATGAGAAACTACAAAAGAAATCCGCATGTCAAAGTCACAGTGAAAAAATAGTTACATGAAAAACCCAAATAAAATATCCCCACCAACTACCAACGGTCCTGTAGAGTAGTATAATGAGAACCACCTAGAGATAACACAGGACATGGAATTCAAAAGAACAATTAAAAACATGATAAAAGAACTCAGTGAATTTAAAGAACACACAAAGAAATGGAAGAACTGAAAGAAGATAGGGACAAACTTCTGAATAAATTTAGAAAAGAGAAATATTAAAGAATCCACAGGCTGAAATGAAGAAGGAAGTGAAGCACTCAATAAGCTAATTAGAAGTGACAGGAGAAAGCCTCACCAATAGGATGAATGAAATGGAAAACAGAATATCAAGAGTGGAGGATAAAATGGACAAATTAGACTAGAGCAACAAAGATTATGAAACATTTAAGAAAGCACAAGAATGGAATATGCGAGAATTGTGTGATGCCATAAAAAAACCAAACTTACGAATCATAGGCATACAGGAAGGAGAAGAATCTCAGGATAATGGTATGGACCAGATCTGCAAACAGGACTGTAGAAGAAAATTTCCCAAAATTAAAGACATGCCCATACAAATACAAGAAGCACATAGAACACCAAATAGACAAGACCAGAAAAGAAACTCTCTACAGCACATCATACTAAAACCACTAAACATACAGAACAAAGAGATAACACTGAAAGCTGCAAAAGAAAAACAATAAGTCACATATAAGGGAAAAACTATCAGAATTACAGCTGACTTTTCAGTGCAAACTATGAAAGCCAGAAGAGGCTGGACTAAAGTATTCCCCAGTTCTAAATGACCAAAGATGCCAACCCAGATTATTTACCCAGCCAAAATATCTATTATAGTTGAAGGGGAAAGAAAAATCTCCCATGACATAAATAGGCTGAAAAAATTCATGTTCACAAAACCAGCCCTTCAGTGAGTTCTTGAAGGAATACAAAGAGCTGAAGAAAGCAACAGCTATACCCAAGAAGTAACAGAAAGAAACTTAATGAAGGTATAACAGTGGAAATGCACAGTTACACCAAGAATGTGAACAGAAATCAAAATGACAGGAATCAATACACATCTTTCATTAATAACTTTAAATATCAATGGACTGAACTCCCTAGTCAAAAGACACAGACTAGTTCAATGGATTAAGAAACAAAACCCATCTTTTGGTGTCTGCAAGAAACCCATCTCACTTTCAAAGGCAGACAGTACTTAAGGTGAAAGGATGGAAAAAAATATTCCAAGCAAATGGTACTAAGAAAAAAGCAGAAGTCACAATTCTAATATCTGACAAAATAGACTTTAAACTAAAACTAATAAGAAAAGATAAAGAGGGTCACTTCATTCTGCTCAAAGGAACAATTTACCAAGAAGATATTACAGTCATGAACATATATTCAACAAACTCCAGTGCACCCAACTTCATAAAAACAGTACTACAGGACTTTAAGACCCAGTTTAATTACAACTCATTGATAGTAGGGGACTTCAATACCCCATTGTCTCCATTAGATAAGTCAACAGGACAGAGAATTAACAGAGAGACATCTGAATTAAACAATACCATATATCAGATGGGGCTAACAGACACCTACCAAATATTCCTCCCAAACACCAAAGAATATACTTTCTATTCAGTGCCCCATGGAACTTTCTCCAAAATCACATACTGTGCACAAAACAAGCCTCAACAAATACAAAACGATTGAAATAATTCCATGCATTCTTTCAGACCACAATGCAATAAAGCTTAAAATCAATACCGGAAGGAACCCTAGAAACTACATGAACACATGGAGATTAAACAACACACTCCTGAATGATGAATGGATCGAAGGAGAAATGAAGAACGAAATAAAAATATTCCTGGAACTAAATGAAAATGACAATACAACACAACAAAACTTCTTGGACACTTGAAAACCAACAGCAAATGAAGCCCAAACCCATCAGACAAGAAAATATAACAAAAATCAGAGCAGAAATTAATGAAATAGAAACAAAGAAACAAGATTGACAGACTGCTAGCCCAGTTAACCAAAAGAAAGAAAGAGCACCTCCAAATCAACAAAAACAGAGATGAAGTGGGAAACATCACAACAGACACCAAAAGATCCAGAACATTATAAGGGAATACTTTAAATATATATATGCTACTACATTTGAAAACAAGAAATGGTATCAAAAAGCATGGGAACCACCAAAACTAAACCAAGAAGAGACCAACAGGTTAAAAAGACCCATAACATATAAGGAAATTGAAACAGTAATCCAAAACCTCCCAACTAAAAAAAGCCCAGGACCAGATGGATTTACACCAGAATTCTACCAGACATTTAAAGAAGATCTATACCCAAGACTACTTAATTTGTTCAAAAAAATAGAAATGGAGGTGGAACTTCCAAATTCCTTTTATGAAGCCAGCATCACTCTAAAACCAAAACCAGGTAAAGATACAACCAAAATCAAAGAAAATTATAGACCCATATCCTTAATGAACATAGACACAAAAATTCTCAACAAAATACTTGCAAACCACATACAGGACACACATCAAAAAGATCATTCACCATGACCCAGTCAGCTTTATTCCAGAGATGCAGAGATGATTCAATATACATAAGTCAATAAACATCACAAACCATATAAATTGACTCAAAGACAAGAACCACATGCTCATCTCAAGAGATGCAGAGACGGCTTTGACAAAATTCAACATGCATTTATGTTCAAAGTCTAAGGGGGATTTGGACTGGAGGGAACATACCTCAACATAATTAAAGCCATATACAACAAACCCACAGCCAACATCATTCTAAATAGAGAAAAACTCGAAGTATTCTCATTAAAATCAGGAACCAGACAAGGCTTTCCACTGTCTCCACTCCTTTTTAACATAGTGCTTGAAACTCTTGCAAGAGCAATAAGATAAGAGAAGGAAGTTCAAGGAGTAATAACTGGAAAAGGAGAGATCACATTATCCCTTTTTGCAAACAATATGATATTATAGCTAAGAGACACTAAAAATTACACTAGAAAACTCCTAGAAATGATTAGCACTATTAGTAAAGTAGCAGTTTATAAAATTATTAATCTACAAAGTCTGTAACCTTTCTATATATCAATAACAAGCTATCAGAGAAAAAGTACATGGAAATACTCCCTTTCACAATAGCCTCTTAAAAAATCTCAGCATAAACCTGACCAAAGACATTAAAGAGCTCTACAATGAAAACTTTAAAGGAAGAGATTGAGGAAGACACCAGAAAATGGAAAGAGCTCCTGTGCTCACGGATTGGAAGAATTAAAATTGTGGAAATGACCATCCTACCAAAATCCATTTATAGATTCAATGCAATGCCAATCAAAATCCCATGTCATTCTTCACAGAATTGGGAAAAAAACATCCTAAGATTCATATGGAAGCACAAAAGATAGCCAAAGCAACCCTGAGCACCAAGAGCAATGCTGGGGAGATTACTATACCAGATTTTAAACTGTATTAAGAAGCTATAGTCATAAAAACAACACCATCCTGGCACAAAAATAGACCCATAGATCAATGGAACAAAACTGAAGACCCAAATTTGAGTACACGCAATTTCAGCCACCTGATATTTGACAAAGGGACCAAGAACATTCACTGGAGGAAAGATAGCATGTTCAGCAAATGGTGCTGGCAAAACTGGATCTCCACTTGTAGAAGAATGAAACTAAACCCCTATCTTTCACCTTGCACAAAAGTCAACTCCAAATGGATCAAAGACCTCAATGTAAAGCCTGAAACTCTGAAACTATTAGAAGAAAACATTGGCAAAAACCTACAAGACATAGGTGTAGGAAAGGTTTTTCTGAAGTAGACATCAATTGCTCAGGAAACAAGGTCAAGAATTAACAAATGGGACCTCATTAAACTAAAAAGCTTCTGTACATCAAAGGAGGCAACCAGGGAAGTGAAAAGGAAACCCAGAGTGGGAGAAAATCTTCACCAGTGACACATCTGACAGAGGTTTAACATCCAGAATATATAACAGACTCAAAAAACAGAGAATCAAGAAAGGAAGTAACTCAAGTAAAAGATGGGCTAAGGAGCTGAACAGAGAGTTCTCAAAAGAAGTAAAGATGGCTACGAAGCATCTTAAAAGGTGTTCAACATCACTAGTAATTAGAGAACTGGGAAAATGAACAGCAGACCCCAATCTTAACTAAAGGAATGCTGACAACAGATTGCTCTTAGATGAAGAAGAGGTGATCTTCCTAAAAGAAGGAGCTCTAGGTAGGCTGACTAGACTCAGCAGATGGTCTAGCACTGTGGAACTGCTGGGGGCACTGATAACACAGTGGACATTAACAAGGATGACAAGAGTATATGGGCTTCAGTGGGGTGGGGGAGCTATGGGAGGGTGCCATTTGGCATGTGAATATAAAGATGAATAAGATTGTTTGAGATGTTCTGTATGAAATACACACAAAAAATCGATAAATAAAAAATTAGTTATATTTGAGGAAGAAGCATAAAAATCTGCTCATGTTAATTAGTAGATATGGAAAATATTACCATTGAAATCTACCTGATGAATTTGTATCCATGCTCAGGTGCCAAGGATCTCAGAAGGTAACCTACTGTGACTAGTAATAATCAGATATATAGACATTAGAGATGCATGTGCAAACATCTAAGTGTTAGTTGCATTAAAAGTGAGTTTTTCTGTATGAAATAGTATATTTTAAAATGAAATGGGGATCTTTTTAAAGGTTAAAACCTCATCCAATTTATGTCTTATAGGGTTTAAACTGAGCTCAATATTGTATAACTGTATTGATTCAACACTTGTGAGCCTAAAAATTACAGCCAATTTTGAAAGAGATGCATCTTTGCTCTGGAAAATGTTATTGGCTATGTCAATGCTGTTGTAATGAAATGCTTCTACTAATTATGTGGTTATTAAATAATTTTTTAAAAAGAAATAAAGACGTTTAAGCCAAGTATAAAAATACAAACTGTCCCTAGAAGGATACAGGTGCTCAGAGGGTGTGCACAAGGGCAGAAAACTGGAAAGCGCACAGCCAGCAACTTACTCTTGTCTCATTATGACATCATGTGTTTGCATAAAAGAGGTAGTTGAAGGTATGGCAAAAGTCAGCAGCCAGAGAAGACTTGTAAACTGCTCACTTTAATTTTTTACATTTATTTATTTGTTATGGGGAGGCACCTCTATGCCACAGAGGGGGAATGGAAATCAGGACAACTTGTGGAAGTTGGTTCTCTCCTTCTACCATGTTTCCAGGGATTGAACTTCAGTCATCAGGCTCGTTGGCAAGTACCTTTGCCCACTGAGCCCTCCCACAGCCCACTGTCTAAATTTTTAATATTCTCCAACCACATATGTATCCATGAACAATCAAAAGAAAACTTACAGACTCAAGGATTTGAGCACAAACTATGACCAATCAGTGGTTGCTCACTAATTGCAGCTGCTGTAAATTCAGGCATAAAAATAACAAGGAGATTTTTTTTTTCTAGCAACAGTTCTTTATTTGGGGGCGCTTTTGCAGGTTAATGTTTTCTTACAGAAAGAACATTTGATGAGGACATAAGAAGCTAGTTCTAAAGTTCCAAATGTTTCTGTTCCAACTCTTTCTGCTGCCCTCACCCTTGTCTGCTCATGGGGTATCTGACCACGTTGACCAGAGAATGTATTTCCAGGCTTTAGGCTTTAGCTTTCAGCCTAAAGCAGGTTTGTTATTCCAGCGAAATACAGCTTTGTTGTCATGACAATGGATTGGTTTTCTGTTATTGTTGCTGTTTTGTTCTTTTATTTTTGTAAGGAAAGCCCATGAGAAAAGGTAGTAATATTACTGTTTCAAGAATAAAAGTTGAAGGACTAGAGAGATGGCTCAGCAGTTAAGAGCACTGGCTGCACTTTCTGAGGACCACGGTTCAATTCCTAGCATTCATATGGTGGCTAACAACTGTCTCTAACTCCAGTTCAAAGGCATCTGATGCCCTCCTCTGACCTCCACAAGGCATTGCACACACACGTAGTGCACTTACATACAGGCAGGCAGTATACTCATACACACAAATAAAATTAAATAAATAAATAAAATATTTTTAAAGAATAAAAGTTGATACATAAAAGCTAAGTGAGTTGCCCAAGGTCAGCAGGATAGTGCTACAGCCCAGTAACAGAGCAGGAGGGATTTCAGCTCAGCTGGCTGGGCAGTATTATTGCTCTTGAAATGTTTCCTTAGGTCTCAATTCAAAAGTCTGAAGAAGTTTCAGAAAGTCATTCAAAGTGTCTTTGTAGTAGCCAAAACACAGTGAAGGCCCTCACCCTTTTGGCCCTCCAAGGCCATATTCATTTTAATATCACTCATCTTCCAAAAGAGCACCTATTTTTAACAGTGTGAGGTGGAAGCTAAAAGGGCACATAGAGTTCTCACTGATAGTCATGCCTAGCATGCAGAAGAATGATGGCTCTCAGTTTAAGGAAGTTCTAGAGTACAGTAGAAATTTATTGGCATAAACTAAAGCCAAAAATAGTGAATCTTGGTTATGATAACTACCTTGAAGCATTTTGTCCAGCTATTTAAGAGGAACTCATCATAAGCACTCAAGAAAGTTTATAAGAACAGTTCTATCAAAAAGAAAACAGTGTACAAGAAGTGTGTGTGTGTGTGAGTGCACACACACGTACATGAGCACATATATGTATTACAAGAGACAGTAATAAAATTATGGAGGAGGAGATGGTAAAGATCCAGGGAACAAAATAAAGAAAACAGTTATAGGGAGAAAAAGTAACAAATAGACGTTACAAGGGAAATTGTAGAGGTCTTCAGTGAATTACTTCCCTGAAATAGTCACATGACAAAATATGATATGGGGCTTATAAAAAGGAAGGCTGAAAATCCATTAAGAGGAGATCAGAACTAAAAGAAAGAGAAATACAAGGATATGGTCATTTAAGACAGGATGTGGCCGCAACAGTGGGGTCTGGTCAGCCTATCTAGAGTCACTCTCTTAAAGAAGATCAGCTCTCCCTCATCCAGCAGTAATCAGCTGCCCAACAGTCCTTCCGCTTTTTCCTCTGCTAATAAACTCTATCCCGCCGGATTTCTTGTCTGTGATTTGATTCACCTACCCTGGTTTCACCTATCACACAGATGAAGCACCAATGAGGTCCTCGGCACTTTGTCCCCGATGTCCACTCCATCAGCTAACAGTCCTGTAGGACTGACTGCTCCTGAATCAAACGTTATCACGCCCGCACGGCCACGGCCTTCTCGTTGGCATTTCCCGCCTCTGGCTCACCTTCCTCTTCTCTTTTCTCCCCTTCTCTCTCCTTCCCCTCTTTTCTCTCCCCTCCCTTGCAGGTCTTTTCCTTGCCCTCTTTTCCTCTCACCAAGACAAGATCTGCTCTCTTTTCTCTAGTCTCTTTTTCCAACAAATATTCCTCTTTCAAATTCAGATAATTTACGATTTTTCAGTTCCATGATTCTATTAGATTTTCCCTCAGAGTGTCACCTCTGATGAATAATCCTCATTTGACAGCATTATCATCTGTTTCACAAGATCCGTATCACAGCGTCATTTTCCCACCTTGCTCTCCTCAAACACCTTCCTCATCAAATGCATTTGTTTACAAGATTTCAGTAAGTTTTCTTCAGATAGGGCGATAAATGGGCCGGCTTTGAGGAGCTGTCTTTCTCCCTGACAGGTATAGAATTTCTAATTCCTGATGCATGTGTCCTAACAAGCTCAGAATGCTAGTCAGATTTCCTTTCTTTTCTATAGAGCCTACTCATTCACTTTGGAATCCGTATTGGTTGTTTTTCTCATCGCTACGACAAAGTGCCTGAAAAGAAATAACTTAGGGAGAAAGGGTTATTTTGGCTTACAGTTCAGGAAATATGTTCCATCATGGTTTGGGAAGGCTTGATGTAGGAAATCAGGATGCCAGGCCCTAGGGTGAGATGAACCTAAAACTTTTAAGTCCAGGCTGCATTCTCTGCTAAAGGGAGAGACGCTGAAAACAGTACCTCTGATAATCCCTGTCTTGTAGAACACCACGAGACTGGCAGGAGAAAGCAGCCTGGTCATAAGTGCAGGCTCCATGCTCTGTGGGAAAGTGTCTTGGTCAACAGCAATATCCCTGTCCTGAACAAATAACTCAGCTGTCATTAGCTAAGAGATTTGGCCAGGTTAAAGGTTTACTCCTGCGCTAAAAGCTAAAAGTTTACCATGCTTTTAGCCCTAAGAAAGAAAACATTATGGCCAATAAATTACCGGACAGGCATTGGTAACCTTGAGTAAAAGTTAAGCATCCTTCTGGTGCCAACTAACAGACTATATGCCCTGTTTCTTTGTACCCTAAACCTTTGTACGTTACTGCCATGTCCCATGTGACTGCCAGCTCCTTGTAATGTATAAAAACCATCTGAATTTTGCAATAAACAGCTTGTGTGAAGGAAACCAAGTCCCAGAATTGTTACTGTTGCCAATCAAGCCTCTCTGCCCAGAAGCCAGTAGATCCCCCACTGAGCAAAGCAAACCAGAGTCCAGATAGCATGGTGACAGGAGCAGGAGGCTGGGGGGCAGGGGCGGTCAGAGGAACAGGAAGTAGGTTGGGGCTATAAAGCCTCAGGCTCTGTCTCAGCGTCCTACTTCCCCCAGCAAGGCTCTACCTCTTAAAGATTCCACCGCCTTCTCAAACAGAGCCACCAGCAGGAGACCCAGTGTTGGACCACATCAGCTATGGACACATTTCAATCTTAGCCTATTTTTCCTTTGTCTTTATAATTCAAGAATTTTGCCAGGATATTTTAAGGTGGAATTGTTTAGTTTTTTCATTAACTCCACCTGGGGCGTCAGTGGATTTATTCACTCTAAAGACAAGCTTTTCTTGGGTTAGGGAAACTTCCTTCTAATATGTCTGAGCAGTTCCTATCCCTCTACCTCTTCTTTTTTGTTTTTCTAACCTTCTGACTTCCATTCTCATATTACCACAGATTTTGAGTGTTCCTCGTTTTCCTGTTTGTGGTTTTTGTTTTTGGGTTTTTTTTTATGTGCATGAATGTTTGCCTGAATGTATGTAAGTGTACCCATGTTGTATAGTGCCCACAAAGGTCAGAAGACAGTGCCAGATCCTCTGGAACTGGAGTTATCGACAGTTGTTAGCCACCATGTGGGTGCTGGGAACCAAACCTGGGTTCTCTGCAAGAGCAGTCAGTGCTCTTTATTACTGAGCCATTTCTCTAGCCCCTGTTGTGGTTTTTTAGTTCCATGATCCAGAGTCCCTCCCTGGGCCTTAGGAGTAACCACTGTTTTCCAGTGTATGGATGGACATATTGAAGAGTTCAGAAATCCAGCTTATGTAAGTCCCAGACTTTTGCTGTAGTTCAATCTCCTTGGTTCTCTCTGCTTCTCTTCAGGCTGTGGAAGTGGCCACCTGTTCCCTGGACAGGCAGCTTCATAATTTCTATATCAGAATGATATTGGTGGGTCAGTTGCTAGTTATAAAGGAATAGTGGGAGCGTAGATCTAAGCTGTTTTCACAAGCACACAGCCTCCTATCTGGCCTAGGAGACTGATGAGTTGAGGGGAGGGGTCTAAAGTCAGGGTGGCATTCAACATAGTCATTAGATACTGTTTTTTTGTTGTTTTTTTTTTTTTTAATGTGGACTTCTTCCCACAAGTTATTGAATCCCCTTAATTGGGCTAATCCTATCTTTGGCAGTTTATTCCACAGCCTAGGAACATCAAGCCATTTGTGCTGTAGTCAATAGGATCCATAGTTAATTCTATGGCATGTGATTGAACCTTGAATAAACCATCTCCCTCAGCTGAAGGGCAGGAAGAAAACATCTCTCCTTCTTTGGTTTTCTGGAGCCAAGACCAGGCCTCTCCTAGCTGGGGTGCTGGGACATCAGAGCCCACCAGTGCAGCTCTCTCAGGCCTGTGTGCCTGGCAAGCTCCACCTGCCACCGCTGCCCCTGAACAGTAGGTGGGGCAGTTTGCTATGATTAGTCACTGCCCAGGCGGGAAAGAGAAGCCAGGCTTCTCTGCCTCCAGCCACATTCCCACATGGCCCTTGGAGAATGCAGTACCAATCTACTTTCTCCCACACCACTGCAGAACTGTCCATTTTAGACAGATTGCCAAGTTCTTAGGGTATCAGAAAAAGGAATGTGGGAGAGAGTAAATTCATGAGAGTGCAGTTGGGCTGGACTATTTCTCCAGACCCAGTGATACCTTCTCATGGCCCCACAGCCCTCACAAACCATTTGCTAATCCTGCCACTACCTAGCAGCTCTCCCATTACCACAAGGTGTCTTGACCTTCTCCACTTAGTTCTTTAGTTGATGGATGCAGACATCTGGGAATATCTCATTCACCCTATTTTCCCACACATTCCTCATAGGTTGTGAAATATACATGAAAATTGTTCCCATTTTCATTTATCTAAAAATCCTTTGAAATTATTATTTTCATAGACATTTGTGGTAGTGTTTTTCATTTAGGCAGTCCTAGGGTCAAAGCTATGAAGGTTATTTTTTTTCTTTTCCTTTATTATTTTTTTCAACTTACACAAGTGTTAGTTACTTTTCTGTTACTGTGATAAAACACCATGATTAAGGCAATTTGAAGAAGAAAGAATTTATTAGGCTTATGAGAGATAAGTGTCTATCATGGTGAGGTGGCATGACAGAAGGCAGCCAGAGCAGAAAGCTGAGAGCTCACATCTTTAAGTACACACAGGAAGCAGAGAGAGACACTGGAAGTGTGCATGGCTGTGAACTATCAAAGTCCACACCCAGTGACATCCTTCCTCCAGTGTGGCCACAACTTCCTAAAGGTCCCATGACTCTTCCCAAACAGCACCATGAACTGGGACCAAGTGTTCAAATACTTGGAGCCTATCGGGTGGGGACACTCATTCAAAGCACCACAACCTCCAAATGAAGAAAAGAATGAAAGGGCATGGAAAGATGGATCAGTGGTTAGGAGTGCTTGCTGCTGTCTCAGAGGACCAGAGTTTAGTTCCCAACATCTACATCAGGCAGCTTACAACCACCTGTAACTCCAGCTCCAGGGAATCTGACGCTCTTTTCTGGCCTCTATGGGTACCCACATGCATATACACATACACACAGATGCACACATACATACATAAAAATATAACATATTATATCTTTTAAAAAACATGAAAGTCTGTTTGCCAACAAGTTTGAGATGGCCACCATGATCAAATGTGCATATAACACTCCATTTTTTTCAGTACATATGTATACTGTACACCTCTTCATGTAAATGCAACTAGGCATTCTCTTGATTATTTCATTACTTTCTTCCACAGCAAATAGTGTGATACAAATAAATACTATATAATTTTATAAAAATCCATCTACATTTGACACTTAAGAAATATTAGGGAGCCTCTCAACAACACACACTCAGAAAAATAGCCACGTTACGTTATGAAAGATAAGGGAACATTTGAAAATTGCCCTCTTCTGACTTTTTTCTAGTTCTCTGTCTAGAACTTGTAATTCTAATTACTCTTGCCCTTACTTCTCCTTCACATCTCCTATTCACAATTCAGGGACTTTTTTTCCCCTTAGAGATAAGAGTTATACAATTTGGGAATCTTTTAGATAGATCCACTGAAGGGGTACTCCAGTTGCCTCACCCTGAATCCCTCCCTGTTCAGCATGGAAGAAGCCAGAGCGGTCTGTGTCCCTACTCCCTATTGGAAATTTGGGTAACCTCTTCAGAGGATGGCGTGATAAGAATAGGAGGTAGGAATTGGCTAGACAGTTAGGGTAAAAAGACCCCAAAGAAAAATAGCCAGTTTCTTGGCTAAAAGTCAAAATGTCCTTGGGACTGTTAGCAACATACTCTGTTCCAAAGGTCAAAAATGTCAAAAGTATTTGGGAGCTTGTATCTAATCCTTAAAAGATTTTAGGGTTACCTTTTCAGAGGGGGAATGTTAGAGTAGCCAAAAGCCCCATAAAAATAAGTAAATTAAAGAAGAAAAAAAAGAAAAAGAAAAAAGCGATGGGGAGAGGTGTGAGGTGTTGGAAGGGAGGGAGTGGGCGTGGATTTGATCAAAACACCTTATATGCATGTATGAAATTCTCAATAAAGTTTTTGTAAAAATTTTTTTTTAAAAAAGATGTTCATAAGGAAGTCATAGGTACTGAGACTCATAGGAACTGTGTCATTTCCGTGTTACTTTTCTGAAAGGTCAGTAAAAAATTAAAATTAGGAGGTTAAATTAAAACTTTAAAAAAAATGATTTTGGATTGCCCAGTCACTGCCAAGGTTTTGCGAGTTTCATTAACCCCATCCCTCAGCATACCACACGAAGGACATGATCATCCTCCACACATAGGTGCTCGTGTCTTAAGTGGTAACACTCTGAGCTGCATTTTGTTCTTTCACACTTGACTAAAGACCGATGACACAATTCAAAAGATTCAAATGTTCAAAATTTGAAGCCCAAATTACCTTCAGTCCATTAAAATAAGCCCCCATCCTGTCTTCAGAGCCACTGTCACAAAATTCGTTTGAGTTCATTGAAATTACAAGATGGCCTTTCAACAACAGGTTGTCGCCAGTAGTTCTGAGACCACCAGTTCCTACATATACATACAGTCAGACAGCCACACCTCCACCTTGGGGAAACTGATGAATTCTGAATTAGAGGACATTGGCATAAACTGGAATCCATGTGTATTATGAGCACCCCTGCAAGCTTCCCTTTCAGGCCACCCCCACACCAAGCAATCTTTCATAGGTAGCCCCATCTCATGTGGGACAGAGGCTTAGAGCAAAGTCTCACATGCCTACTGAACAAGGGGAGGCAGATGGATTTTCTAATAAACTCAGGAAGTGCTCAAACTTAGCTCCATGATCTCGTCAGCTCAGTGTTGTAGATCATGGGGGAGCTGACAGACATTCTGGAAAGGACAAGTCTCTTCTGACTTCTACTCTAGATAAATGAATGAAAATGGCCGTAAGCACTAAAGCGTGGCTTATAAAAGTGGGCAGTGCCAGAGCCAAAGCCAGGTGTTCAAACAAAAGCTTTGACACGAATTTTCATATGTACATGATTCACAAGAGCCGGAAAGTAGAGACAACTGATCAGTTGATGAACTAGTAGATACAGTGTGCTGTGGCTGGGGATGTAGCTCAGCAGTAGAACACTACTATGATGAGAACCCAGGCCCAATCACTAGTACCACAAAGAAAAACAATGTTTTTTGGTTATTTGGGGCATTGGTTTGGATTGATTTTGGTTTTGGTGAACACCCACAAAAAAAGCTTTATAAATAAAATAATTTTTAAATATAAACTACAGTATATCCATACTATGGGATAAAATAAAACTCAAACAATTAAGAACTTAAACTAAATCCCCAGTTCCAAATCAAGGAGAAAGAATAGCTCTGAGTAATAACATTCTCTTTGTGGCAAAAATTATAGTTGGAGCAACACATCTTTAAATACTTTTCTTTGGTTTTCAAAAATTAATTCTTTGAGAGTTTCATACAATGTACATTGCTCCTATTCCCCCTCTCCCAGATCCTCCCATACCCACACCTCCCTACCCAAGCCTCTGTGTTCTTTTTGTGTTTTGTATTGTTCCCAAGCCAAGTTCAATTTGTGTTGTCCAAATACCCTTGAGAGTGGTGCCAGCCCTGGTCATTCTAACAGGGACCACACACTTAAAGAGAACTGACTCTTTCTCTCCCAGCAGCTATCATATGCCAACAGCTCCTGGGCTAGGGGTGGGACTTCATGCCCACCTCCCCTTGTATGCTGAGATTTTCCCTGGCTTGAGTTTCAGTGCCTCTTGTCCATGCTGTCATGATTGTGAGCTCATATGTGCACAGCCCTGCTGCCTGGAAAACACTGCTTCTTTGCAGTCACCCACCACCTCTGGCTTTTACAATCTACCTGCCCCTCTCCTGTGAAGACTCCTGAGCCTTGGGGTTGGGGGGGAGATATAGACATCCCATGTAGAGCTGAGCACTCCATAGTCTCTTATTCTCTGCACTTTGATCAGTTGTGGGTCTCTATAATAATTTCCTTTTACTTCAAGAAGCTTCTCCAATGAGGATTGAGAAATGCACTAATCTATGGGTATAGAAAGAAGTCATTAGTAGTCATTTTAATACTATGTCCATCAAGTAGACTATTAGCATCAGGTTCTTCCCTAGGGCCCATGACCTTTCTAACCACAGGCTCTTTGCCCCTGTAACACTGCCAGGTATAAGTTCCATCTCATGCAGCAGACCTTAAATCCAATCAGACAGTGGTTGAAAAATATCATACAACATTTGTACCACCATTACAACAGTGGGGATACCTTGCCAGATCAGCTGTTTTTGCCAACTCACAGAGTTCACAGCTGAGTGAAATGAATGATTACTTTTTTCCTTTGGTAGCATGCATAGCACCTTCCAGGAGCATGAAAGCTAGCCAGTAGGAATGAAGCTTTCAGGCTAGTACCCACTTAATTTCTCCTTGTTTTATGACTCAAGTATGTGTCATCTTTAGCAATAGGGTCTTACCACAAAGTTCTGGAGGATAACCAAGAGCAATGACAATAGCCTATAATGTTTGGGTGTTGATGGGATCCCCCTAGCCAACTCAAAAAACAGCAACCCATTCCTGATACTGGGGGTTTCATTTGCTAAGATGAAGTGTCTAGTTGGGTATTGTCCACCTGTTATGGGGTAGCTCCATTTTCTCTCTTTCTATATATGTACATGTATATATTTTTAAAAGCTTCTACAGTAGTCTCCATATAATTTTTCAGTGTTAGTTACCTCTGCCTATGCTCCCTCCTCTACCCTATCCACCTATCCCCCATCCCATGTAATCCTTCCTGTGTCATTATTTTCTTTCCCCCCTTTATATCACTGTATTCTATCTAACTTCCCTTGAAGTATCTGCCCCCCATGGATGGCCCACATGCTGGTTTCCTAATCTCTAGGGGTATTCCAAATGAAACCCACAAATCTAAAGATTCAAAGCTAACACCCACTTATGAGAGAAAACATGCAGTGTTTGCCTTCCCTGGTCTTGGATACCTCGCCCAAGATGATTCTTTCCAATTCCATCCATTTACCTGCAAATTTCATTATTCTAAATAGCTGGAAAACATTCTATTATATAAAAGTACCACATTTTTTCTTATCCATCCATCAGTTAACAGACATCTAGACTCTCTCCATCTCCTTGCTATTATGAGTTAGAACAGCAATGCCATGTATGAGCAAATACCTATGCAGTAGGATATGCAGTTTTCTGTGTATGTATCCAAAGATGGTATAGCTGGATGTTATGGTAGAACTGTTTCTATCTTTTTGAGAAATCTTCATACTGATTCCATAATAGCTGCACTAGTTTGCACTAGTTTGATTGAGGTAAGATGAGATCTGAAAGTAGTTTTTTCATTTCCCTGATGGCTATAAATGTCGAAAGGTTTTAGGTGTTTCTCCGTTATTTGTATTTATTTCTTACTTTAATAACTCACTGTTTAGGTCTATGCCCCTAATTATAAACTGGGTTGTCATTGATTTATTGTTGTCGTTTACATTTAGTATCTTGAGTTCTTTGTATATTCCAGATATTAACCTTCTGTCAGACATATAACTGGTAAAGATTTTTTTCTAGCCTATATACTACCTCTTTATTCAAATGATGTTGTCCTTCGCTGTGCAGAAGCTTTTTAGTTTCATGGGGTCCTCTTCAGAAAGTCCTTTCTTGTGCCTCTAAGTTCCAGTGTATTCCTTACTTTCTTCTGTATCATATTCAGAGTATGACTTGCTTTGTGTCATAATATTTGGTTAATTTTGAGAAAGTTCCATGGACTACTGAAAAAGTAAAGTATGTTCTTTAGTATTTGTGTGCAATGTTCTGTAGATGTTAGATCATTTTATTTATGACGTTATTTAATTTCAGAGTTTTTCTGTTTAGTTTTTATCTGGAAGACTTGTCGATGGGTGACCGTGGGGTATTGAAGTCACCCACTATCACTGTGCTGGGATCAATCTGTGGTTTCTAGTATTGTTTCTTTTATGATAGATGTCCCTGTGTTTGGTGCATAAATGTTTTTAGAATTATAATATTCTCTTGATGAATTTTAATGGGCATAAAATGTTCTTCCTTATCTCTTATGATTAGTTTTAATTTGAAGTCTATTCTGTCAGATATCAGAAGAGCACAGTCCACTTGTTTCCTATTCCATTTGCTTGGAGTACCTTCTCTACCCTTTTACTTGAAGATGGAGCCTGTCTTTGATGGTGAGCTGTGTTTCTTGGAGGCAGCAAAAAGATAAATCCTATTTCTTAATCTGATCTGTTAGTCTTTGTCTTTTTATTGAGGAATTGAGAATGTTAATATTGAGAGTTATTTTTACCAGTGTTCATTAGTTCCTGTTATTATATTGTGGTGGTATTTTCTTAGAACGCTTTTTTGTTAACTGTTTTGGAATTGCTTATTCTTTATGCCATTTTGGGTGTGTTTAATTTTCTCTTCAGAGCAAAGTGTTCTTTCTAGTGTGCTCCGAAGAGCCAGATTAGTGGACATAAATTCTCCTAAACGTATGATTTGTAAGTTTAGTCTTTATATAGTGTCCCAGAATTCCTGCATGTTCCATTCCTGGGTTACTTTAGATTTAACATTTTCTTTGACTGTGTGATCTATTCCCTCTACCTTGTCTTGGAGACCTGATAGTCTCTCTTCTGCTTCATCCAGCCTCTCCTTGAAGCTCTCCTCTGAGCTTTTTGTCTGACTTCTTGAGTTTTTCATTTCGAGTTTTATTTCAATTTGGTTTTACTTCAGACTCTCTTTTTATTAAATTCTAATTTTATATCTAAAATTGTTTTACTTATTTAATTCAACTGTGTTTTCTCAGTCCTCATTCAGTCTTTTATTCATCTCCTCTGAGTTCCTTGAATATTTTTATAATCGCTATTTTGAAATCATGTCTTGTGTATCAGCTAAGTTGCTTTTCTCTGGAAACATGATGGGATGTTGATTTCTGAAGGGGACATACTATCTTGATTATTCCTGTAGTTTGTGTTTCTGCAATGGGACCTAGGCATCTGTAGTTATTATTGTTGATGGTATTTGTTGATATGATTATCTCATATCACCTTTGTTGAGTAAGCATTTGTATCTGTTTTCTATTACCCAAACTTGTCAGATTGTGGACCAGCTGAGTGGTTGGTTTTCAGCCTTGGAGCCTGGGAGGGCCACATCTTTAATTTTTGAAATAAGCTTCCTGTGTATATTTGAAGTGGCTTCTCCTTAACCAGGTGACCTTGCTTTACTCCTGCTCCTCTATGGGCATTGTCTTGTCATGGTTGTTTCACCTTTCTGAAGGAGGGGTCGGTCCTGCAAAGATTCTGATGTGCGCATGTGGCCATCATTTCTTCTTCCTTAAAATAAACTCTCCTTTCTTGGTAGGGAATGGGTGGTGGACATGCTGTGTGACTGAGACATACTTCCGCCTGTAACTGCTGAATGAGATCATTTGAGCAAGAAAATGAGAGTCAGGCAGCCTGGGGTCAGATCCAAATTTAGCTACTCCCCAGCCATGTGATGTAATCTCTCTCAGCCAGTGTCCTCCCAAGCAAACAGAATGCAGAAGCAAGATCAAACTCTGGATGTTCCCACCTGTGTAGGCTAAAATCTTGGTGGAATTAAGATGGGCATGAGGGCTCATTCTTTAAAATGCACCAGATTGTTAATTGTACAACATTCCATGTCAGTGGTTAAGTGTTTGCAGATATCCAGGTATAGTAACACCCTATGAGAAGTATTTTTACATTTCTTTTGAAGCTTTTCTAATGGCTTCAAAGAAGAATGAAGAATCCCATATAATCAGCACAGCTTTCCTAACTTCTGCCTTGCATAATAAAGAGAAGATAGAAGACAGAAGAGGAAGAAAGGGAGAAATGAAAGGAAGAAATAAGGAACCAGAACCGGGAGGGAGGGAGGGAAGGAAAGTGAGAGAAAGGAGAGAGAGGAAAATAAAGCAATTATCTTCTAGTGATATGCTGTTTGCTACTCAGTTTCACTGCATTTTCTTTTTTTTGGTTCTGCTTTGTTTTGTTTTCTGAGACAGGATCCCGCTATATAGCACTGACTAGCCTGGAACTCAGTATGTAGACCAGGCTGGCCTCGAACTCACAGAAATCTGTCTCTGTCTCCCAAGTGCTAGGATTAAAGGTGTGCACTACCATGCCTGGTTTCACTGTATTATTATAAGCAGAAATATACATATAAAATATAAAATAAATATTCATTTGAAATAAAATATGCAAAAATAATCTATATAAACTTAGTTGTGACTTTCATTGTGGTTTCAGTGTATTCCTTGGAAATGTCTTTATTCAGTGTTTTTCTCTTTAAGTTGTTGTTTTTGTATAGGTAGTTCCCCACAAAATGTTTTCAAGCTAATTTTATCCTAATTTTTAAGAAAATCTCATCTGTAAAAGCATTCTGATGTTAAATTAGGCATCTAGTATAGTAAGCAGCTTTATTAAGATACTTTTACAGACTCAACAGTAAATATTACCACTTCAGCAAGCTAAAATCTGAGCATCAATATTGGATGAAGTTGTCAAGCATAATGTGAGTTATAGATTTATAACCCACTGAACCAAGTAATGGGTTTGCAATTAGCAGCACAGTCAAAGGATTTAATGAAAACCAGAGCTATTTCTGTGATCAGATGAGTGATTATTCCAAATGTTTTTCCTAAGGACAAAGTGTGCTCCTCTGAACAGGACAAGAGCCACTCTAAAATGAAAGTCCATCTCACTTGGATGCATTTGATTGGAAAACACTCACCAGGGGTCAGTTCCCGCTCCAGCTGGTAGAGTGCTAGCCGACCGTGATATGTCATCACCAGATTCTATTCAAGGATTAATGGCTCCGAAGAACAAGATGCCTCACTAAGTCTTCCTGTAATATCATCCCCAAGTGTAACCCATCCTATCATTCCAGGCCCCTTTACACACTAAGGAGCAGAGAGTGGCTTTTCACAAGTTACAGAGCACATGGGTAATCCAGTGCATGTTCTAAATCACCTCTCTTGGTTCAGTCCAAGTCATAGCACTCATGAGAAACTGCCAAAACAGAAGCTCGCTACTCCGGCCAGGCAGGGGAGGGAGAGACAGGATTTGTTTAGAGCCATCTCTCACCACTAGGGAAGGCTACAATGTCCCTGGAAAGATATGGTCTGATTCTGCTACTAATTTGGCTCAAATGACCTTGAACGGCTGAGAGAGTTCTGTAACTCCCTCCACTCCATATATAAGGAGCTCCAACTATGAGATTTCACAATAGTGCCCTGGCCTTCCCAAAGCAGAGCTGAGGAGGCAGGAGCCAGGGCCAGGATATTCGCCCTTCTTTGCACCCTAACAGGATACCAGCAGGATATCACCTGCAATTCATCTCTAAGGTAAGGTGTGTTGTGTTGTCAGGTGTGAGAATAGCCCACCATATAGCTAGCTAGGAATGGTTTAGAGGAATAGAGTTTGGGTTGTTTTGTTTTGTGTTTTTTGTTTTTTTTTTCCTCTCTGATTTTTTTCCTTTTTTCCCTAAATGTTAGTTATGCAAGAATTTCAAGTAGAAGAGGGTGAAAACGCCAAGAATTGGTGTCAATCTCACTGAGTGAGACTGTGAAGATTAACCAAACTAAGGAATATATCTCATGTTGATTGATGGCTAATTTAGTCCCAAGAAATGTTTGCTAGAGGTGCCAGACCACAGAAGCTCCGCTGAAACTGATGGAGAGGATTAGTCATTCATTTGAAGTTTTTACTTGACTGAGTAACCTGGCACTTCAAAAATTAAGCTGTAGAATTTCACTTTGTTTTAGTTTTAGAATTGACTATTCTGTGTTCCCTCATTAGAGAGATGTGACTGCACAAATCCACAAAGCCAACTTGCAACTAGCACTACTTGAGTAAATGGATATTTAATGCAAAATTTGCATCTAAGACTGAGTTCTAGGACTCTTCAAGTATAAGTTGACCATTGAGACCACATCAAGAATCACTACTAGAAGCCTAGCCCAGTGGCTCATGCCTCTAATCTGGGTACTTGGGAGGTAGAGGCAGGAAGGCAGGAGTTCAAGGTCACCCTCATCTACATTATAAGTTTGAGATTAGCCTGGGCTACTTGAGATACTGTTGTTGTTGTTGTTTTTAAAGGATCGCAGTGAAATAAAACTTTTCCAAATTAGTAATGATTTACTGAAAATAGAACTAAATCCCTCAATGCATGTGAAAGCTAGTAAGAGTGACTTTTGTAGCAGGCGAGGTACAGAGAAATGAGAGCAGCTCCTTTTGTTAAAGCCAGTGTGGGTATTTCTATTTGCCCTTTCCACGTGTGCAAAGCAGCCGAATGTCCTCATTTGGAAGTGAAGAAACAATGGTGAAGTTCAGACTCTCCCCTAGAACTAAATGTTGGTGATGTTCCCAACTATTCAAGTCAGGGGAACCTCAGGGGACCCACACACGGCCGCCTCAATTCATATATGAGGAGACTGAAGTAGCTTTTCCAAAATTTAAAAGAAGCTTTCTAAGCTTGGGAGGCAGAGGCAGGTGGATCTCTGTGAGTTCAAGGCCAGCCTGGTCTACATAGTGAGTTCCAGGACAGCTGGGGCTACAGGGAGACCCTGTCTCAAAAAAATAAATAAATAAATAAATAAATAAATAAATAAATAAATAAATGAATAAATACCATTTAAACATAAATTTAAAAACTAACATGGGCTATGGGTGAAGTTCAGTTGGTAGAGTGCCCGCCTAGCATGCACAAGAGTCTGGGTTTGATCCTCAGCATCGGAACGAAGGAAGGGAAGGAGGGAGGAAGGCAGGGAGGGACAGAGGGAGGCGGGGGGAATATTAATAGCAATACGGTAACCATAGGCCTTTTTGCTTTTCTTATTTCAAATATTTCATTCAAAAAAATAGGAGAAATGAGGATTATATTTGACCATTCAGAATACCTGTCTTCTGTTAGAACTTAGAATATTCTTTTTTACTTACATAAGATTGTGTATCTTTCTTATTAGCATAAATATGAAAGATAGTTAACATCTATGCTTACCAGTTCAAATGATGATTGCCCCTTCTTATGGGCACAAAATAATTAAACTGTGACACATGCTGATCACCAGTTGAGGAACACTCCCTGATTCACTTATTTATTTATTCAATAGATGTGCTAACTGTGCCAGAGTGGCGCATTCTGGTGCATTCTCCTCGGTGTAAGATTTGTGCTTCTGTCTTTCCATTAAGGGGCATGTACAGGAGCAGCCTGCTCTTTTCTGCCCAGGAAGGAGCTGGAAGTACCTCTATACAAGAGATGCTTCCAAGACAACAATACTTTCAACATTCATGTAACTACAGAGGGCAATTCAGTTATACAGTAAACATTTCATGACTTATAGTACTTTATGCTTCAGATAAACATATAACCCACTGAGAGGTTTTCTTGAGATTTTCTTTTTTGCAGTATTCCCAAACAGGAATTAATTTAAATATCCTCAATACAGAAATGATTAAATAAGTTATGGCATATCAATCAACAGTTTACTGAAAGGTTGTGGAAGCAACATGTTAGAAAGTGCTTTAAGCGAGACAAGCCAAACCCCATATATGCTTTGGTCCTGCTTAGAAAAAAGAATACACACATATACATGAATCTGCATGCTTTCATTAGAATGGAATAAATAAGGCATTGTTAGCCATAGATATCATTGAGAAGTGCTGTTGACCCCAGGGAGACAAGAGGGGAAGGGCTACTATAATTAGTTGAAATATTTTACCATATGCATGCAACTTTTACCTTTTAAAAAATAGTCTTAAAAGGACATCTTTATGAAATTCATAATCCTTTGAGCAAGCCATTCTAAAGATTTTCAACAAGAATGATTGAATAAGTTATGGCATACAACTTTCACACACATCCACACACAACCTCAGGGACTAGCACAAACAGAAAAAAAATAGGTGTGGGTAATGCCCTAAAAACGGCCTCTGGGGCTAGGGGAGGGGCAACTAGTACTGCTGGTAGTCTTGTGGTTCTTTCCTTATGTCTTTTCCTCCTACGTAGCCCCAATGAGTGTGAGTGTATTGTCCCTGGGATGGCTTATGTTGTTTCCTTTGCCCTCTGACACCTTCCTGAATCTGTCAGTTGCATTTAGCTTCTCCTGCCTCTCTTGAGCCTCGTGAGGTTTCTAAGGAATCCCTCTGTTTTGATTAGAATCATCCATCCAGTTTGTTCGGAAAGCCTGGCCTGTGACTTGGTGTGGCATGAAGGTCACTACACAGACTTTCTTCCAGATCTCCATATTCATCCATATTCATTCTCCTTCCAGATCTCCATATTTATACATATTCATTCTCTCTCTCTCTCTCTCTCTCTCTCTCTCTCTCTCTCTCTCTCTCTCTGCTCTGCTCTGCTCTGCTCTGCTCTGTGTGTCTCCTGTCTCTGTCTCTTCCTGTATGTATGCATGCATATGTATAATATGTGTATGTATAATGTGTGTAGTGTGTGTGTACCTGTGTGTGTACAGAGGCAAATGGATGATGTCAGGTACCCTGCTCCATCACTTTTCACTTTATTCCCTTTAGAAAGTGTGTATCACTAATCCTGAACCTCTCTGTATTAGGTTAGGCTGGGTGGCCAGTGACCACCCAGGATCCACCTGCCTTGGTCTCTCAATGCTGGGGTTACAGACACACTCAGCCATGCCCAACTTCTACCTGGGTAATGGGGATTCAAACTCAGGTCCTCATACTTGTGCAGCAAGTACCCTTGCCCACTGAGCCATCTCCCTGGCCCCCACTTTGTTTGTTTGTTTCACCTGAGTTCTGTGGATGGAATTCGTGTCTTCATGCTTGCAAGATAAGCACTTTACCCACTGAGCCATCTCCTCAGCCTCCTGATACTTCATTTTCTACAAGAAAAATATTGAGATCAGAGTAACTAGCGCCCACCATCTTAGAAAAGATATGGCATTGATTAGTGACAGCCAAAAGGACACAGGCTGGCAGTCTGGAGAAACGAAGTGAGAGTTAAAACCAGTATATTTCTTTTAGAAGAACAAGCAAGTTTTAAGAAATGAAAAGCATATGAGCAGATTCCCAGGAGCTTGTAAGATTCTGTTTCCATATGGTTATGCACCTCCTCCCTGGCTCTTACAATCTTTCCACCCCCTCTTCCGAGATGGTCCCTGAGACTCGGGTGGATGAAGTTTAATAAATGAGTCCTGTCCAAGGACCATCATTCAGCAGAGTCTTGATCTCTATGCTTTGGCCATTTGTGACCTTTTGTGTTCCTGGCCCTCTGCTGCATGAGGGAGCTTTGTTATTGAGAACCGAGAGATTCATTAGTGTCTTCTTCTTTACTCCTGTTCCATGTTCCATGAGCCTTAGGTTGCATTGTAGATGTGTCATTTAGGTCTGGGCAATTCACAGACAGAGTCCTACAAGCTCCTGAGAACCTGCTCATATAATTCTATGGCCATGGTATCAGCATACACAAGTCCCACACAAACTTGGGCAGACAAAAACCCAGCATAGAACTGGAAAAATGAGCAGCAGACACCAATCTTATCTGAAGAAATATTGACAACTGATTGCTGCTAGGTGAAAAAGACCTGATCTCCCTAAAACAAGGGACTCTAGATAGGCTGACTAGACCTCAGTGGATGGACTTACACTTGGGACCATCTGGGGACACTGATGATACAGTGGGCCTTAACAGGGATGACAGAGTATATGGGCTAGGGGGGGGCGGGGGGGGCTATGTGAGTGTGCCAGTGGGGAATGGAGGTATAAAAATCATTAAGATTGTTTGAGATGTTCTGTATAAAATATACAAAAAAATTCAATAAAAACAAATTTTTAAAAAAAGAAATGGAAAGCAGCTCGCTGAAGCAGGGAGGGAACTGGAAAGGGAGCTGGCAAATCTGCAGTGAATTTTATTAGCAATTTTTTAATTTACTTATTTACTAGTTTTTCACTGGAGAATATACAGTTTTCAAGAGAAAGGCTTAGTTTTAGCTGAAAAGTCTTTGCAGAAGTCTGAGCAGGTAACTACCATGGCTGTGAGGACCTGACAGGATCTCCACATGGAGACACAGTGAAGATCACAGGGTTAAGCAAGCTCCTATCCCACAGTACGTGAATCTAATTGAAGATATGAGGAGCAAAGCCAGGTTGAGTGATGACTTGGCTTCTGATCTCAACTCACCGAGGCCATAGCACAAGAAGCTGGTGGCCTCCTGGGTCCTTTGCATTCCTAATTATGTGAGGAAATATCAAACTTTGATGGGCCCAGTATAAATTGATAGTAGTGAGCTATGGCCTGGGGCAACAAGGGCCCTGAGCCATGGAGGTTGAACTCTCCTAGTATGTGTGGTGTTTCATTTGCACTTGTATGCACCTGGGGTGGTTTCCCCTGGAACCTCGGGCACAGCTACAGAGAGCTCACTTGCCCATATAAGGACCTAAACTTGGACACCCAAAGCCAAGTCTAGCCAGCAGATATGTTCACACATTCTGCCCGATGCTTTAAATTTTAACATTTTAAAATAAGATTACATGTCTTTTTTTCTTTTAAATTGGTATTTACAGCAAACTTGAAAATTTGGCCACAAGCGTCTGGAGCTGAATGGCATGTCTCCTCTAAGGAGGCACACATTCTAGAATTTGCCACAGAGCCTTCTAAACATACCTGTATCACACAAACTTGATTTATATATGATCCAAAGTATAAAGTAGGCGACCCGAGATTTTATTAAGCATAGATCACGTCAGGAGCTAAACATGTGGCCCCACAGCTTCTTCAGCTGAGGCTGGGTTGACTTTGTCAGTTTTATTGCACTTCACAGCTGAGGAAATCAACATAGAATATGCAGGTTTCTTAGCTGCTAGTCCGGGGCTCTTTCTGTGACACAGGTAGGACTTCCATGGCACAGCTAGCTCCGGGGCAGAACACCTCTAAACACACTGGAAATGCCACAGCCAGAAAACAGCCCATAATTCACATCTGCCAATGGTGGTAGGAAGATGTATGTGTATGATATAAGTCCCTTTTTATTTTTACTTTTTATTTTGAAATACATTTAGACTTAAGGAAAGTTACAAAGTTCCCATAGGGCTGTCATCTATTTTCCTTAGGATGTTAACACCTTACCCAAACATGGAATATTTATCAAAACTATTAAATTAACACCAGCACAATAAATGTCCCTGAAGATGCTCTAGTTTTTCCACTAATTTTCTTCTTCCTGTTCTAAGATCCACTCCATGACCCCATATTGCATTTATGTGGGACACACATATACCCATGTATATATAGACACATATATTATATACAGTGTCTCCTTAGTCTCCTCCGTTATGTGACAGTTTTTCAACTTTTCCTTATCTTTCATGACCTTGGTGTGTGTGTGTGTGTGTGTGTGTGCACATGTATGTATCTGTGTTTCTAGGAATGGAAACATACGAGGACTGAAGCATGTGAGGCCAGCATTCAATTTCTAGGCTACCCTGACCTTGACACTTTCAAGGAACAGTGGTCAGATCTTTTGTAGAATGGCCCTGAATTTGAGCCTTGTCTACAATTTTCTTATTTCTAGTGTTCTTATTTATTAATTTATTATTTATTCATTTACAATTTCATACATATATAATGGGTTTTGAGCTTTGTGGAGTATGAAAGTTTTGCCTGCTTTGTAAATGCACCCATGAGTGCCACACCTGCAGAGGCCAGAGAAGGTGTCAGACCCCCTGAAACTGGAGTTAAGGAGCATTGTTAGCGATCATGTTAGTGCTGGGAACTGAACCCAGGTCCTCTACAAGAGCAGCCAGTGCTCTTAACCACTGAGCAATCTGTCCAGCGCCATATAATGTTTCTTGAACAAAGTCCTCTTCAACCTCCATTATTTCTTATCTCTTCCCCCTCCACCAAATCCTTTCTCCCCAAGTCCAGCATCTACTTTCCCGTCTTTTAATTTTATTGTGTGACCCACTGTGTTGAATTAGGTGCCTGCATGAGCATAGATGGGGGTTATTTGCTAGAGTGGGGACAACCTAGCAATGGCTCCCATGAATAGACTGGGCTTTCTGGAGTTGGGAGGTGTGTAGAAAAGACCACATCCTCTGCTGCATCCAATCACATTGGGGCACATGGAAACGATGGCTGCTTGTGCGGTGAGCTCACTCATTGCATAAGGTGCCCCTTGCCTCTGCTCTGAAAAGTTACAGTTTTCCCCCTTGAACAGCATGTACCACCAGACTCAAGAAAAGTGGGAGTGGTATTAAAGAATGCGTGTTCCGGGTCCACCCTTCACTGGAGTGAGCAAGCCTGGACATGGTCCTGAAGCTGCGGGGCTATCCTGCGGCAGGTTTCACTCTCTCTGTCCTTGTCAGCAGCGGCGCTGCCTCGCATTTTCTATTTACTCCTTCCTTCTAGTTACTTCTGACAGGAGTAGGTTTCCTTCTCTCTCACTTATTTAATCATGTCAATTTTGTGTAACCCATATTGTGTTATTTTCTTACTCAGATCATTCCAACTCTGGCTATTGGGACAGACTCCTCTTGTCCTTTTAGCTAAATTTTTCAAGCCATCCATGTTTTTGTCACTATAAATATGTTCAGCACAGAAAATCTTAAAAATAAAAATGTATCCACAGTTTATCTACAGATGTTAGCACTCTACATAAGGGGCTGGAGACTAAAAGGGAAAGAAAAGGGAAATTGTAGTTTTTCTCTTGTAAGGAGATGAAAGTAATTTTTATTTTTTATAAACATTTTGTACATCTTTATTTCAAGCGTATGCTCATGTGCACAGTGTATACACGTGTATGCCACAGCATGCGTGTGGATGTCAGAGTCCTACTTTCAGGCCGCTACGTGGGTCCCGCTCAGCTGCCCAGGCTTGGCAGGAGGCACCTTTACCGGCTGAGCCATCTCAAGGGGCCTGAAAGAAAATTTTTGTTGGCTTAGCATTTTACATGGAACTAACATCAAGATAGCAAACAATTACAAGGATAACTCAGGGCTGCAGATATGAGGAAGCAGCAGGGGGCTTGATTCCCAGCATAGAAGAAGGAAAAATAAAAGAAGAATTGAAAGAAATCCATGGACCAGTAGACCAGATACACTTGCCATGGCCTCATCACTTGCTTCATCTCCTTATGTATTTTTCTGACTGATTTGAGAATAAAGAAGACATCATGGCCTTCCACCCATAAACCCTTCAATGTGTTCATCCTAAGAACAAGGCCATTCTCTAATCCTCCCAGCCCAGTTGTTGATATGGAGAAACTGAACACTGATGCAATCCTGGTGCTGTCTGTCATAGAAAAAGGGGGAGAGAATTGGTTCCCTATTGACATGATTGACAAGCACTGAGATGTATTTAAAGTAAGTGGGCCTTTTAATAATGCAGGCCACCATAGCAGGGGCTCCATTCCACAGTCCAAGAGAAGATCTGAGCACAAAGGGTACTCCCCACTTTGGTTTCTAGAGGGCGTGAGTGTTCTAGGGTAGCATATGGCTTTATTATGAGGAATATGCAATCTGAGACTACTAGAGTTTGGTGTGCTACATAAGAAACAAGGCTGTAACTCAAGGCTGCTTTGTGCTAAGCTTACCTCTAGAGGCAAAGGTGGGGAGGAAGCCTTGTGAACACATATCACAACTCTCTCTGCAGAGGGATAGGGATAGGGATATGACTGCAGGGGCTCGTGGCAAGATCCTTCCTGGGCTTCACATCTCTTAAAGCATCTGGCCACATCTTAGAGCAGCAAGTTCATGATCTTGCACTGTCCATATTCTAGGTTTTTCCACTCATTCAATATTGATCTTTTGAAATTTAGTTTTTGAGCAGATCATCTAAGTATACAATGCTTCTGTTTTTATTGCTTCTGTTACCTCATCCCTAGCAAGTAACCCAGAGCCTCCCCTACAGACTCCTGTTTGACTTACTTAGCAAGGCCTCTGACCACCCCACAGAGGTATTGTCAGTACTGACAACACATGGTGGGCCTGGATGTGTCCAGGCAATACAACTACAGAGCTTCTTGCATGTAATCATAATCTGAGGGGACAAACATTCAGTCCTTATTTTTCCTAGGATTGATGAACTTTCCCCTAAATGAATAAAGAATGTGGATCAAACTGTGGGAGGTGATGACATGCATTTGGCATCAAGCAGGACATATTCAGAGTCCAGCACCAGACTTTGCTGGTTCTATGATTTCATCTATACCTGGCTTCTGGCCTGGTAAAGGAGGAAACGATACAACCTGTTTCCCAAAGCTACTGAGATCATGAAATGAGATCTTTTTCAAGACTGAATCAGCAATTCCAACATTGAATGCGTTGGTCACACTCTTCTGTGTGAAGTCAGCCTCCCACCAGGAAGCAGGCAGGGGCTGAGACTTAACAAATCAGGGCAAGAGCTCTGCCCTGGAACAAGGAAGAAATCACTTCGCCTGTCAAACTCTCTTCCTCATCCCTAAGCATAGAAATAAGAAAATGCTACCACAGTTTGCTGCCTAGAGGCAACCTTTGGTGCTCCACTTAATGTAGGCTGCTGTATAAAGCACAAACAGTGGTGGCAAGCAGTCACCATAGCCAAGACACTATGTTGTGTGTTCTGTATAGCGCACTATCTCATTTAATCATCAGAACAATGCACCTTTCGTATGAGGAAATTCAGCTTCAGGAAAAATTAAATATGTCTCTCAAGGTCACAAGACCTCAAAGCCATAGTGACTTCCCTAGCAATTGCTGGTGTTCCCTCCTTCATGACTTGGTATCACACAGTCAATCCATGGAACCCCCAGAGGAAACAATAGGGCTGAGTTATTATGGACATATAATATATATACAAATATATATAATACATACAGTATAAGCACCGCTATTTTTCATAAGCCCTCCTTTAGCTAAAGTTTCTAGCTGAGAACTAGCTCATACTGCCCCAAGAAATTTTACCCCCTCCCAGCCTCTTCTTAAGACACAAACATACAATCAGCAAAATCTGAGGTAGCTTTGAAGGATAGTAATCACAAGAGAAACTATAAAAACTGATTCAAGACAAATTCCCAAAGCCTGGTTGAATTGGGAGTGAAGGGGATAGAAGTGAAAACGTTTCTGGGGCTGACAAGATGGTTCAGGAGGTAAAAGTACTTTCCACCAAACCTGACCACCTGAGTTTCATCCCCATGTCACACATGGTAGAAGGAGAGAACTGTCTCCAAAAAGCTGTCCTCTGGCCTCCATATCCCCCTGTTTCACACAGTAGAGGGAGAGAGATGTCTCTAAAAAACTGTCTTCTCGCCTCTATATGTGCACTGTGGCACACACACACACACACACACACACACACACACACACACAAACACACGTTAATTTTTTAAAGTTACATTTTTCCCAGTGTGGTGATGCACACTTTAATCCCAGCAGAGGCAGAGACAGGCAGATTTCTGTGAGTTCAAGGCCAGCCTGGTCTACATAGTGAGTTCCAGGCCAGCTGGGGCTACAGGGAGACCCTGTCTCAAAAAAGACCCTCCCTCCACAAAAAAAACTCCCTGTTTCTGCAAGGAGCTAAACTGAGGAGAACCACTTTCCACAATGCTACAACTTCCACCTCTGAAGGTGAAGATGGAAAAGGAGAAAACTCCATGTCCATCCAGAAAAGTCTGAAAGTGGGATGGGAAGGGAAAACCAATGGTCTCGGGGCCACCATCAGTTGTAAGACCTCCCCAAACAGCTCCACCAACCGGAGACAAAATGTCCAAATACTTGAGGCCTGTGGGAGACATTATCATTCAAACCACCACATACAGGGAACCTAATATAGCTGTGGATGAGCATGGGAAACAGATGTATCTCTATGTGTTAGTTATGAAAATAGGGCTGCCAAGATGGCTCAGTGGGTAAAAGTGCTTGCCACACAAGCTTGATGACTTGAGTTTGATTCCCAGACCCACCAAAAGGTGAAAGAAGAGAACCAGTGCCATAAAGTTGTCCTCTGACCTCCACAGGCATGCCATGGCACTCATACACACACACACACACACACACACAAATAATAATAACTAATAAATAATTTTGAATTAGAATATGTATGTGACCTTCCAGCCTCTAGACTTATTTAAATTTTCTGCTCTTTATTTAAGCTGTTGAGATGAAGGAGAAACAAGTTATCCAAATGACTGGACAAAGAAGTTATCCTCTATTTTTAAAGAAGCTCAGGATTGGAGGGAAGACTTTGAAAGCACTCACTGCTCCCCTGAGAGGTCCCTCCCCTCTAACTGCACCCACCAGTGGATGAAAGAGACAGGCTGTGACTTGGAGGAGGGAGGGGAAAGAGTTGAAGTCAAGTTTATTTTTAGAAAAAAAAAAAATCAGTTGCACAAGAACAGAATGGAGGCACCTGAGTTGAAAATTCCTCTTCATCTTGGCTAAGTAGCTCAGGAGCAGACAGTCTCCTGTCATCGCAACTCTTGTTTCTGAACTGTGGAAACACTGCAGGTCCATGCAGCAGAGATCACCGCAGCTTTTCCTTCTTCTGGACCCCACAGAGAAAGCAGCTGGGTGCTGCTTTTCACTCACATGAGAGCTGTCCATGTATAGTGATGATTTTCGCTGCCCAGATCAGGGCAGGTACAGAGACAGTGAGTCATAGACGGCCTTGCTCATCAGTTCCCAGGGAAAGTTAGAGCCTTTGATTCCTGCTTCTTCCCTTGGGCTGATAGTTCCCTAAAACTGTTATTAATTCCATTTCTTCTTTTTTTTTTCTTTTTTTGAGACAGGGTCTTAAGTACCCCATGCTGGCCTCAAACACGCTGTGAAGTGGAGAAAGACCTTAAATTTCTGCTCCCCCTGCCTCCACCTCACAAGAGCTAGAATTACAGGGATGCACCACCGTGCCTGGTTTATTCTGTGCTGGGAACTGAACACAGGACTTCATGTGCTCCCATCTCTGCCGCAAGCACTCTATCAACATAGCTACAGCCCTAGCCCTCAATTATATTCCTTGAGGATCCAGTGCTGCCCATACCAGCCACTACCATGCTGCTCACAGTCAACACGGTGATTGGGAGCGAAGAATATAAAGCAAGGAAAAAGAGAAGACACAGGAGAGAAGGAGCACACCTCACTTAAATCACATGTATTCTATGGTATAGCTGTCATTATGCTAAAAGCTCAAGTTCATTCACATCTTTCAGCAAAACGACCAGCTATGGCTAACCGGGGAGGGCTGAGTGTGGTCATTAGCATGGGCAGCTATCAATTTTAGTAAATCAGTCACTTCTTTAGCATGCTCGGTGTCACTCAGTGAGCCTGATTGTATGGCCTGACCATAAAGAGGCCACAGAAGCAATATCCTAAGTGGCACTGGGTGAGACTCATCACTGGGAACTTTGCTAAAGGTGTCTGTCAAGGCTCCAATACCCCCTGGGCAAGTCTTCCTAATCCTAACAGCTCAGCAACAGAAATAAATAAACCTTAAATACCAGCTGACTCAGTACAAAGTGAGGCATTTGATGTCATGTATAAACCAAAGTCCATGGGGTGGGGAGGCAGTTAGCATTGTTGCTGCTTACCAGGGGTGGACAAAAGACTGTAAACGCTCTGGAGACAAGCATGTCACATTTGAGGAATAAAATAGAAGTCTGTGTATGAGGACCCAGAACCGTGTCACAATACTTAATGAAGGACTCTATGAGACAAATTCTTGCTTGCTTAACATCACAGTAGAAATCAATCCAGCGCCCTCATCCTTGACTCACTCATGTATCTAACTGACAGAGCACAGTCTGCGAAGCTGCTGAGTGAGGCAGAGATGGGAGCAGTCTAGAGAACTGTGCCCACACATCCCCTCATGGGTGAGGTGAGACACAGTAAAGACCTCCCTTCCCATCTGCTCCTGGGATAACAGCAATCCGGGGATCTGACCAGCTTGCATGCTCAGTTATGGGTGCAGGAAAGAGGGCTGCATAGACTGACTCGTGGAAAGGAGGGAGGCAGTAAGTAAAATAATTTCAGGAGTCTTCCTCTACTCTGGAAATTGTTTTAAGGAAAGCTAAGGGTATTAGTTACTTTTGCTGTGATCAAATACCTGATGAGATGCAACTTAAAGAAAGAAGAAGTTATTTTGGCTAATAGCTTAAGGGGTGTCAGTCCATGGTGTCAGGGAAGGCATGGCAGCAGAAGCAATAGGTACCTGGCCACACTGTGTCCTTAATCAGGAAGGAGACAGCCGACAGGAAGTAGGAACCAGGCTACAAAGCCCCAAAATCTACAATCTCCAGTAACCCACTTCCCTTAGGGAGGCTCTACTTCCCAAACAACAACCAAAACACCACCATCTGCTGAGGACCAAGTATCCAAACACAGGAGCCTAGAGGGAACATTCTACAAGCTGTGGTTACAGCACTAGTGAGGAGAGCACAAGACTAACACTGTGGTCAGACACACCCCCACACCCAGAGGAGCATTAGGCAGGCCTCTGCTAGACTCAGCAAAAGTTATCTTTTCTTTGGCCAAGATGGGGTTGGGCTCAGCCTTGAACTGTCTTAAGAGAGCTCTGATGCTACTCAGGACCACAGGCCAGTGCCTTCCTTATCACTTAGCTCATGACCTCTCTCTAAGGCAAGGCTTCTCCGTGGAAACAGAGCCATTAAGTGCTTCCTGATCCAAACTGGCCAGCAGTTCAGATCCCTAACAGCTCGCTGTCCAACTTCTTTTGGGTGTACTCAGATTCCATGCACCCCTTGGGCGTGTGGGCATCTCTGCTTTCAGCTGTTTTGATCCCCCTGGTTCCTGGCTCGGCCAATACCCTTTGTGCTACTGCTTGCCCTAGCATGCAACGAAGCCTGGGTTCCAACCACGGCGCCACATAAACTGGGTGTGGTGGTACATTCCTGTGATTTGCACTTGGAGGTAGAGGCAGGAGAATCAGCATAGCAAGTCCAAAGCCAGCCTCAGTTACATGAGACTCCATCTCAAAAAAAAAAAAAAAATTGCCCAAGGCAGGGGTAACTGAAAAGGCTAGGGAGGTACTGGCAGACTCAGTTGCAGAACTTGAGAAAAAAAAAAAAAAAAAAAAAAAAGGGACATTTTATAATAAAGGATTCTGTGATGAAATCACACAAGTAGGGGGTATTTCTTTACCTCTACCTAAACTATTAAGTTGTAAGTATAATTCCTCCCTATAAGCTCAGAGCAAGCAGTATTTTCATTGTATTTTAGTTACGCGTGTGTGCACCAGTGCACGTGCCACAGTGTGTATGTGGAGGTCAGAAGACAGCTTTCGAGTCCGTTCTTTGCTTCTGCCATGTTGAGGCAGGATCTCTCTTGATATTTCTGCTGTTGCACTGAATAATCTTAGCTACTTGGCCCCTAAACTTCCTGGTGATTCTTCTCTCTCCACTTCCAGTCTCACCTGAGGAGTGCTGGGACTATAGGTGCACACCATTGCCTCTGGTTTTCTACACGGGTTCCAGGGCTCTTACTTGGGTCATCAGGCTTATGTAGTCAGTGCTTATACCTGCCAAGTCATCTACCTGGCACAGGCAGTATTTTCTTACCTCATATCAGCACCTCAGGAGAGTGAGAAGACTTTAGATTCCCCCTTTAGCAACAGCCGAACCCACAGGGAATCCAATGGTACGAAGGGGCAAGGATTCTGTCCCCTAGTTTTAAGAACGGCAATGTAAAAATCCAAGATTTTTGTTAACAGTCTCCTTTCCAATGACTAGAAATTTATTAGAATTCTCTGCACTGAATCTATTTGACCTGGAAATGGCAGTAAGTGGGACATACATATACCCTTGGATACAGAAGACTGTGCCATTGTCAGGATAGAGGACAGCCCAGGGTTCTCAGATGCTCAGGATATCGTCCTTGCTTTGAAAGATCTCAAAAGGTCACCAAAGTTGAACACTTCTCTTACCCAGAAAGTACAGAATCAGTTTCCCCCTGACTTTCTCTCGATGTCTGCAATGCCCACAGGGGAACTTCCATTCACAGGTTCTTTTTATGAAAAAGAATAGGTGACATCTGTTAAATACTTCAAGTCATCATAAATAACAAGACCAAGTCCCTCTCTTTAGGAAAACAGAGCCCACTAAGCCACAAACACCCAAACACTGAGGGTCCTGTCAGTCACAGGAGAGAGCTTTGAGCTCCTCAACAGAACGAGAATGCAAAGGCAGGCTGCCTTTCTCCAAGGATAGGATAAGGTGTGGGGGAGAATACGGGCTCCTAGCACTCTGAAGCTGTTTGGCCTGAGCAAAGTCAATTAATGCCTTTTAGCATCAGTTTCTTCATGTACAAAATGAAAAATTAATTAGCTCAAGTTAGACTTCCATGGAGAGAGTTGTCTATGAAGGCGAGCAGACCTGGGTTTAAAATCAGCTCTATTTTCAATGATGAGGCCACAGGCAAATTCTATCCTGATCAGAACACTGAGTATAGGACCACTCATCTCATGAAAGGGAACAGTGTATAGACACTCCTCTCACACACCAACTGCTCAGTGAAGAATTGAGGTCAGTGTCACTCTCTGAGGAGGGACAGAAAAGAGTGACATTTGCTATACACCTAGTGTTTGCTCTGCACTGGGTTCAGAGGTTTTGCTTGTGGAGTCATTTTACACCTATGCACACATACACACAAGCTAAAGTAAATGTTAAAGGGTTTTTAATAAAATGAAAGTGATTCTCAAACATGTAAAATCAAATGTGGCAAAGATTTTATTTTACATATAATGGGAAGACTAGACAGAAATTACAAGTGAGGGGCTAGGAAGATACTCAGTGGACAATGTGCTTGCTTTGCAACCCTGAGGACTTGTTCCCCAACACCCATCTCAAAGCAACGTGTAGTATTAATCCCTATACGGGGGGGGGGGATGTGGAAACAGATAGATTCCCCAGGGGCTTATTGGACAACCAGCATAGTCAAATCAATGAGCCCCAGCCTCAGCGACAGGCCCTCTCTCAAAAAATAGGGTGGAAGGTGATAGACAAAGGTACTCAGTGTCAATCTCTGGTCTCCACATAAGTACTCTAAGCACTCATGGGCAAGTGTACCCACATACATACATCTCTCTCTCTCTCTCTCATTACAAATGAGTCCAAAAAATATAAAAAGCAATGAATTTATAAGTAGATGAAAATCTGATTGACATCTACTGTCATTTGCATCCCACTGAACAAAATGTTTTAATTTCCATGTTTTAGAATTACTTACATTACTATAATTTTTCTATAACTTACAGAACAGCAAAAGACAACAAAAAGTCCAGGTGCTTGTAGGATCACACCACCTGCAAGGGTCACAAATGACCTTTCTATCTTTGTTCATTTCCACTTTTAAAGAATATCTTTGACATATTTACTGTAATCTTCATTTGCAGTTGCAAAAACAGAGTCCATATATAAGCACGTGACCATCTTACAGGTACACATACACAAATGTCAGTTAGACTTGCCTGGGTTCAAACTCTCCCCAGGTCAGGATGCCCTGACTTGCAGGACTGGAATTCGCTTTGTCTTTCACATTGCAGGGATGAACAATCAATACATCCGCCGGGAAGTCTTCTGCTGTGAGACCTGTGATGAACTCAAAAGCTTCTGGGAAAAGGAAATTAGCAAGCAGACTTGTTACCGAGAACTGGAGGAGGATCGCCAGGAGAGAAGTGCCCTGAGAAAGTATGTGGCTTGCTTTTCTGTCCTTGTTTTTAAAGTAGGTTTCCTCAGAAATAGACTAGATGTGAAGAGGAGGACTCAGCTCTCTCATTTTCATCATTCTCCGTTGTAAGAAGGAGGATGCTGCACGTGGTACCATGGTCTGGAAGCCATGGGAGAAAACCAGAGCAAGCTATGGAGGGAAAGAAGGGCACTACACACACAAGACCCAGAGAGATATCTACACACGTTCCTCAGGCACACAGAAGGACCAGGTTTAAGTGAGAACACAGGATTTAGGAGGAAAGGGTAAGTCAGAATCTTTGGGGGATTCAATGGAAAAAGAAAGCAAGAAAAAGTAGAGTTTAAGCTTGGCTAGTTTGAATAATCCCAGGTGGCTTCTGTCTGCCTGGCTCCTGGTACTGGCTCCAGGAACCTTTCTGCAAGGGCACACAGTGGCTAGTGTGGAAATTGATATGGAAAAGGTTGAAACTACAGACTTGGGAGTAAATGGTTTGGAAAGCAACTGAGTCTTTTGCTGGGTCTAGGAAGAGTGCTTACCTAATGTGCACAAAGTCCTGGGCTAAATCCTAGTACCAAATAAACTAGGTGTGGTGGTATACACCTGTAACCCCAGCATTCTGTGGAAGTAGAAGGTTCAGAAGTTTAAGATTATCCACCTTGTACCCGACTATTTGAGACCCAGTCTTTGAAAGGCAGTGGAGGAGCTATTTCTGCTAAGGGGGGCAGTCTCTCCCTAGCCAGAAAAATTTTTAAGGTATCAAAACATAAAGTACAGAAAGTCAGAAGCAAGGTTAATAGAACCAGTCAATCCGTATTGCCACTGTTTTAACTGGGTTTTTTCAGGTACATCTATGTAGCCTGCTACTCACAGGGCTGTGAGCACTGTTGACATGTTAAGGCATGTGAAGTGGTTTCCTATCCTTTGTACAATGTTCAGCAGTATCCTGGCTGTCAGCAGAATTCCTCTCCCATTGTGATAAAGGTTTCTTGGGGCACAGAGTGGTTCCTACTGAGAACCAATAGATATGCATAAGACTTTCTTAAATACAAACAAAAATTAAGGTCTGGCCTGGTGAGATGGCCAGTAGGCACTTATTCAAGTCTGGTAACCCAAGTTTGATCTCTGGAACTCACATAAAGGTGAAAGGAGAGAATCGATTCCTCAAATTTGTTTCTCTCCGTCTCTGTCTCTGTCTCTGTCTCTGTCTCTGTCTCTCTCTCTCTCTCTCTCTCACACACACACACACACACACACACACACACAAACACTATAGCACATGCATAACCCCCCATAATAAATAAAGTTGTTCCCTAAAATCTCTTCTTCAAGAGCTGGTATAGTGATGCAAGCCTGCAATCCTAGCACTCGAGAAATGGAGGCAGGAGGATCAGAAGTTGAAGGTCATCCTTAGCTACTTAGTTTGAGACAAGCCTAGGCTATATGAGAGAGAACCTGTCTCAAAATAAATAAGTAAATATAAGCATAAAATACAATCCCTTACTCAACTCATCACAAGGCATATATTAGGCTTCCAGATGAGCTTGAGGGCTCTGTGTGAAAAACTAGCTAAGGAAGAGCCCACATCTGGGAAGACACACATTAAGAGTCCTTGGGGCAGGTGATGGGTAGTGCAGCCTTTCTCTCATTGGAAAATTATTTCATGTCAAGAGTCTACTGAAAAGGGATGTTTTATTTACGTGAGAGAACATGGGTAGCGTGAGTCTACCATAAGGCCACCTCCTGCCGACAGGTCAGTGCCTTGGAGCAGCAGGAACAATTCATTCCTCAGGGTCTGCCTGGATTCTTTGTCTCAAAAGTAGGAGCAGCCTCACCAAGACTTGCCTGTGGGGTGGTAGTTCATGTAGCCCAGGGTGCCCTCAAACTGGGTATGTACCTGAAATTGACTTTGAACACTTGATCCTTCTGCCTCCATCTCCCACAAGTGCTGGGCTTACAGACATGAGCCACCCCATGCAGTTTTCAACATCATTTTCTAAAAGTCGTCTAAGTCCCAAGCAGAAGCCTCCCTCCAAAGCCAGAGAGGAATTCTGTCACCATTCCAGCCACATTCCTAATAGTGTCATCAGAGGACTTGGAGTCCTTTCTAGTGTTTTAATTCTCCAGATGAAATAGTTTTAAAACAGACTCATCAAAAAAGTTAAGGACAATTCTATTGGAGTTTAAGAGAGAAAACAGCAGGGCAGGCAAGCTTGAGATCTCTGAGACTTCTGGCAAGAGATGGAAGAAGGAAGACGAAAAAGGGGAAATTATACCTTTAGAGTTCCTTTGCTTGAGGTCGGAAAAGCAGACTCAGTAACCCAAGTCTGCAAGCAGATACATGGGCTGGTAGGGTGGAGATGTTTCATTTCTGTTGCTATGATAAAATATCCTGACAAAAAGCAACTTAGAGGAGAAAGGGTTTATTTGGCTCACAGTTCTAGGCTGCATCCCTGTATTGTGGAGAAGTCAAGGCAGGAACTTCAGACAGCTGGTCACATCACATCCACAGCCAAGAACAGAGGACAATGAGTGCATGCAAGTTTGCTTGCCTACACTTGGTGCGATTCCTCCACTTTGCTGAGGGAATGGTACCACCCATAGTGGGCTGAGTCTTCTACATCAATTACCTTATTAAGACAATTCCCCACAGATATGCCAAAGGCCAACATGGTGTAGACAATCCATCACCAAGACTCTCTTTCTAGGTCATTCAAAGTTGTGTCAAGTTGACAGCTACTGCTGACCATCATGGGGAGGGGGTGGAGAGTAAAGTCTGGGCCTTCTAAGCATGTAGGCTTAGCAATGAGGGCCTGTAAGGAACTGCTTTGAAAGAGGGGCTTCTGAGACATCGAAGCATACCCCATTAAATCTCCTAACTTCTTATCATATCTTCCTGGGTGTCATGTTCCTTTTCACCCTCAGGATTCAGGCTGCTTCTTAAGGCTGTAAACAAGATTTACATCTCCAGAGCTCTCTCTGGTCTTATCTGAGCAAAGGAATTTCCTACTGTCTTATTTTTTAATGCATCCCTCCAACCCAGCTCCTGCAGTCTTTTTTAAAAAAATATTTTAGTTATTATTTTTATTTTATGTGTATGAGTGTATTACCTGCATGTATGTGAGTGCACCCATGTTGTGCAATGCCATGGAGGTCAGAAGAGGGCTTCGGATTCCCCTGGAACTAAAGTTAAGCATAGTTGGTAGCCACCATGTGGGTGCTGGGAACCGAACCCGGGTCCTCTGCAAGAGCAATCAGTGCTCTTAACCACTGAGCCATCTCTCCAGCCCCAGCTCCTGCAGTCTTAATCAAAAGTTATCATCAACCACTGAACAAGCCATTTATAAAGGGAATTACTGGCCATCGATCATGTTGTTTGTAACATAAGATATCACCCTATTGGTATTCCTGTCTCCAATATAGCAAGCCATCTGCAGTCTACAGCAAAAAAGCTCTTATCAACCACAGATCTTTCCTAGAGGAAGCGGGCATGGATACACATCTCTCTACCCGGTGCCTAGGAAGCAGCTTGCTGCAAGTGGTCCTGTCGATTGATTCTCTTTCTCCCTGTCTCATATCCCCTACCAGTACAAAACCAGGAGTTCCTCCGTGCTGCAGGGTGGCATATTAAGGTACCCAGAGAGGTGAGAAGAGTCAGTTGTAAGCTCCTGGCCTCTTCCCCTGGTCTTGACCCACTAGCCCATGGGAATCATGTCCCATCCCTGTACCTGTCTTCCTTTCCAGAAGCTCTGAGTGCTGAATTTAAAGCAAAACTTGTAATAGGCTCTGATGTCTCTAGGGCTACTAATATATATCAGCAGAAAATGCAAAACAAAGTCAAGACCCTTCTTAATTTGATAGACAATGAATGAGAAAGCTCAAGTTTGCTTTACACACACAAACACAAACACACACACACACACACACACACCTTTACCTGGTTGCGCAAAACAGTCCAGGACTTTTAAAATCAAAACTAGAATGGCAGAACACTTGTTTAAGCCCCTGCTAATCTGAACAGACAATTTGAAACAGTGTCCTAACAAAATAATAATCTCTGAGGATACATTTGATTGTCATAAGTCCCTTGGTCCCCCCTCCAGCCCTGGGGAATCTGCCTCCTGAACTCCACTATGCTTAAGTGCACACTTAAATACACAACAGAGACAGAGAGAGCTTTGTATTCTTCCTTTTATTTATAAAGGCAAATCCAAGTCAATTTGCAATCAAGACATGTTTTAAGTAAACAGTAAAACAAAGTTCTCAGAATTCTCCAACAAGCCCTTTATAGGATAAAACAAAATCAAGGTCATGTTCCTTTATCTCTGCTGGATGAGCTTGTAAATCTTGTGCCAGAGCTGGGTAGAAGGTGTTTAGCACGAGCATGTAGGTTCACTGACAGAGGAGACAGCCAGGGTTTTGTGAGATTTCACTTTTCCCTGGTAATTGAGGTATCTGGCAGGGGTCCTGGATGTATGTTCATGAGGTAGAGTAAGTATCCAACAACTGCAAACACTCCACTCCCTTTGTTTTTTATTTTACTTTTTACATTTATTATTGTGCGTATTGTGTGCACGTTAGAGGACAACACACAGGAGTTGGTTCTCTCCTTCCACCCTGTGGGTCCAGGGGGATCCAATCCAGGTCCTGTGGCTCCTCTTGTTTCCAAGCCCGTCAACACAGAATGATTGGATTGGCTCTCTGGAGAAGCTGGAAACTGCAAGATACCCACTGGGGGCAATCTGAGGAAAGTTGAGTGCAGTGAAGGCACAGTGTGTGCTCTTAACTCATGGTTTGCCAGGGAAAGGCCTTATCATCAGCTCTCCTTCTGGAATAACTTCTTTTATTTCATTTTCCTTTATTTCTAAAAGTATCTAAGCTTAGATGATAAGTCATGAGGAATATTTAAATCATAATTTAATAGTTCACAGCTATAACTGAGCAACCAAACAGTGACTCTGTGTAAAGAATACAATAAACACTCTTCAGAATATCTCTTCAGAGGCTCACAGAATTCCCACACCACTGCAATGTTAAATCTGGTAGACTTGAAAGAGGAAGGGGCTTTAATGAAGCCTGTGTCAAAGCCACTGGGCTCCCCCTCGGCTATGGCCTGTTCTTCAGCTGCCTGCCAATCACTTACAGGTGCAGATCACAGACTAGCTGACTCACACCCTGCTAGCCAATTGAAATCACTATTCAAACTTTTGACAAGACACTTAGTCTACAAAGAATAAGCTGTGAGAAAAACTAGGGGTAGGTTTTTATACCAAAACAGAAATGTGGTTGGTATGTTCAGTGGATTGGACCAGTATATCAAGGGCTGTCAGCCTATGTCCACTGATTGAGCTCTACCCCAAGACCAGGGACCTAGTGATGTGTAGGACACATACCAAAAAGCCAACCTCAGTCTCATTTCCCCCCAGTGTGGAAAAGCAACAGAAATGGTCTATTCTGGCTAGGACGGAGAAGGAGAAAAACCCTCATCTGGAGTTTCATGTTAGAACCAAAGCACAGGGCTGGAGCTGTGGCTCAATTGGTAGAATGCTTGCTTAGAATGCACCATGTCCTAGGTTCAATGCCCAATGTCACATAAAACCTGGCATGGCGATGCATGCCTGTAATCCCAGCACTGGTACAGGCAGGAGGAACATGAATTCAAGGTCATCCTCAGATACAAGGACCACATGAGACCCTGCTTTGAAAAAAGGGGAGGACAGAAATTTAAATGTTTCATATTGTGGTACTGTGCTATGAAATGATAGGTCAAGAATGTAGCCACAGAGAATTTCCTTGTGGACAGGGATTGATATTTTATTACTCTTCTTTGCATGCTTTGATCACCACAGTCATGCCCTACTCAGAGTGCCTTCAAGATAACTTTGACTGGGGAGCAAAGCTGACTCATAGCACCAGCTTTGAGTGGCCTTTCTGGAGCCATCATAATATTTGCGTGGAGCCTAGCCAATACCTGGAAGCAGGCTTTGCTCAAAGAACTCCCATCATGCACCCGAGTTTTCTCAGTGCTGGGCAGTGGTGTGGGACTCTTCTCCCCACACCACCACTTCCTTAACAGCTTCTTGTCACAGATTTGGACTAGCAGGGAAGGCTAAGAGTTCTCTCTGAACACTTCAGTTCCCTCTCCCTCTATTTTCCAGTTCCTTCCCCTAAATCTGCTTCTGGTACAATCCCAACCAAGATGCATAATGCCAAGCATAGGACACAAAACGTCCAACCCTGGACCCAGTTGGTCCTCACTGCCTCCCAGCAAACATACTGTGATTCTCACAGATACTACCTGCTGTCTAGTTAAACCCCAATCTAATCAAGGAGAGTCTGAGTACCCAGATACTACCTGCCACCCCACACAACACAGAAGAATCTAGAACAATAAGTAACAAACATGATGAGGTCTCCATTTGAAAAGTGAGACCATCATTTCTAGGCTGCAGGTGAAAACATTCTTTTGGAGCCTTAATACCAGCTGTATGCCTCCTTTCATGTACGTTCACAGAGAAGCTGATGCTCACAGTATGCCTCGGATAGGTTTTTGCCAACCTTTTATGTCTGTAGACAACCAATGGCTGCAATTGGACTAAGTCTGACCAAATCAAACAGCAAATCCATGCTTGTTTATTATTCGACTCAGCCAAGAAGCCATGTCATTGATAGTAACAGTGTGGATAGTAACAGCATGTGAAAGTGTGTGTACATGTGCAGGTGCCCGTGGAGGCCAGATGAGGGCATCAGAACCCCTGGAGCTAGAGTTACGGGCAGCTGTGAATTGCCTGACATGGCTGCTGGGAACTGAACTTGGGCCCTCTGGTAAAGCAGCAAGCACTCTTAACCACTGAGCCATCTCTCCAGCCCCTCTGCATTCATTGTTGTACACTGTCTTCCTCATCCTGACCTCCTTATTGAAAATAAAAGCTCCATCTATGCATTTCTAGTCACCAGTTTATTGAGAACCCAAAACTAAACAGAAACAGCAGAGTGATGAAAGATATTGACCAAAAAGAACAGCGATCCATATAAATATTCATAAACCAAGATTGAAAGGTCATTTGGGTAGATAGGGACCTGAAGCCTTCACTGGTGGGCAATAAATAGTGGTATGGCTGCTATAAAAAGTGAATAAATGTGCCATGAATCCCAGAGTCCAAAGCCATCCTCCTAGAATAGATTCATCATACCTAATGTGTTGATCCGGGTCCTCTAAGAGGCCAGGGTTAGATGTGCCAGAGATCCATTGGGGGAAACCCCTGTAAGAGGAGAAATGGGAAAGAAGTTATGATATGATAATAAATATGTCACACCTGGCTTTCTGGGGGGAAATGTGCACATGTATATACATGTGTTAGCTTACTGTAAATCTTACCAATAAGAAATCTGTATCACACACAACTTGCAAATACCAAGAAAATGCAAAATGCCCTTCATTATAAAATTCCACATAGAAACTGATTCTCACAATATGCTTCTAATAGGTTTTTGCTAACCTTTTGTGTCTGTAGCCAACCAATGCCTACAATTGAACTAAGATTTGAACAAATCAAATAATAAATCAATGCTTATTTATCATCCAGCTCAGCCAAGAAGTAGTGTCCTTGATCATAATAGTGTTTAGTTCTGAAAATGGACTGTCAGTTCTTTTTGTTATTCATAATGTGATACCTATACATGACACATTTCTTCTGTGGGTGTTTGTGGGTGTGTACATGTACCTGTAGGTACGCGTGCTTGTGTGTGCAATAGAAACCACAGTACTTCTTATTGTTCTCCACCTTATTTTTTGAGACTGGATCTCTCACTGAATATGTAGCTCACTGATTTGGCTAGATCTGCCTGTTTCTGCCTCCTAGGCCCTGGGATTACAGGCATACATCATCACATCCAGCTTTTTACATAGGGATCTGAACTTGGGTCCTCATGCTTGCTCAGCAGGTGCTTTACTGAGCCATCTCCCCAACTCCAATAGGACACACTTCTAAGTCAAGTTGCATTATTATAATTCTTCCATCCCTTTCTTAAATCTAGATAAGGGATCAGCACATAGATTTTTAAAAAAGAACAAGGTAGTAAATCTTTGGAGCACAATAGCTCAAGTGATCTGTGTTGAACTTAACTCTGCTATTATGGAGTGAAAGCAGAAATGTGTATTCAGAATAGGTAAACAGATAAACAAGGCTGTATTCCAATGAAACTTTACTTACAAAAATAGATGACTGACAGATTTGGTCAGAAGAGCAATCCTTTGTCCATCAGACAATGAATGGAATGGGAAGCAAGTCTTGCATTTTTATAGGGCTTGCCAAATTCAATGGTATAAATGTTCCTACCACAGTCTATTTCGAGATGTCAGTGAAGATGAGTTGAGAAGAGATGTTTGGCAGTATCACCCATTAGCACCACACAAATACAGTAGGCCCAGATTATTATCAAATACTGAAACAGGAAATGAAAAGTTTTATTTATTATCTTTGGTTTTAACATAATTTAATTAATGTAAATCTCTGTAATTTAACTTTACTTTGTCTACATTTAATCAACTCAAAAAATACCCTGAAAAAATTCATAATTGGCCCCAACAGTGGTAAGCCAGCTCCAGAATACCACCAAGAGAAAATCAGAGTTATGATATAACAAGTGTCATCAGATGATGGAGAGGGAGAGAGAGAGAGAGAGAGAGAGAGAGAGAGAGAGAGAGAGAAAACTGGGTAGACAGCAGAATGAACTTTATACTGAAGGAGATGCTTTGAGCCAAGGCCACCTGTTAAAGAGATGGTACAGCTGCAGGAATGAGCCTGCATTAGTGCCTCTGAGATGCTCAGTCACTGACTGGGAGCAGCCTACAAGAGGCCTGGCCTTGGCACTGGTCTTAAGGCAGACCTATCTGTACCACTACCCCAATAGAGTTCCCCCGTATTGCTGTGGTAGCCACAGCCACAGATGAGTCATACTCCCCCATCTGAGTGGTATGTTTCCATAGCTACCACACCAAGCAAAACACCAGGTGAAAGCTAAATCTCCTTGTGACGCCAAACTCTGTGAAGGAGTCTATCAAGCTCAATGCAGCACCCAGGCAGCCAGCCTCATCAGTGAGCTTGAGGAGATCCTGGGTGACAGAAGTCACATAGTTGGAGGGAGAGTTTGTTACAGAGCCTTTCAAAGATATGTGACAATGGCAGCTAACAACTGTCTGTAACTCCGGTTCCAGGGGATCTGATGACCTCTTCTGTCCTTGGTGGGCACTGAACTACACGGGTGCTCTTACATGCATGCAGGCAATACACTCATACACATAAAATAAAAAAAAATAATAAATAAAATATTTTTTAAAAAAAGACGTGTGACAAGAAGAGCCTATGAACTCATGTCCTCAGATTGGAGAGCTTGGTTACAATTAAAATGTCAGGTAACAAACACAAGGGAGAAATAGAACTATGAATATGCCCAAGAGATGGGTGTCAAAATAGGTCATAGAACTCAGCAAATGTCTTCTGGCCAATGATGTGGGCAGTGTACCAGGACCTTGAGGGAGGCAGTTTTCATGTATTTTCATGTGTGTGGAGGTTACGTGCTTCACCTCCCTCTTCAAGCAGACAAATCCTTCTTATACCACTGACGTTTATTCAAAGTTGAGGGTCCTGACAAGATTCCCTCACTTGCCTTGTTCTGTGCACATCTCAGCTTTTAGACCTTGGTAGTTAACATGCTTTGGCAACAGACATTGCCAAACACCATACCCACCCTCCAGATTCTTTCTAGGTTTCCTGGACCAGCAGTTGAGCAGAGTTTTAAATAAGAAGCTACAGGACAGTGGGATGGATCTGCAAGTAAACGCACTTACCACTCAAGCCTGATGACCTGAGTTCAGTCCTTGAAACCAAAAGTGGAAGGAGAGAAACAAATTCTGAAAATTATCTGCTTACCTCTACATGTGTGTACTCACATTGTCATACACATCATGCATATGAGCACGCACACACACACACACACACACACACACACACACACACACTACTAGTAATGAGTGCCTTTTAAAAATAAAATAAAGACATTTCCCTGGAGCCAGTTTGTTGCCTAGAGCCTTCATGATATTAATACTGGGTTGATTAAATGTAACATTTCATCTCTGGGAATCTCTCTCAGGAAAACAGAATAGATGGGGATATGACAAGAATGATGAATATTGTATTCATTTTAAGATTGTTCATAAGATAGAAAAATTAAGGTATCTCAGCTTCTTCCTATTTTAAAAAAGATTTATTTATTGTTATTTTGTGTGTATGAGTGTTTGCATGCATTTATGTGTACCACATGCATACGGTATCCATGGAGGTTAGAAAAGGAGACAGATCCCCTTGAACTGGAGCTACAGACAATTGTGAGTCACCACTGTGGGTGCTGGGAACTGAACCCTAGTCCTCTGCAAGAACAGCAAGTACTTTTAACCACTAAGCAATCTCTTCATCCTCTCTTCCCATTCTTTAACTGAGCAGAGATCACAAATCAATTGTCATCTCAGTATGTGTTTATATCTGATCCATCTGCCTGTTCCTTTCCTGAAGCCACAGTCTTAATGATGGTAACTCTGTATTATATTGTCTTAAAATTGTGTCACTTAAATCCTCCAACTTCATTTCTTTTCAACATTGTTTTGGCTAATCTACTTCTTCTCTTCATTTTCCATATAAAATTGATTGATTTCATTCAGATGAAGTCTTGCTGTATTGCCCAGTTTGGCTTCAATCTCTTGGGCCCATGTAACGCTCTTGCCTCAGCTTCCCAAGCAGCTGGGACCCTGTACAGGCAGCAGTTTTTCTACGCGGTCATCTTGTTGGCTACAAAAACATATTACTGGAACTTTGATTGGCATTATATTGAGTCCAGTATTAATCTGGAAAGACTAAATTAAATCTGAGGAGAGACTACCTATTCACAGTCTTCACTCATTTTACTCTTTATTCATTCACAAAAGTCATGGGCTTCTGTGAACAATATTCACGAGAAGCAAAACTGGGCCAGCAGACCTAGAGACAAATGTAATGACCAACCGCATGTGTGTTATCTCCTCCCCAGGCTGCGAGAAGAATGGAAGCAGAGACTGGAGAAGAGGCTGAGGATGCTGGACAATCCCGATGACAAGGGGAAGCAGGTGAACCCCTCGGACTGAGAGCTTCTGGCAAGCCACCAAGGGCATTTTCCAGGAGAAAAAATTTTAAAAATATATGTCGACTTACTAAGCAGGACATTCCCCGCTTACTCTCCCATTTGAGATGGGATTTACATGTGAAGCCTCCCCCAGTGCTAATGGGAGCTGTTATCCAACTCAATCCTGTGCAAACAGAGAACAGGGTGACCCTGGATTAGTATAAAAAGCTCTTGGAGTTCTCACCCCCTCCCCCCAGTTTTCAAAGACTCCAGTTTTCAAAGACCCACAATCTGGTTCCCCATTCTCCCTCTTTGAAATCTGAGTGTTTTCTCCGAGCTTACTTAAGGCAACGTCTTTGATGGAATCTGGCTTCCTCACATCCAGAAATTGGTCACAAATCCTGATCCCTTTCCCCCTTTCTTGTGCATACAGAAATACCACTGCTTGCAGAAATAAAGCTAGTGTTACTAGTAAAGCTAGTCATTTCACAATGTGGTTTGAAAATGAACTAAATTCGTTTTCTCTCCCTGTGCCTTTGGATTTCATACTTTCCCAATCATGTTTATTAGACACTGGCAGTATGCATAGACTACTGCTCAATAGTCCTGGTTGTCTCGCCCTCCCCACTGCTCACCCTCGACCTTGCCTGCCCCCTGTTAACTTGGCACACTTGTCTAGGTCAGTTCTTTGGTGGTACAGAAAGTATCAGCCTCAGACACTTTCTAGAACTTAGAGTTACCCTTGCTTAGCCTCCTATAAGGTCTGAAACACGAGTGCCAGAGAGATGGCATTCTACAATGAAACAGATGGGGTCTCCTTGGCCTGAGAGTCATATGGCAGGACAGCAACAAAGGGAGATAGAGTGTAGAACTCACTCAAGGGGAAGCAGGTGAACCCCTCAGACTGAGAGGCCAAGGAACTCAAGTGGCCAAAGAAAACACGGTAGTATACCAGGCAATTTGAGATAGTGCTAGAAAGGACATCTCAGTCTTCACTGATGCTAGAGGTGCCCAGTCTGCTTCCTCTGGAAAACTAGCACCCTGTCATGGCTGAGAGAGCCATGGGTGGCAAGAAAGAAGGCCTGGAGCTTTCCATTATCCCCCATGGTGAAATCTAAAGGGTGGTACTGGGGGTCTCCTGTGGGTTCTTATTCAACTTGGATTCAATAAATTATAAACTACTGCTAGAAAAAGCTGAATGAAGGGGCTGGAGAGATGGCTCAGTGGTTAAGGGCACTGGCTACTCTTGCAAAAGACCTGGGTTCGATTCCCAGCACCCACATGGTGGCTAACAACCATCCTAACTCCAGTTCCAAGGGATCTGACACCCTCTTTTGACTTCCACAGGCATTGCACAAGCCTGACTTTTGCAAATGAGTGAATAAAAAAGAAATACAGAAATACAGGAAATGTGTGCAAGCAATATACTCATACACATGATAAATTGAATATTTTTTAAAAAAGAAAAAGCTGAGTAAAGCTCAGAAGAGGAAGATAATCATGAAGTAAGACTTTAGTCAGGACAGAGAACAGTGGGAATAAACATCAGGAGACCTGACCACATCAGGGGCTCAAGAGAAGTCTTCTGAGAAAGTGACAATCAAATGGAGACCTAAACTGTGAAGATAATTTCATTGTGTATGTACACACCAAGATATTACATTATACACCAAATATATACAGCACATAAATGCAAACAAGAATCATACTGGGAAAAAGAAGGGGAGGGTGCCTTGGCTAAAGGGAACATCACATGTGGAGAATTAAGGACAAGCGAGAGACCATGCAGATGAGAGTTGGGGATCCATGGGGAGAGAGGAAATGTGTGTCTATAACAGAGAATGAGGAGGGGGAGAAGAGGGGAGAAGGAGCCTCCAGAGACAGGCTTAAGAATCCAGATTTATATACAAGGCCATAACCACCGGCAAGTTTTAAATAGAATTAATTGCTTATATATGCATTGTTGGTTTTTTCAGGTGTGTGTGTGTGTGTGTGTGTGTGTGTGTGTGTGTTTTGAGACAGGGGTCTCACACAGCCCAAGCTGACCGTGAACTCCCTCTGTAGCCACTGGTGAGCTTGAACTTCTGATCATCCTACTACAACCTCCCAAGCACTTGGATTACACGGATACACCACCACATCCAGCCTAACTTCTTTCAGATTTTCTGATAAGCAAACAGGTGTATATATGCACAAAGATGCACAAAGATGATCACATCGTATATGTTGATTGGCTTCCTAAGCACTGGGATAAAAATTCTCTGTATCTGCTTGCCAACCAACACATATGACATGTTTTCTTTCATTTTTCATGCTTTTTTGTTTCCTAACTTGATTAACATGGGTTCCGGGGTTTGAGCTCAGATCCCCATGCTTGCACAGGAAGCACTCTGCTAATAAGTCATCTCCCCAAACTTTCATGAATGTTTTTAAAAGAAGACCATGACTTTTGCAAATGAGTGAAAATAAAAAAGAAATAGAGAAATGAATAAAGACTGTGAACAGGTAGTCTCCCCTCACAGCAAAAGAGAGAGATGTGAAGGGGCTTGGGTACCAATATCCCTTTCAAGGATATGCCAGAATGACCTAACTTCCTCCAACTGGATGCCACCTCCTAAACATTCTGCCTTCTCAAAATAGTGTCCTGGGATAGAGACAAAGCCCCTTAACATACAGGCCTTTGGAGGAAACTCAAGATCCAAACTGTAACACCTATATGTTGATATACTTTGTTTGGGGGGTGGTTTAGTTTTTGGTTTGGGGGTTTTGGATTTTTGTTTTTATTTTGTTTTTGAGGCAGGGTCTCACTGTGTAACCCTGACTGGCCTGGAACTCTCTGTGTAGACCATACTGGCCTCAAACTTCACAGAGATCCACCTGCCTCTGCCTCTGCCTCCTGAATTCTGCAATTTTCTCCTAACCTTTTCTCCTTTGTCCTTGGTTGTCTTGGCTTGCTCCTTCCGTATCTGCTGTGTTCCCTGCCACCACTGACGGTCACGTCCTAGCAGCCTATGTTAATAACTTCCAATACTTTCCTGCACATTAACGTAACCATGAACACATACACACACATGCACATACATACAATTTGCAACTAAAAGACTTGGTACAAATATTTTCTGTGAACATATTCCACCTTCTCACATCTTGCTTCCTTCAGTCAGCTCAAACGAATGCTTCCAGGTCAATGGAGCCCCAATTCACAAGTGTAATAGGGCCATGTCGTACCCTGATGTGGGTGTTCATGCTAAAGTGGACAATTTTTTTAGAGCTGGACAGTCACTTCAATTCCAAGACTTTGCCATTTGAACAGTACAGCAGTGAAAATCTCACCCGTGGGTCCTTTTTGCTAACCAGTGTTTTTGTACTGAAAACCAGATTCCCCAGGATGGGAAGTACAAATAAACAGCATTAATGGATTTTACTTTTGAAATTATGAAAATTTGGAGAAATTTCCATTTGAAACAGTGGTTTCTGAGTGTTAGTGCTATTTAGGATTTTTCTGATCTGAGAGATAGAAAGTGACACCCCATTGTTTCTTCAACCTCTGGTGACCGGGGGCAGGGGGGGTGGCATTTCATTTGTTTATTGATTACAAACAAAAATTGATTTTTCTCATCTACAAAATGCTTACTTATGCCCACCGATCATTTTGTCTTGTTTTGAATTGTTTTGAGACAGGGTCTCATTGTGGCCTGGGTTGACCTGCTATGTAGCAAAGAGCAACTTTGAGTTTCAGGCCTGCCTCTGCCTCCCCAGTGAGAGGATTATAGGCAAGCACAACCAAGTCCCACTTATGCTGTGCTTCGGATTAAACCCAGAGCTTCCAGCATGCTAAGCGATCACTCTCCCAACAGAGCTTCTGATATACCCCGCAAGTCCCACCCCATTGCTTATTTTTCTAAAATCAGCCTTTCATGTTAAAGTGCATAAGCCATCTAGACATTTTAAAAATTTAAAGTCCTGGATTGTCATTCTCATTAGAAATCCAGAGGGCAGGGCAGGGCAGGGCAGGTTCATTAAATACTCATTATCAAGTCTAAAATGCTTGAAGCTATAAAGGAAAAAATAGACATATTTGTCTATATGAAAATGAAAATCTTTTATGTGGCAAAATGGACCATGAACAGAGTAGCTTTGGCAGGTTTTTCAAGTTTAAATGATCACTTGGCTACAGCAGGAAAATAGATTTGAGAGATGACAGGAGATGGTTAGAGCTGAATTAGGAGGTGGCTTCTGTGGTCACCATGATAAATTCAGGTTGGTTGGATGCAATGAGACATGAAGCATCTAAAAACATAGTAGGTGTTCATTTATCTTAACCAACGCTTACTTAATATGGGCTAAAGAAAGAGAATATGAACCCTTAGGAGGAGCTGAGCTGGTTCTATCAACAGCCAAATTACTAAGCAGTGAGAACCGTGGACCTGCTAACTAGCCTCCTGGGCTTTGGGTTTCTGGTGAAGCAACCAGCCTACCACTGTCTTTCCAGATGGCAGGTTCACATGTCTTAGTACAAGCCCCAGAGGGGGTCCTTAGTGTGTCTGAGTTCTCTGCCTCCATCTTTCTCTGTGTTCCACCTGGCTGACAGCAGTCTGGTCCCATGGAAAATGCATAGCTCACCCTAGAGTGGTGGTCCCAAGCCTGCTTACCAGCCCCAATTGATGAGAAAACTGTTTTAAATTCACAGACCTCTAGGCCCTACTCTGAGAGACTAATTCTATTGGTCTGGTGTGGGATTCTGGAATTGTGTTTTTAATCAAAATACTCTGGAGACCTTGGTGCTCAGCCAGACATGGGAACCAGTTCCCTGGAAGACATAGAATCTAATGGAGGGAAATTATGGAAACTGAGTCTGCTGGTGGAGTTAAAAGGAACACACATGATGCTCTAGACAAGTGCAGCCCGGGGTAGGTCTGGTCAACTACTAGAGTCAACTACTGGAATGCATGAGGCCACTAAGAAAGGCAAGAAACAGCCTCTGCTTGTCAGCCTGGGGCTGAAGCAGGGAAAGGATGGGTAGGTTGAGCTTAGGTAAGGGAAGGCCTTTGAAATGCTGCACTAAGGAGTTTGGGCTTGATCATACAGGCAATGGAGACTCATCAAAGGTTTCTAAGCAGGCTGGTGACCTGCTAAGAGCTGGTCTTAGTAACTTAGTTAAGCAACCCTGGCAGCATCGTGGAGAATGTACTCTACAGACATGAGGGATTGTCTTTGTTAAAACTGTGATTATCTAAACAGCTTTATTTGGAAAATACACCCCTTCTGTGATCCTGAACCCTGTCCCAGGTAAGTGAAGGTACAAATATACGCATGGTCTAAGCAACAAGATGCAGGGACCACAGTGAGGCCACTTTGTTTTACGCTCTCCCCCCAGCTTAATAGCTTTAAGTTTGCAGCTTTTGTTCCAAAATTAATTAGCAGTTTCTCTTTAACAATCTTGTGTAAAACACTGAATGAAAACTGCAAGATCTTACATAATGCCAACCTAGAGGTGAGCTCAGCTATCCCCCCCCCCCCCAGGTCTTAGTGACCTTTATATCTGACATCGTTGATATTGAAGAAAACACAATGAAAGGTCCTTTTGTGTTTTGGACAGCTCAAAACCACCATTCCTTATCAGTGACAGAAGAATTGAAATGGGAATATTTCCCTTTCCACAAAGCAACTTAATGGTAACATTGAAGAGCTATATACAAGCCCCTGGGGCTGTGGGGACAGGAGTGGGGGACAGAGGAATTGAAATGCATGCGCCCAGCCAGGGAGACACAATGGCACTCACAGGTTTTGCTGCTGGAGACACCATCCTCTGATGGAGACAGAGAGACAGGCAGGAGACACTGGTTAGGAAAGATTTACTGTCCTGGCCTGACAGAGGAGATAGGCATTAGCCCAGTCAGCTGGGTAAATCAGAGGATCATTCCTAATACAACACTGGGTCACCTCCCCCACACACCATGAGAACTGAAACAGTGCTAAAGAGCAGGTCAGGTGCAGAGCCAGGCCTCCACACGTGACCTTCACAAGGACAAGAGGGGGCCTTGAGGAAGGAGCTCAGGTCGATTCCATTAGTTCTGACTTATGCAATATTCTCTTTGAATATATACAGATTGTAAAGAAGAAAATAGGAATGTCTCATTAACATGAGAATCTTGTGTTAGCTTTGACTGTGATGAGCTTTCTTCAAAACTAATAAATCACTTGATTTTTTTTACATTATACAAATATGCATGTTTGTGGGGAAAAGTCAGGAAAGTACAAAGTATAAGAATGACCTACAGGCTTCCAGTCTGCAACAAACACTGATGACGTTGTGAAGATTATATAATATTTTTTCGTGTGTACTCAAAAAGATTTCCAAAAATGAGATTATATATGTTATTGTAACCTGTTCTGCTCAATATGCTGTGGACATATTAGAATCGAGGGAATCAGATCTGTAGCTGTTGGGTGCAATGCATTCAGATGTGGCCAAGTTATTTACTATTGATTTATTTATTTTTAAGGAAAAGTCTCACTAAGTAACTGACTTAGAACTCTTGATCCTCAGCTTCCCAAGTGCCAGGATTACCATCAGGAGCCACCAAGCCTGGGCCCTCTTTGCTTCCATTTATTGCCTCTTTGGGGTTTTCTCTCTCTTTTCTTCTCCTTCCTCTTCCTTTCTTCCTGAGTCCAGACTATTCTCGAACTCCTGCGTTCAAATGAAGTTCTGCCTCTTGAGTGCTAGGATTATAGATTTATGCCACCACATCCAGTTTATATGGTAATGGGGATGGAAGACAGGGCTTTGTGCATACTAGGGAAGCACTTTAGCCTCTGTATAAAAAGTAAAATATATAAAACTTTTTATACAGTTCTTTTAAAAAAGATTTTATTTATTCTTTTCATTCTATGTATATGAATATTTCATCTGTACCTGTGCATGCAATGCACACAGAGACCAGAGAGGAGGTTGGATCCCCTGGAACTGTTAGTTGCCATGTGGATACTGGGAACCAAACCTGGGTACTCTACAAGAGCAGCCAGTGCTCTTAACCACTGAGCCATCTCTCTAGCCCCCCTACAGTTCTTTTATTTTTTAAGTGTGTGTGTGTGTGTGTGTGTGTGTGTGTGTGTGTCAAGGACAACCTCAGGTGTCTTTCTTCAGATATCTTCCACTTTTCATCTTTTCATTTGAGACAAGGTGTCTCATTGGCCTGTAACTTCACCAAGTAGGCCAGGCTAAGTAGCCAGTGAGCTCTAGGGATCTTCCTGCCTCTGCCTCCCATCCCACTATTACTGGGATTACAGGTGTGTATGCCCAGCTTTGTACTTGTGTTCTGGGGATCCAAACTCAGTTCCTTACACTTGTAAGTCAAGCACCTTACAAACTGAACCATCTCCCCAGCCTCCTTTCCTTTGTAATAAAAACAAAAATTTAATAGAAGTCAGAGGTATAATGGGTGACTTACTTAAGCATATCCCACTTTATGAGGATTTACAAACAATTCCTTGAAATGGATTATGTTATTCCAGACATGTCACTCACAATGAAAGGTTGCATGGACCCCGTAAGAACATCTCATAATTCATTACACAATTCCCTCCCGGGGAGGGAATTTCTGGGCTCTCGATCCTCTTCCAAGTGAGGGCAGGTTTCACCCGACTCCTAGGCTTGTGACGTAGGTCTAACCAACCACATCCTTTCAGTGCCTGCGACTGGCTCAGATGGTCCATGAAATGTTAGACTGAGTAGAGAAATGTTAGACTCATGGTAGGATAGGAGACATGAGGATTCGAGAGAAGGGGTTGAGTTGAATCATCCTTTAGGCGAGGGGTGCATTAACACTGGCAGGCCAAGAGGCAGCACAGCACAGTGGGAAACTGTAGTAAGAGGCTTTAGTCCCACCAGACACAAAGCAGGGTGCCAACCCTTAAAGGTTTCTGAGCAAGGGAGAGTTCCTGCACCAAGAGGAAGCAGGCTTGGATAACATAGGACCTATGCTACACGACAGAGGTGAAGAAGTGAGGCACATGTGACTTAGGCCACATGTCGAGGGTCATTCTTTCTTTGGGTTAGGGAATGGGGCTTGGTTAATGTGCGATTTGTAAGGCACTACTGCTAATCAGGCTCCATTCCTACACCCCACCCCTCACCCCTCAATGCAGGGAGAGGGGTTGGGGCCTGGTGTGCTCTGCCCTGCTCACAGCCTTCTCTGCTTAAGGTCCAAAGGACCTGGGTGTCCTAACAAGGAAAAACCAGAGTCTGTGCTCCACTAGAACCAAAAGAAAAGTGAAAATTCCTTCTTCTGTGTCTCTCCACAATAAAAATGGTGGACCCAGGTGCATCAGTCACCATGTGTCATGTGACTTTTCTTGGGGCACCATGAACAAATGTCTGTTCACTGCTGATAGGGCACTTATGGCAGACCAAAAAAAAATCCATCTAAGTCTAGCTTAGTAATCTATAAGACTGACTTTTTTTTTTTTTTTTTTTTTTTTTTGAGACGGGGTCTCCCTGTAGCCCCAGCTGTCCTGGAACTCACTGTGTAGACCAGGCTGGCCTTGAACTCACAGAGATCCACCTGCCCCTGCCTCCCAAGTGCTGGGATTAAAGGCGTGCACCACCACACCCGGCTTATGACTTTTATAAAATGGACAAATCTGGACTAATGACTTTTAATTAACCTTGGCAAATTCAATGACCCTTGTGTCTTAAAACTGGGGAATTTCCTGGGACAATTTGGTACTTCTCCTCAAAAGATAATGAATGAATGTGGGTATCCTTGAGAATTAACAGATCAAAGTGCTGAAAGGCCGCACACCCACCTCCAGGTAATTGTAATGTTGGTGTCATAACCCCACAGTAGTCCAGCTTTAGAGTGACTTTACAGGAGCATGAATGACTCAAAAGTAACTGTATAACAGAAAGGCCCACCCCAGCATGGGTGGCAACCCAGGAAAGCTGCAGTCCTGGGGCTCCCTGCACAACTTGCCAACAGCTCAGCTGGCCAGACATCTGCCAAGGAACTGTTGTTCCTGTTAAACCTTGGGGAGGGGCCTTGTGAATTTTGCAATTTTCTGGGCTCCGTGAGCCTTACAAGTTGTAAGAACTGTCTGAGCAATAGTCTTTTGGAGCTTCCTGAGCCTTCTAAATTCCATTTACTTCCTGAGTCTTGTGCCCTTTCCTGGATGGAATGCTTCAATTTGGCTCCTCCCACTACTGGACCAAGGGGAGATACTCCTGGCGGCCTTGCCTCATATCCTGTGCCGTGGGACTAAAAGTAGAGCAAAGAGGGCCTCATAGACCGGTAAGTATGGAGAACTCTGACCAGAAGAAATACAAGCAAGTTCGTTTTAAAGTCTGCTGAATGCCTCTGAATCTTGAACACGGTAATACTTAACAGAACTCTTCAAAAGCCCTATGTAGACTGAGCCTGTGGAGAATAAGGGGCTTCTCAGGCTAGCCAGCCCACTAGGTGAGTGCTGGGATGCACCTTCTGAGCTGGGGCTCCCAGGGAGGTCATTTAACCCCTCAGTTCCCTCACTTATAAGGACCTACCTCATAGGACCACTGGGAAGATCAGCTATACAAAGTGCCTGGTGAGCACCTTAGAGTCTGCAATAGATGTTCACTGCCAGCGTTTTAACCTTGACCCCACTGTGTGCTGTTCCCATTACGACCTCACCTGAGGAGGCTTGACTTCCCAGCTAGAATGCAAGCTCCCCTAGAGGTATTAATGAGCCAATCACAGGCCCGCTGTGTGCTGGGGCACTGGAAAGCCAGCTACCCAGGAGGTGACAGTGGAAGGGAGTGAGTTCAGTGGTTAGATCAAAGGGGCTAGCTGGGATCAGAGTTACCTTGACCACTGGCATCCACTCTGGCTTTTAGAGGCCCACCAAGGTCTTCTGCCCAGGTATAGGGGGGATGGGGGCCCTTCCTGCCAGACTGCTCTTCCTGCAGAGGCTTACTCCAGGCTGTGTTTAGGTATACTTTCGTTTCTTTTCCATTTTTATGTCCTTTAGGGTTCACAGTCCCAGAATTCAAAGTGGGAATTTTATTAAAATGGTGCCCCTCAGAATCAACAGGAGAGAACAAAGGGTTGAATATCTGAATCTCACATGTTCTCTTGGAACTGAAGAAAGGATGGGTGGACAAGAAGGTGGGTTGTTTATACTTGAATCCTCTGCAGGATACTCTGATCCTAATTACAGAGTTCTACCTGTGAAATTCTGTTAAGGAGATCCACATTTTAAGCATCATTTGTTTGAGTCTAGAACCAAACTATGTCACCATTTTCCCTAGAGTGAAAATTCTCATGTTTTTAGATGCTTACTTGATATCCTAGAGTGTCGCCCCGGATATTAAATATGGGTCTGTCTCTTTAACAGCAACATCCATTTCCAGGGATATGTGCCCTGTGAGGCCTCTGTACTGGATCCTAACTACTCGTGAGTAGTTAGTTTGAATTTTTGCAATTTTATTTATTATTAGCACATCGATGTGTGCATATGTGCAATTGTCAAAGGAAAATTTTGTGGAATTGATTCTCTCCAACCACCTTTGCACTTGTTCCAGGGATCAAACTCGGGTCATCAAGCTTGTACAACAAAGGCCTTTGCCTACTGAGCCATTTCACTGGTCCATCTTTTGAGTCTTTTCTCACCATTAACAAACACATCCTAGTATGTGGCAATCAGTCCAATAATGATGAAAGGTTATTTTTGTATCTAATAGGTGTATATACATATTCATACAATGATTAAAAACAACTAAGAAAATTTTTATAAATGCATTTAGTTAAATTTTTTAAAAAGCAAATTTATTTTCTAAGATACTAAGCAAATAACAAAACAGCACATGGATATGTTGAAATTTGTGCCCAAGGTTGGGAAAGAAGAGGTTCGGACACCCCTGCCATAAAAACTGAAGAGCTGAGAATGCAGCAGGACCCCAGGGAGTCTTGGCACAGACCCTGAAACAATGGCCATGCTTCAAGGTCAGGTCAGAGCCGAACCACTTCATTAGCCTCATACCAGAAAAGCATCCAGGTCACAAGGGTGCACAGCCCTCTTTTATCCCTTTAAGCCCTTCCTTGTAAGACTGAAAATAAGTTAGAATGTGAAGACTGTTCCATGGGGCCAGCACTGAAGGCCAAGTGAGGTGCTGTAAGGGAGGGCTGGCAACCTTCATCATGAAAGCAAACAAAGTGCCAAAGGCTGGAGTTCTGATATTAGCATTTCTACCCCAGCTCCCCTTGCATGACACTTGCCTGCTATTCTGTTTCTACCCTTCTATTACCCACTGCCCTGTGTTATACACAAGGATGAAATACCGTGAGTCCAACATTCTTTTGTCCCTCTCAACTGTCAGACAGCTGCAGGACAGCTGAGTATCTGAAATGCAGCCCAGGGAGGGACCTGAACACCTCTAAACTGATACTGAGTGGGGAGCTCAGATGCCACTCTAATGCTCATGCTTGATCTCCCTATAAAGTCTTAGGATGGGAAGGATCATGCGAAGAAATTGAGTTTCAGTATTAAAATAAAAGGGGGGCAAAGGGTGTCACTCAGCAGAGTCCTTGCTCATCATGCATGAAACTCTGGGTGTGATCTCCAGCACTATATAAATCAGGTGTGGTGGCACATGTCTGTAATCCCAGCACTCATGAGGTAGAGGTAGGAGGATCAGAAGTCCAAGGCCATCTTTGGAGAGTTTGAGACCACCCTGGCCTACCTATGACCCTATACAAATAACAATAACAACAATAATAATAAAATAAGAGAGATTAATAAGAGCTCGCTTTACATGAAGTGTGGCCTAATCAGGTTTCTCTTCCAAGACTCTTTGCAGGATTAAATTCACAGTATTTTAAAGTAAATATTTAGCAATCAACAGTTCATGTGCATCTGCCCAGGGTGGAGCAGCAAGCTGGGAAAAGATTAGCAAATGAACAGAAATCAACGAATCTGACTTCCAAGTGCTATTTGCTGGGACTGTGACCTAGACTTCAATACAAATAACCAGTTGTTATTTGTAGAGCTGGGGGATTAAACACCAGGGCTTTGGAGTCCGGCAGCTCTGGGAGCTAATCTCAGGGCTGCCACAGAACAGGCAAAATAGTTAACTTCTGTCAGCATGGGTTTCCTCATTGTTGTGGCTTGAATAATGAGTGTCTGTGTCAAAGGCTTGCTCCCCAGCACGGTGCTGCGGGTGGTACTGGAATGTCTAAGAGGTGGGATCTACTAAGAGGTCCTGAGGTCATCAGGGTAGTGCCCTGGAAGGGAACTGTGAGACCTGCCCTTTCTCTTTCTTTCTTTGTCCCCTGATTTTTTATTATTTATTGTTTTTATATATGGGGGGGGGGGGGGAGGGAGGGGTGAAGCCAGGGAACAACTTTGGTGTTTGGAAGTCAGAGAACAACTTTGTGGAGTCAGTTTCTCCTTCCACCTTTACATGGGTTTGGGGGATGGAACTCATGTCACCAAGGCTTTCATGGCAAGTTCTTTTACCTAATGAATCATCTCACTAGCCCACTGGCTTTTGATGTAAGTGGTTTTACTCTGTCATGCACTCCAACTGTCATGCACTGCCTCAGAGACTCCAAAAAAATGGAGCAAAGTAATCAGAGACAGAAACTTCCCAAACTGAGAGCAAGAATAAACCTTTTTTCTTCATAGGTTAATTATCTCGGGTATTTTGTAATAATGGCAGAAAACTGACTAACATAGTAACCTGTAAGATGGGGCAATTCATTCTACTTCACAGGAATTCTGGATCTTTGAGTTTGACTTTATCAGTACTCCCTTCTCATCTGTAAACATGTACGTTTCTGAGAAAATCTCACAAGATTGTCAGTCATGTTTGTGATTAAACTATATCTTGATTTCTCTGTGATCTTCATATGGTAAGAATTCTTTTGACATTTGACCTATGTTTTTATCTTATCAGTATCCACACTCATCTATCAATCTGTGCAATGCTCTTCACAGACCAATTAATATTAATAATCCATTTACTAAAGAAAAATTCTTTCAATAAAAATAAATCTAGTGAGGTATCACTCCTTCCCATGAGAGGCCCACACGTACATTCTTCCTCCTCTCTTCTTGAACAACCTCTCTCTTCACCCTTGTGCTTGCTTAAGATCTATATTAAGCCAGATATGGAGGTGTACCATTTTAATCCCAGCACTCAAGAGGCAGAGGCAGGCAGATCTCTGAGAGTTTGAGGGTGGTTTGAACCTCATAGTGATCTACAGGCCAGCCAGAAGTACAAAATGAGACCCTGTCTCAAAAATAAATAAGAAGAATAAAATCTATATTAAAATTTCTTAATAAACTCCAACTCTACTTTAAAAAATAGATTAAAACATTTTTATTTAATCTTTTAAACTTGGATATAGGTTACATTATTTGAACAGGGACACTTCAAACCACCAAAACTATATATATGGTTATTATGTGTATGTGTATGTGTGCGTGCATTTGTGTGTGAATGTGGGCACATGGATGCATAGCACACGTGAAGGTCAAAAGACAACCTTGAGCATCCATCCTTACCATCCTTACCTTCCATCTTGTTTGCACAGGAGCTCTGCTGCTTTTCTGCAGTAGACACAGGTTAGCTGCAGAGAGACCCCAGGAATTCTCCTGTTTTTATCTCCAATTTCCCCATAGAAAAGCTAAGACTACAGATGCTCAAGCTCAGTGTCCAACTTTAGCATGGGTTGTGAGGATTTGAACTCGAGTCTTCACATTTACAGAGCAAACACTTTCACACACTGAGCCATCTCCCCAGCTCATCTACAATGCAGCCTCTACACCTCAGATCCAGGGAACATCATGGAAAATGGGACAGAAAGAATGACTGAAAAACAAAAAAGAAAATAATTGGAGAGCCAAGATGTCGGCAGTGTGACTGTAATGATGTAATGATGGCTGTGGCAGGTCTCCACACAAGGACTTAAAATGTGACTCCAGTAGGACAATATCTCATCACTTGTCCCCTGACCATGGAGGAGGATGTGAAAACAGCAGGCACCAAAAAATCCAATCAGATCCTTGATGAAAAGGGAAACATTCAATCCATCTGCAAATGAAATTATGACCCATCTCACGAACCCAGAATTGTGATCACCTCCTGTGAACCTCAAGCTATGGTCATCTCCCATGAACCTGAACCTGCGGTCCCCTCCTATGAGCCTTGAGCTGTGGTCCCTAACCAGATTGCTCTGGTGGTGGGCCGATATTGTAGCAGATTGGAGGACGGAGGAGTTCCTGATGTTGGGCAGCAGTTTCTGCCTTCTCTGAGTGACTGCACTTCCTACAACCCCTCCCTTGAAGTCCCAGGTTGTGCATGGCAGCGGCTTTTCATCAGTGTTGGACTTATGCTGAAGACAGGGGAGGTTTCTGCCATTTTCAGATCCTAGTCTTTGGAGGACTGATTCTCAAGAATGGACATCCCTCCTCCCTTGATGATCAGCTACAGTCTTGACTCCACACATGGTCCTGGGCACCCAGGCCTTGACATTGGACCTTTTCCATTCCTAGGCACCAAGAGGTTTTCCCTCATTTTTCTATTACTCTTCTACATCCCCTGTGCCCTATAGAAAATGTAAATCACCTAATTTAGTAATAAAAATCACAATCTGGGAAGTGAAAAATAATAATAAATACATAAAGCTGCATTATCTCAAAAAAAAAAAAGATAAAGAAAACTTAAGTGCAACTCTGCCTTGAAAAGCCCATGCTTCCTCTTGAACATGCTGTGTCAGACACTTCTAAACTGGTTTTGCATCAGTTCCTCACTTGGGTCCATGCAGTAACTACAAGCAGAATAGAAAGCCTGCATCTATGCCTTCATTTTGCATCTATCTCCTTTAAGCATCTGATTACCAGTGTTTACAGCATCCTGTTCCACGTCCCTAAAAGATACTTAAAGGTCTCCCGTCATTTTCCTGACCACTTTGGATTCCAAGAACGGATGATGAACACCTTTATAACAAGAGAACCTAAGACAGACTTTCCCCCACTCCTTGCACAAACAAGAGTGCTTATATTTAAATCAAACTGGATTGTTCTGGAGTGCACAAAGGCTATGCTCACAGTGGAGAGGGAGGTGCCCCAGTGTGCTCAGATGTCCTGACCATTCTTGTTGGACCACTGACCCAAGAGAGTCCATTTTTCTTGACTTCAACATCCATCCGCATGTTCACAAGGAAGCGCCTCCGGGCTTCAGTATTCATAATTTGACTGAACTTCTATTATGTAAGTACAGTTTGTTGAGTAGGTTTCCAGAGCCTTCTGAGGAGGCCAGGCTGATTCAAAACCCCAACTCTACTCAATATGGCTGGTCTTGTTGGCGACTGACACCCAATCTATACCATCTCACTAAGATAAACTGACCCCAGGGGGTTGTGAAAAAGATGTGCCCCGCATGACTTAGGAAATTCTAATAATTTAAAGTATTCTTCCTAGGAACCAAGAACAGTTGCCAGTCAGTCTTAATTAACCAACAGGCCAACCAGGCACATTCTAGGACATGTCAGAGAAGAGGGAAAATGGTCATGATATATTGAAGATTGAACCAGGTAAGAGAGAGCATGTTCACCAGACTTGATAAGAGATAGAACTTTAAACAGGTCAAAATTCAAACTTAGAATGGTTTGTTTAAACTAAGATACTGTTTGTTGGTATGCCTAAAGTCTCCTGCTTCCCCATAAACTAGGAACTCATAAGAAAGATCCAAACAGTTTAGCAGCCACTGAACTGACTAGCACTAGCATATGGGTCAGTTCATTTGACTGAATACCACCATACAATTTGCAACAAGGAATATTTTCATTGGGTGACTCAGAGTCCATACACCAGCTTCTTGGTGCCTTCCACACAGCAAACCTTAGAATCAAATGGAGCTTGGTGAGTGTGGAATCAGAGAATAGCACGCATTGCCCATCCTCCTCCTGGCCCTTTTCCTACACTCCTGGTGTCACATCTCCCATTGCCAAACAAAATGCTTTCTTTAAAGGTGCTCATCATAAAGCCAGATGTGGTGGCACACCTTTAATCCCAGCACTCAGGAGGCAGAGACAGGTTGGATCTCTGTGAGATTGAGGCCAGCTTGGTCTACATAGTGCATTCCAGGCCAGCTGGGGCTACAGGGAGACCCCATCTCAGAAAACAATGTTTATCATACTTATTTAAGGGCAACCTTACTTATACTGTGTTGTATCTGTATTGCTGTTTATAAGCAGTGTTGTGTTTTCTAGCAGACACACCAAGGTCACTATGACTGACCCTTGTGAATACATTTTCCTCAGCACACAGTCACCACAAATCTGAGGGTGAGTCACTGTTGCAAACCGCGAGTCTCATTCACTCTTATACACTTGTAAATTGATTATGACCAGCTACTTCAGCCAGTTAAATCTCCAAACTTGCCCCTGAATTTTGCCTAAACACTTTTATGTACTGTGAGAAAACTATTTGTGGGCATAAGTTTTAAAATATTTTATTTACCTCTTTTCTTTTGTGTGTATTGAGAGTATTGCCTGCATGTATGTAAGTCCACCTGTGTCATGCAATGCCTGAGGGAGTCAGAAGAGGGCATCAGAGTCCCTGGAACTGGGGTTACAGATGGTTGTTAGCCACCATGTGGGTGCTGGGACTCAAAGCTGGTTCCTCTGCAAGAGCAGCCAGTGCTCTTAACTGCTGAGCCATCTCTCCAGGCACCCCTGCCACCAGGCATAATTAACAGGCTGTCATTCAATCCAGAGAATGTTTATTTCTTCAGGCATGCATGACTAACGGCAAGCATTTACGACATGCTTGGTTGCCTAGGTGGTGTGCCCTACGTGTCTCTTGACATTTGATTGTTCAGTGGAAGCCTTTACACATCTTTCATCAGCAGGGAATGAATAGAGTGGACTTAGTTCAGAGAACGGCCTGGTGGTTACAGAGAAGCTAGAGGAAGGGAGGTGAGATGTTCACAAACACAGTGCTGTTCTGCCTCAAGTGGATCTCAACCACGTATGTTGTGATTTTTCCAAGATCATTAAACAAAAAGACAGCTGCCCCAGAGACTGAAGCCTTGTGACTGGACCTGATGAGCCTCCATCATTCAGCACCCAGTGTCTGCCCCGTATGTTGACATTCCAGAGGCTTTCAGAAAACGTCCACCCTTGGCTCTGAAGGCCCAGACTTGAATACATAGATGGCTCCCCACCTGTCCATACTCAAGCCTAATTAGGGGGGGATGTTGAGTTGGAGGGGTTTGCTTGCTTGTTTGTGGCGCTTATGGTTTGTGTGTGTGTGTGTGTGTGTGTGTGTGTGTGTGTGTGTTCATGTATATGTATGGAGGAGGCCAGAAGCTGATGTTAGGTATCTTCCTCAATTGTTCACCTTATTACTGATCCAGGGTTTCATTGAACTTGGAGCTCACTGATTCAGTTAGACTGGCTAGCAGAAGTTCCCAGGGACCCTCCTGTGTCTGCCTTCCATTCACTGAGGTTATAGGCATGTGCCTCTATGCCCAGATTTTTTTTTTTTTGTATTATCATTAGTTTATTTTTTTAAGACAGGATCTGATGTAGGCGGCGTTGAGCCAATGCTTGCCATGTAGCTTGGGATGATCTTGTACTTCTGATATTCCTGCCTGCCTTTCTCCAGTGCTGGAATTATAGCATGGACTTCCACGACCAGCTCTATGTGATGCTGGGCATCAAACCCAAGGTTTCATGCTAGGCATTCTATCAACTGAGCTACATATCTCCAGCCCTATTTTTTGAGGTAGGGTTTTACGCTAGCCCAGGCTGACCTGGAACTTACAGTATAGCACAGGCTGACTGTGGTCTCACAGAGATCCCTCTACCTCTGCCTCTTGAGGGCCGGAATTACAGTGTGAGCAACCACACCAGGAAGGTTTAGGTTTTGATTCATTTTTAAATCATGGTGTCTAGTAACAGGCTTCACTTGGCATTTTCACATACATGTCAGTCGAATTTGTTCTAAATTCTCCCCTTTCCAAAAATTATTTATTTGTAATTTATTGTGTGCATTCATACACTGGAAATTTCTGAACATGCCATGAGTACCCTACACATTCTGTTATCCTACATCAATTATTTTGCTTCTTCATATACCTATTTTTTTTTCTTTTTTAAAAAAAATAATTTATTGAGAATTTCATACACATTTCTTACATGCATATAAGGTGTTTTGACCAAATCCATGCCCACGCCACTCCCTCTGCTCCAACCTCTCCCACATCTTCCCATTACTTTTTTATTCTGATAACTTCATGTACTCTTTATTTTTTTATGGGGCTTTTGGCTACTCTACCATTTCCCCCTCTGAAGAGGTAACCCTAAAATCTTTTAAGGATTAGATAAAAGTTCTCAAATATTTTCAACATTTTTGGCCTTTGGAATGGAGTAGTTGCTAAGATGCCCAAGGACATTGTAACTTTTAGCCAAGAAATTGGACACTTTTCTTTGGGGTCTTTTTACCCTAACTGCCTAGCCAGTTCCTACTTCCTATTCTTATCACACCATCCTCTGAAGAGGTTACCCAGCTTGAGCATAGGGAATCGGGATGCAGACCACTCTGGCTTCTTCCAGGCTGAACAGGGATGCAAGGTAAGACAATTGGAGTACCCCTTCAGTGGGTCTATCTAAAAGACGTCCAAATTGCATAACTCTTATCTGTAGGGGGAAAAGAAAGTCCTTGAATCGTGAATAGGAAATGTGAAGGAGAAGTAAAGGCAAGAGTAATTAACATTACAAGTTCTAGACAGGGAACTAGAAAAAAGAAAGTCAGAATATGGCAAATTTCAAATGTTCATAGAGAGTCCACTGGGATTTCTTGACAAGGGCTTTCAAAAGCATCCCTCTATTGGGTTCTTCCTCATTTTTCTTTTGTCTGCCAAGGCTGGACTCCAGAGTGATGGATTCAGGATTTGCTTTCAGGCATTTTGATGGCTGTTGGAGTGGTTAGAATCAGTGTCAGTTCCCTCTCAAAGCCTTCTAGATAGAGAGAGAAAACAAATTTATTCATCATTTTAGAACAGTAGCAGGTTGTTTCCCTTAGCTACAGGTGGTGCCCAGATTTTTTACACGAGATCTGGGGATCTAAATTTAGACCCTTATTCTTGCACAGTAAGTACTTTACCAATTGGAGCCATCTTCCCAGCCCCCAGCCTCATTTTTTTTTTAACACCTATCCCATGGAAGGCTCACCCAAGTTTCAGTCGCAGAACCTATATAACTTTTAGGGAGCAGCTATTCAAATGAGGAAAAAATTGTTAGTGTCATCTGCTTGGTGGAGTGGGCCTGCCTGCTGTGTAAAGAAGAGTGAGTGACTGGATTCTTTTCTCTTGGAGAGTTATTAAGTCTTTACACATTCATGAAAGGCAGTTTCAGAACAGTGCTATGCCTCGAATCAGGTAGTGCCCAGGGACCCAGACAGAACTTAGAGCAAGTCTCAGTGCACCAATCAAGTTGCAAGCACGGACTCCCCACCCTACCCTCAACTGGCAACTGCAAGCATCATCTCAGGTACAATGTCAGCCTGTCCACATAAAGAACCAGGAGCCATCTCTTCTTTCTAGGCTTCCCACCCCAGATGCCACCACCTTCATTCCATCACACAGATGTTTCCTTCCCTCATCTACCCAAACAACTCATCAACAAGTTTAGCCTTTTGCCCTAGAACTTTCTCAGCTCTCTCCACTTCTATCACAACCTGAATGAGAGTACAGTAGCACCCACCTCTCTCCCAAAAGACTCAGACACCTTTCCAAGTCATCAGTCACTCACTCTTCAACCTCGTCCAGGGTGGTTTAAAAAATAAAAGACTGGAGAGATGGCTCGGTGGTTTAAGAGCACTGACTGCTCTTGCAGAGGACCAGGTTTCAGATCCCAGCACCCATATGGCAGCTAACAACCATCCTTACCTCTAATTCCAGGAAACCCAACACCCTCTTCTGACCTCTGTGGCATTGTATGACATGGGTGCACTTACATACATGCAAGCAAAGCACTCATATACATAAAATAAAAATAATAAATTAAACACACATTATAGCATTGCCCTGATGGAAGCTCTCTACTCACTTCCCACTAGTCTCAGCACAGAGATCCATAACTGGATTCTGTGTGACCCATCCTCTGCCTGCACCTCCAGACTTATCTGGTCCCACACCACATCCTGCCAAACCAGCCTTCTGGCTTCTCTCTGTCCACTAACCCTGTGCCTTCTGTTTCTCCTTGCAAAAGGGCCTCCCCAACCCCACTGGCCCTTTGTGAAAACTATAGTGTAAGAGGGCTAGAGAGATGGCTCAGAAGTTAAAAGAGCCTGCTGACTCTTCCAGAGGATACAGGTTTGGTTCCCAGGATCCACATTTAACAGCTCATAGCCACCTGTAACTCGAGCTCCAAAGGGCTCTGTCTTCTGGCCTCCATGGGCACTGCACACAGTCATACATACCCACACACTCAAAATTAAAAATAAATCTTTAAAAAAATGTAGTATAATATCATACAAAATTTACCATTTAACACTGCATTAAAGCAACACTTACTATACAAAACTATCAAATACTCCACACGTTTGTATATCATCCTTGTACAGGGAGCATGCTGATTTTTTTCCTGTATGGCTTTGATTTTAGTATATACACTTCCAAAGCAAGCACCTCACCCTCTTTTGCTGATAAACAGGCTCAGCCTTTACTTTCAAAGTCACTTATTCAGAGAAGCCTTCCAAACCCAGGACCTGGTACCCTGTTGTGCCTGTCCTCAGCCCCACATACATTAGCATGTGATGTGGCTGCTCCGTGGGTATGTCACACTTGCTTGGACTTGTGAGATCTATGAGGGCAGCAGCCAGGGCTAGAAGAATGTGGGGCACGAGGTGGGAAACTATTACACCCTCGTTCAGTAAGGGAGTAAACGAGAATGAAAAATGCAAATCCACCTGTGTGAAGTCCACCTTTAGGAAACCACGTGGTTCTGCACTGATTTGAATTCCTCGCCTTCACCTTAGGAAAACAGAAATCAATAATGAAGTCTTTTCCCCATTTCTCAAACACACAAGCAATTTCCCCACAACTATTAATTTACACTTCATCTCTCACAAGAGAAGAAATTGCCTGTCCGTCTAAGCATGTCTGAGATTTAGTTTATACATTGGATTTATACAGATGAGAAGACCTACCATAAATGTGGGTGTCCCCATCCTGTGTGCTGAGGTGCTGGACTAGACAAAAAAGGAGAAAATGAACTGAGCACCAGCATCCATCTCTCTCTGCCTTCTGATTGTGGGTGAAATGTGACCAGCTGCCTCAGTCTCCTGACACCACGCCTTCCCACCGTGGCACCCTCCAACTGGGAGCCCAGATAAACCGTCTGAAGTTGCATCTATCGACTGTTTGATCATAGCAGCAAGGGAAGCAGCCAGCACAGAGCCAAAACCTTTGCTCCGCTTTGCTGGCTACAGCATCACACTGCGGTTTCGGGGCATCTTCTACTAAAACGGCACCGTTGGCAGGATAGAAACCAAGACTTTATGGTCATTTTGCACCATGGGGGAAGCCACAGGAAGTGAGATTTACAGCCTGTGATTGTGATGCTCTTGCACACTTGACACTTAATTGTCCCGGCTGTGTGTTGACTTTGTAGCTGTCTGAGAAGTGGCATCACATGAAAACCAACATTCCCTGGTGACATACAAAATGCTCCCAGACTTGTGAGCATGCCACGAGGCGGGCTGAAGGTCCATCTCAAACAATAGCTTTCCCTGGATTTCTGCAGAATTTCTCTGGATTATCAGTGGGCAAAACTGGGTTGGATGCCCTCTGCCTCTAGATACAGCCTCTAATAGATCTCCCAGGACTCCTCCAAATCCTGCCTGTCTGCGCCCTCCAGACAGAGAGGTGATGAATAACACACTAATCTTTTGGATCAAAGAAAGAAACAGAACGAATTGCAAAAGGCTCACGGGGCAGGATCAGTGCGTGCTGAGATCACTCCTCAAGCTCCTGGCCCAGGAGGTGAGGAAAAACCAAAGGCGCCTGAGTGAGGTCACCTGCTAAACCTCCTCCCACGGTCCCTCACATCACCATGCCCAGCCTCTGCCCCACTGAGTCAAAGACTTCAGTGACAAAAAAAAAAAAAAAGAAAACAGCAGTAACTTGCAGCCCCGTGTTTCCCACTCCCCGCCCCTGACTTTCCCTGGTTTTGTATGCACAAATCTGCCTTTCATCATCTCTGCCACAGTTCCCCTTCCACACTGCTTGCCCGTGACCCTCACCTCTTCTTCCCGTGGCTACAGCGAATTCATTTCCATGTCAGCTATCAAAACTTCCCCTGGAGAAGGTAAGGACTCAACTTTATTCACACAGCCACACATCATTCCCAAACTTTGGAACCTACGTCCTTGCAGATAAAGCTTCTTTGTTTAAAAAATAAATCTTCCTGGAGGGGCTAGGGATGTAATTCAGTTGATAGGCGCACAAAGCACTGGGTTCGATCTCTAGCACTACATCAGCTCAGGCATGGTGGAGCACACCTGCAATTCCAGCTCTCCCGGGAAGTAGAGGAAGGAGGATCAGAAGTTGAAGGTCATCCACACCTACATAGAGAGTTCAAGACCAACCTAACCTACATGAGACCTGTAGGAAGCAGAGGGAGGGAGGAATGAAAAAAAGAAGGAAGGAAAGGAACAATATGTTTCTTTCATTTAATTTCAGTGTCTCAGATCGGCAAGTACTTCATACTGTTCAGGGGTAGGACAGGGAATTTTGTGATAATGTTCTTTTCATTTAAAAAAATCATCACATTTATTATCCCATATCCATTTCTACTCTGATCTTTACAAAATTATCTCTCCCCACACAAAAAAAACTTCTGCTTTTAATTCCTTTAAATTAATGGGTTTCATCGTCAGATCTTCAGTGTGTCATCTTAAGAATGGTTGCCGCTGGCGTCTGCATTTTACCATCCACACTTG
>NW_008346551.1:7591-15551 GCF_000622305.1 Nannospalax galili | reverse complement strand
TTGCACGACACGGGTGCACTTACCTACATGCAGGCAATACACGCATACATAAAATAAAAGTAAAAAATAAAATATTTAAAAATAACAAAATATTTTTTAAAAAAAAGAAAGGAAAAAAAAGAGACTGGAGAGATGGCTCAGCTGTGAAGAGCCCATCTGTAACTCCAGTTTCAGGGGATCTGATGCCCTCTTCTGACTTCCATGGGCTGTGCATAGCACAGGTGCACTTACAAACATGGTGGCTAACAACCATCTGTACCTCTAGCTCCAGGGAATCCAACTCCTTCTTCTGACCTCCATAGGCATGGCATGACATGAGTGCACTTACATACATGCAGGCAATTTATGCATACACATAAGTCAAAATAATAAATTTAATTTTTTGAAAGGGAAAGGGAAAGGAAAGGAAAGAAGAGCTGTCTGCTGAGGAACTGCTCCTCTTGTTGAATCTGGAGGACCTTGGTGCTTCTTCTGAGATCCTGCCTTAGATAAGACATGCCAAATACCTTCATGAGTCACTATGGCAACGTGCACCAGAGGACAAAAGGAAATAGCAGTAATTGTTTTATCAAACAATCGACTTGTAACTTTTATAAAAACCTGATACAAGGATCCTAAGACCTGAATTGATTTTTCTCACTTATTAGGTGCTAATTTTGTTTTGTTTCTTGACCACTAATTTATAGTTTAAAGAGTCTGGTTGGATTGGATAAGAAAGTGGCTAGACTCTAGCACAGTAAACTTCACAGTAAACATTTTAATGGGACCTAGAGTACAGGTGACAGAGGAGGCAGAGAAAAGTCCAAGGCTTTGATGACTGTCATTTTGTCTCTCCCTTCACTTACTGTTTTGGGCTTTTCCTTGGAAAGGGTTTGGTTCCTTTTGTCTCCAACTCTTGCACATTCATAATTTAATAGCACTTAAGTCAGAAATATCTTAAATGAGATAAGTTCATTACTACTTAGATTTCTATTTCTCCACAAATTAGAATCTACATAATGAGATTGCTTTTAAGGATCCACTGACACCCTCCTACCCTCACACGCTCAATCAGTCATAACCACACAGTAAACGTCAACCATGTACCCCATGAGTTACGTTTTTACTTCACAGATTTCCTTAATTGCTTTGAAGATAAATCTCAAAAACAGTGATTAACGTATCACCACGTTTGGAAGATTTATCATTAGTTTGTATTCTCCTCTGATAGAACCACACGTGTGAACTAAACAGACGAATGGACATTTGTGGGAGTGCTGTCTTCATAGAGGAGCACCAGGCTCCCCAGCAAGGGGCTAGGTCACTCTGCCTCTCCTGTGGTTCATACCTGCATACAAACGACTACATTCTATCCTTTGCAAGTTTAATTTTCAAAACATTGAGCATTCAAGTAGATCTGTCCTCAGTCCTCTTCCTACTTTTGTCATAAAGCACTGGTAACTGTGAAAAGTGCTCCTAGGGACAGAGAGGGCAGGACCTTGGAACTTGAAAGTTGTAAGAACTGTGAGAATTCCATTTCTGGCTGCATGCTGTCCTTCCCCAGCATATATGTCCTTCTCGGTCATACAAGGAAATGACAAAGTCATGGTACAGTGGCCAGACCTTTATAAATGTCCTTTACCCAGAGAATGAGTGAAATCTATGTTTGTAAACATCATGGAATGGCATTTCACAATGTAATTAGACATTTAAAGAGGATGGGGGAAGAAAACAATGAAAGATCATGCATACCAGTTGTGTTAGTCAGTTTCCTATTACTGCAACAGAATACCTGAGCTGATCAACTTACACAGTAGAAAGGTTTGTCTTGGCTCCTGGTTTCAGAGGTTTGTCTGTGGAAGCTTGCCCCATTGCATTTGGGTCTGTGGTAGGAAGGCCATCATGATGGGAGCATGTGATGAAAGAAAATGCTATGGTAATCAGGACATGGAAGAAAGAGAAGAGGCTGAAGACTCAATACCCCCACCCCATGCACACCTCTATTACTGCAACAGAATACCTGAGCTGATCAACTTACACAGTAGAAAGGTTTGTCTTGGCTCTTGGTTTCAGAGATTTGTCTGCAGAAGCTTGCCCCATTGCATTTGGGTCTGTGGTAGGAAGGCCATCATGATGGGAGCATGTGATGAAAGAAAATGCTATGGCAATCAGGACATGGAAGAAAGAGAAGAGGCTGAAGACTCAATACCCCCACCCCATGCACACCTCTAAGTGACCTAATCTTCATTTCTGTAGGCCCCACTTAAGCATTCCACCACCTCCTGATAGTGCCGTAGACTAGAGACTAAGCCTTTAACACATCAGGTGAGGGGAGGCAAACCATGGCAAGAAGGATGAGGTGAAGAGATCTGAATCTGAAGCAATGCCTTGAATCCCTTCAGGAACCTTCATTCACTAATTAGAAGTTGACCAAGCCCTCTAAAAATTCACAGCCTTCAGCCAAAAATATAATTAGCAGCCCTCACCTTGAGTCTTCTTGAAGGAACTTGGAACTGATTATGATGTCACCATCAGCACTCCTATCCCTCCAGATTGCTTCTGCCTCCAAAACAGACTCTGTCCTTGAGGTAGCAGCCTCTTCCTTAAAAATATATGTGGTCAGAGGGCAAAGTTTATCCTATTCCACTCTGGCATTCAGAGAATTCTGCCCCTGTCTTATGACCCACAGCTGCCTGAACCCCTCCTGAGGCTCGGTGTCTCTGCACAGCCCACCCAGGAGTCCTTGCACAGTAAGGGTTGACTGATCAGGTCTGGGGCCTTCAAACCTTATCCATGCCAAAAACCTGTTTGACAATTGGCCAGCTCCTGGGAGAAAATCTTGTAAGTCCTCAAAACACCATGCCTTTTAAGAGTATGTTTACATACCTGAAACCTTGGACCGTAGCTGATAGTTTATGTTAACAATGTGTCTTTATTATTTATTTATTTGTTTATTTATTTATTTATTTATTTATTTATTTATTTTTGAAACAGGGACTCATAGCTCAAGCTGTCCTCAAGTCTCATTTGTAGGTGAGGGTGACCATGACCTTCAGATCCACTTGCCTCTACCTCCCAAATACTGGGATAATAGGCGTATATCACAATGCCTGCTTTTATTTGGCACTGGGAATCAAATCCAGGACCTCGTGTATGCGAGACAAGCACTCTACCTGCTGAGCCATCTCTCCAGTCTAGTAACGTGATTTTCAAGGTGAAACCCTTGCACTTGGTAACCCTTGATTTCTAAGCGACCTGTGAGGGATTAGGGACTGAGTAATAGTTGTCCCCAGATGATATGGAAAAAGAATTCACACTCACACCTCATCAGTTACAGCCACAGGACTGTTGGATTCACACTCACACCTCATCAGTTACACCCACAGGACTGTTGGATTCAGACTCACACCTCATCAGTTACAGCCACAGGACTGTTGGATTCACACTCACACCTCATCAGTTACACCCACAGGACCGTTGGATTCCTCTTTTTTCCCTAATGATTTGTGGCGCCACCTTTCACATTCATAAAATATAAAATAGTCCCTCTGGATACATGGATACTATTCACAATCTACACACCGTCTATCTTCATAGTAGACCTACACCTGCATAAAGGTCCATCTTATATTTAAAATACTCCAATACTCTTGATTTTCAAAGTATCTTGGTGTCTCTTGATGTTTACCTACAGAAGAATTTCCACAATACATTATAAATCCTGTTCGCCAACTCCATTGGGGAATTATAATGTAATCTTATGCATAATATAGTCATTTATTTGTGTCTTCTTTTATAAGTGACTGCAAAGCTTTACACTTGTCTCCATGCCTTTTTTTTTTTAAGATATTTAAGGCGAGGAACTCACTCTACATAGCGAGTTCCAGGCCCAGCTGGGGCTACAGGGAGTCTCTCTCTCTCTCTCTCTCTCCATATATACATTAATAACTGTGTTATGTGATTCTCTAAGAGCAGCATCTTATTTTTCACCTGACTTTGCTGTGACCAGCATTTAGCTATCTGTACATGTAACTTATCAATGAGTTCTTGGGGTTCCATCCCCAGTACTTCATAAACTTTGTGCAGTGGTACATATCTATGATCACAGCACTTGGGAGGTGGAGGCAGGAGGATCAGAAATTCAAGATCATCCTTGGTTACATAGAAAGTTCAAGGCCAACCTGGACTGTAAGACCTTTTCAAAAAACAAGCAACAACAACAAAAACTACTATTTCATCCTTAGAACTTCTGTGCAATCTATCAAACAGCCAGAGAGTACCATGCCTATGATTTGCTAAAAATAGCAACAAATTGGCCAGGTGTGGTGGCACATGCCTTTAACCCCAGCACTCAGGAGGCAGAGGCAGGTGGATCTCTGTGAGTTCAAGGCCAGCCTGGTCTGCATAGTGAGTTCCAGGACAGCTGGGGCTACAGGGAGACCCTGAAAAAAAAAATAACAACAAATTAAAAAACACGCCAAGAGCAGTACCCTGAATTTAAAAATGTCCAAAGTAGGAGGTGCTGTTCAGTTGATAGAGTGCTTAGTTTACATGAAGCCCCGTGCTCCACCCTCAACACTACTACTACTCCTGCAATCCCAGCACTCAGGAGGCAGAGGCAGGAGGATCAGAAGGTCAAAGTCATCCTCAACTACTTGCTGAGTTCAAAGCTATCCTGGGCTAGAGCCCCTCTCTCAACAAAATAAAACAAAATGAAAACAAAAACAAATGAAAGCATGATCATCATTAATGATCAAACAGGCATTAAAAAGACAGTGAAGGACCAATGGAGCAGCAGACCCCAAAATGAAGTTCGGTCCCTTTGTGACTTTTGACTGAAGCAAGGACCATAAAAGGTATTCCAATGCACCTCATGTTCATAGGAAAATTGTATCTTCCCCTCCTTTCAAAGAGCTGAGACAGAAGTATAATGTTGGACCTATGCCAATTTGAAAGGAAGATAAAGTTCAGGCTATAGAAACATTAGAGAGCTCAGCAGATTAGCAAAGCAGTTTAGGTTTAGAGGAAGAAATATGTCATCTGCACTGAACGAGCACAGCAGGAAAAGACTAATGTCACAGATGTCCTTGTGGGCATTCACCTCAGTAAGGTGGATACCACCAGGCTAAAGCTGGACAAACACTGAAAAATATCTGGAACAGAAAGCCAAATCTCACCAAGTAGGAAAAGGGCAAATGTAAGGAAGAAACAATTGAGAAGATTCAGGAATAATCTCACATATGCAACTTTCATCAAAAACTGGCTAAATGGAAAAAAAGACAAGAAGGCCTTTAACTCTGTGCCCACAAAATTTAAAACATATAAAAAGACGCAATTCTAAGAAGGGTACACCACAACTCATACCAGGAGAAACAGATGGTCTGACTATGTAGCTGCCAAAGAAGGTGAACAATAATTAATTGTCTTCCAAGCAGAAAGCCCCAGGCTCATATGGGTTCACAGGAGAATTATAGTAAACATTTGAGGAAGAGATCATATCAATTCTCTGCAATCTGCTCCCCAAAACTAAGATGTGAGAACTCTTCCTAACTCATTCTATGAGACCAGCAGTATCCTAATAGTCAAACCAGATAAAGACATCACAAGCCAGAAAAGTCTGAGCCAGTATTTCTCATAAGCAGAGATGCAAACACTCCTCCACAAAATATTAGCAAATTGAAGCCAATCATACATTAAAAAGTTATAAAACCCAATGGTTTTTAGATCAAAAGCATGCATCACCAGGTCCAGCTCACGCTGTGCTGAGTACCAAACCCAGGACCTCTTTGATTCTAGGCTACAGCTTAATTCTAAGCTATAGCTCCAAGCCTTCATTTCTGATGTTAGGAATTTACGTCTTTTTCTCTTAGCCTGGATAAGTTAATTTGAAGATTGTTTTTTAATGAAAATATCAAGTGTCTTTGCAAAGACATTTGCGCTTGTTGCCATTCCCACTCCGTCCTCGTCTCTCTGAAATCCAGGGCTCTGCCCTTTGAGATGAAACTTGAACAGCACCTCAACATTTGGCCCCCTGAGAAATTACATCTCTTCTTTCCTCTAAACTATGGCACTGAGGCAAGTTTTCTTTTCAGTGGCCTTATGCACTTTGAACTAATTAGAAGTTTGGCTTTGTAACTATAGGAGTCTGAGAAGTTGTCATATGGACACTCCCTTAGCACAGGAATTGGTTGACACTAGAAACTGCACAGTTCCCACAAGGACCTCATCTTTTTTGCATTGAGTCTTTTCATTCCAAAGACAAAGGCACTACATAAAGTTAGGCCAGCAAACATTTTAAAGAATTTGAATATCTGTTAGGAGCATATGGTTCATATATTATGAATGCTTATATGGAAATGCCATATAATATCTGAGCAGAAATGATCACAGCATTTCATCAATATAAGGACTTTGCTGATTTGATGATACTGCCTTTCTAGCACAATAATCTGAGCTTATTGATCAAATATATAGCTAAATTCTCACTCCCAAATCTTAAACTTTACACATAAAGAAATCATACTACACTGTTAGCTTGCAATCATCAGCACAGGGTGACTGCCCTGTGTACCAGTGAGCCTTCAGTCCTTTACCAACTTCAGTCCAACTACCTCACTTCCAAAGTTTTCCTCCTGTGGTCAAAATAAGCTCACAGTTCTCAACTGCAAGATAATACTCAATGATATCAAGCAGTTTTAAAATACTTTCCCCCAAATGATGCAGATTTTACTTGAGTACGGATTCTTTCTCTGGCCTTCATTTTCAGAAGTACTGAAGAGTTTAATGAAGATACCAGAAAATCAAGGTAATGGCCAACTATAAACTGAGTTCCTTAAAATAACCAGTGAGTAAATGAAGTTGAGAGAAACAGTGGACACAGTTTATTACACTGGCTCATAAAAGGGGTCAATACTCACTATTAGGATCTCACATTCCTGCAAAACTATATAAAAATAAAGCACTAAACGTGTAAGCTTGCCACAGCTATGAAGGTATTTCAGGGACTTGTGTACTAAAATAATCCAGTCATCTAAAACTAGCACACATCGTGCATCGTGCATTACTTCTTGCATGGAAGTAGGCTACCACAGAACTCTCATGATGCCTTATCTCTCGTGGGCCATTTTGCCACACAAAAGAATTTTTGTTTTCATATAGACAAATACGTCTATTTAGAATTTCATTTTCATATAGACAAATATGTCTATTTTTCCTTTAGAATTTCAAGCTTTTCAGATTCAATAATGAGCGTTTAATAAACCTGACCTGCCCTCTTGATTTCTAACATGAATGACATTCCAGGACTTTACAATTTTACAATGTCTAAATGGTTTATACACGTTGACACAAAAGACTGACTTTGGACAAACAAGCAATGGAGCATCTTCCTTGATCTCACTCTTCCTTGTTTTTTTGAAACAGGATTTCTCACTGAACCTGGAGCTCATTGATTTGGCCAGGCTGTCTGACCAGCAAGTTCTGAGGACCTCCTTATCTCTGCCTCCCAGCTCTGCGATTATACGCAGGTGCCACAAAGCGCAGCTTTTTTACATAGGCGCTGGAGATTTGAACCCAGGTCCCCACGTTTGTACCCAAAGCACTTTTCAACTGTGCTATCTCCCATGCCCCTGACTTTCACCTCTCTGTGCTCTCTAGTTCTTTCTACAACCATGAGACTTTGCGTGATTTATCTGCATAATTTTAGACTGTATCCTACTTCTCAATAGGCTCTGCTTGTTAAAAGGTGGCCTGTTTACTGTCAGTGTTAATCATACTGAAATAATGGCCAGCATGAGCTAGCCTGGGCTGTATACCATCAAAACACCCCCCTCCATGAACCCGTGAACACCTTCGACAACTTCAACCTCATTATAACCATCATCCTCCTAAACACCAGCTGTGCTGCTGGAAACTGCAGCTGTAAAAAGCAAGCTCAGATGCCTGCTTAAGGAAACTGTTTATCACCGAGTTTGCAGAAAAT
>NW_008346551.1:2648-6432 GCF_000622305.1 Nannospalax galili | reverse complement strand
CCCAGTGCAAGTCCATCCACTGAGGTCTAGTCAGCCTATCTAGAATCCCTTGTTTTAGGAAGACCAGCTCTTCTTCACCTAGCAGCAGTCAGTTGCCAATATTTCTTCAGATAAGATTGGAGTCTTGTGTTCATTTCCCAGTTCTATGCTGGGTTTTTGTCTGCCTGAGTTTGCATGGGACTTGTGTATGCTGACACCATTGCCATAGAATTATATGAGCAGGTTCCCAAGAGCTTGTAGGACTCTGTTTCCATTTGGTCATGCACATCCTCTCTGGCTCTTACAATCATTCTGCCCCCCCTTCCGAGATGGTCCCTGAGCCTTGGGTAAGTGAAGTTTAATAAAGGGATCCTGTCCAAGGACCAGCATTCAGCAGACTCTTGATCTCTATGTTTTGGCCATTTGTGACCTTTTGTGTTCCTGGCCCTCTGGTGCATGGGGGATCTTCATTACTGAGAACTGAGAGATTCATTAGTGTCCTCTTCTTTACCCCTGTTCTATGTTCCATGAGGCTTAGGTGTAGACGTTGCATTGTAAATGTGTCACTTAGGCCTGGGCAATTAATTCATAGATGATGTCAGTGTGTGACCTGTTGTGGTACTTGGTAAAAATCTCTGACTCGTGCAAAATGAGCTCCTTTGATGAGTGGTGACTGAGATATTTGTCTGTAAATATAGTGATACATATTTTGCACGTAGTAAGAAATCACATTCGTCTAGCAATGTGACAGTCTTGAGGTTTTCTCTAAGATATATGACCACTCCAGCCATGTGCATTTGGTTATGTTTACCGTACCACACTTGAGTTTCCTCCCATTGAGTGGGCTTTTGGTCCAATTAGGTAGCTGTTGATTTCCCCTTAAGATAAAAGCACCACTACTGCACCAATGACATATGCTGTGCTGGCCATTGATATGGTTATTTGGTCTTGAAGCCCACTACTGCACCAATGATGTATGCTGTGCTGGCCATTGATGTGGTTATTTGGTCTTGAAGCTGATGTTGGATCATCCATTGATGTTTTCCCTTGGTGCCTCCATAGTGCTCTCCAAAGCTGTGAGAGCTCGCCTTCAGGGGAAGTGGTTTCTGGTCAGTTGCAGCTCTATTGCTCCAAATCCTGTGTCCCAAGTATGTTCTGTCTTTGGCAGGAGGGTCTTACTTCAAGTTCTGGAAAGCCTTCAGGGGCTGTGGCAATAGCCTGAGTAATTTTGGGAGTCTCTTGGACCACCCTGGCCAACGACTCAAAGGAAGGTATCTCCTGTCTGACACTGTTTCTTGTTATTTAGACTTTAGCTATACACATGGTCTCATGTAGAGATAATGTATATGCAATTTGTCAGTAGGTTGTTGGATTAATGTGGTTCCCTCTAGTTTTTTAAAACTAGCAAGGCATTATTTATCTCTCCTCTCTCACTGTCTAACCCTTCTGCCATGGTTTCCTCATTTAAATTGTTCCCATTTTCCCCATTTCTCCCTTGATAATACTTGTCTCCTATGGTCCCACCTCTCTTGAGCTCCTTCTTTCCCTTTATCCCCAAGGTTCCTTGTATAACCTCCCTCCCCATGCCATTTTTGTCCATTTCTCCCTTGGTAACACCTGCTTCCTAGTGTTCTTCTCTCTCAGGTTCTTCTTTCTCTTTACCCCCTGCTTCCTTTTCATTATTCTGGTTTCTGTAGTTACGTCTGGATACATACTCACTTATAAGGATTTGGTGCTAAGAGATAAAAAAAACAAAAAAAACAAAAAACAGTTTGACCTCCAGGCTCGGGATGTAACTTACTCCTTAGGATGCTTGCCTAAGCTCTAGCATGCACAGAGCTCTAGGTTCAATCTCCAGCACTGCATAAACCAGGTGTTGTGACACTCATCTGTAGTCCCATCACTCAGGAGGTAGAGACAGGTGGATCAAAAGTTCAAGGTCATTCTCACCAACGTAACAAATTGTAGGCAAGCCGGTGCTAGGTGAGACCCTGTTTCAAAGAAAGAAAATGAAATGGAAAATTTAAAAAAGCCATTGTCAGCTGTGGATTTCACCCAGTGGTGGAGCACTTGTATCAATTTCACTCCTAAACACTGTGTTTTGTGTTTACCATCACTGTGGATCATCCAGTCTGCTCAGCCCAGGTCTGGACTCCAGCAACACTCCTTCTGGCCCTGGGACGGTTCTCTGCACTGTAGGAGGGTGCCCCCTAGTGGCTGAAGGCATTTCTTCTCTAGTAGCCACAACCTTGATAATCTGTGATGAGGTACATGAAGCGACATGCTTCTAAGACAGGAATACAGCAAGAACAAGATGTCACACTTGAGATGGGGTTACAGGAGGACTGTACTCTCTCTTTTTCTTCCCCACTCTCCCCACCACTCCCTTGAGCTTCCCCACTCTGGGGAACATGTGGCAAAGTCTCCAGATGTCTCCAGCCAACAGACACTCCAAAGAGCTTGGATGTGAATCCTGCCTTAGACCAGTCTTGAGATACCTTGCAGCTCTCTCTGGTACTGGTTTCAGAACTTCTGGAGAACCAGGGACAGGAGATAACGCCAAGTCATGACCAAATTATTTTATTATATTAACATGTTAATTTTACAAATTAATGAGATTCACTCTGATATTTCCATACATGCATACATATGTCATGCATGGATCATATATAACCTTCCTACTCCCCTGTCCCATACCTCCCTTCCTCTCTTTCTGGTCCCTTAGAATAGCCCTCTTGTGTTTTCAGGGGTTTTGTGTGTGTGTGTGTGTGTGTATGTGTGTGTGTGTGTGTAAGTTTCTACATGAGAAGAAAACCACACTTTCTTTCTGAGTCTGACTGATTCCATTTACCCTTTATGCCTGTGTCCTCTAGCTCTATCCAATTTCTTCAAATGGAAGTACTTCATTCTTCATAGCGAGGTAATATTCCATCGAGTGTACATATCCCATTTTTCTTTATCCACACTCATCCGTGTATGGGCACCTAGGCCGATTATACATCTAGGCTATTGTAGTGATACAATAAACATGGGCATGTAGATATCTCCCCTTATGCTGACTTCATTCCTCCTTATGTATACCCAGGAATGGCATAGCTGGCCAAACAGGAGTCTTATTTTCAGTTTTTAGGGAAACCTCTATCCTGTCTTCTACAGTGGCTGGACAAATTTATAGTCTAATAGTGCATAAAGGCTCTTTTTAATTTCTCCACCCCCATCTAATATTGTTTGCTTTTGATACTAGCTATTCTACGTGTGGTAAGATGGAACCTCATTGTAGGGTTTTTTGGTGGATTTTATTTTTGTTTTGTATTTTAGATGTATTTCCATTTTTATTTATGTGCATGAATATATGTCTGTATGAGTAAATGCCACGAGAGTGTGGGTGCCTGAGGATGCCAGAGAAGGGTGTCAGATCCCCTGAAGCTGGAGTTACAGGAAGTTGCTAGCCACCTGACAAGGGTGCTGGAAACCAAACCTGGGTCCTCTGCAAGAGCAGCAAGCACTTCTAATCAATGAGCCACCTCTCCAGCCCTTGTTTTTCTTTTTAAGGCAGGATCTCATGTAGCCCAGGCTGGCCTCAAAATCAGTATGTAGTTAAGAATGACCTTGAACTCATGATACCCCTGCCTCCACCTCCTGAGTGCTGGGATTACAAGTCTGTGCCATCATGCTGTTTTATGTGGTGCTGGCTATGGAACCTAGGGCTTCATACATGCTAGGCAAGCACTCAACCAACTGAGCTACATCCCCACCCCCTCCTTTTGATTTTCATTTCCCCTATTACTAGAGGTATTGCGCATTT
>NW_008346551.1:0-1765 GCF_000622305.1 Nannospalax galili | reverse complement strand
TGTTTAGTTAGATGTGATGTCACCTGCCCACTCCTGCTTGCCTTCTCACACATTTGAAATCCTGTCTAGGAACTTGTTGCCTGTGCTAATAATTCAAAATGTTTCCTCATATTTTCCTCCAGTGCTTTTAGAGTTTTAGGTCTTATATTCAAGTTTTTGGTTCATTTCAATTTGACTTTTTAATAGGGTGAGCACTATGTGTCAAGTTTCAGTCTCCTATACGTGGCCATGCAGCCTTCCCAGCACCATTGTTTAAACAGTCTGTCTTTTTGCTAATGCGTATGTTTGGCCCCTTTATTGAAAATCAGTTAGCTAAAGATGCTTGGGATTACTTCTGAGACCTCTTTTCTGCTCCCTTGATGTATGTGTCTGTTGTGGGCCAATACCATCCTGTTTTTGTTACTTGTTTTGTTCGAGGGACAGTATTTGTTTAAAACAGTGTCTTACTCTGTAGCCAGCCTGGACTGGAACTTAATATGTAGCCCAAGCTGGCCTCATATTCTTAGCAAACCTCCTGCCTCTGTCTCTCAAGTGCCACAGTGACAGATGTGAGTCACCACCACACCTGGCTTTCCAATCCTGCCTTTGTTATCTATTTCTCTGCAGCAGGTCTTGAAATCAGGTGCTGAGATTCTGTTTGCTCAAGATTGCTTTGGTTATCTGGGGGCTTTTGTAAACCAAATGAATTTCAGGATTGTTTTTAAAATAGTTGTTTACATTGTGTATGTCTGTGTGCATGCACATGTGCACAGGCATGCACAACTGTCTGTAATTCCAGTTCCAGGGTATCTGACACCCTCTTCTGACCCCCATGGGCACCGCATGACATGGGTGCACTTACGTACATGCAGGCAACATGTAAGGTCCTTCCATCTTCTAGTGTCTTTTTTTTGGTGGTGGTGGTGGGGGGTAACCAACAGTTTGTGTTACAAGGAAACATTATGTATTAATAAATGAATCAATAAGGGATCAAACATACATTTGAGTAATAGACAAAGGTGCAATGAAATGAGATTGCCAGAATGTACAAGGTGATCACATTAAATCACAAAATCAGATTAATGACTAATATGCTCACCTTAAGGTCTTTGACAAGGGACAAAACCAGGAGCTATGATTTAAGTATAGCAATGTGTGACTACATGATAACCCAAAGAATAAAAATCCTTATAAGAATGATCTTCATAAAGTTTTCAAAGATAAGGAGCTGCCAAGAAGGGTTTTCCACTTAACTTGAATTTTGCTGTAATCAAAGTTGTTTTGTTTTTTGTGGGTAAGGGTGTTCAAAGTTTTACTATAGGCTGACCTCAAATCTGAGGCGATCCTCTTGCCTTAGCCTATTAACAGGTTTGTGAAAATCAAGATCAGAACAGTCCTATATAAAGAGAATACAGAAAGACAGCACAGGGCTAACAGAATTTCTTCCATAGACACTTAGGCCACTTCAGAGGCTGCCTCTACCTGCCTCAGGGAAGCTTTACCTGGGCTGCTGGTGGAAGGCAATGGCATGGAAGCCGATGCCCTTCCTATAAACTGCCCCCTCAAACTTTATAGCAGCCAGTCCTCTCCTGGCTTCTTCGAGGGCTGATAGGAGATTTTCCCACATGGCTGTGACTGTAAGGACTCTACCCCTGCTGGTCACTACTTTGCCATCTTTAAGGGCAGCGCCTCCATGGAACACTTCTAGTCCTAAAGCTTGAGCTTCAAGAAACTCTGTTATCTCTACACCCTTGGTGTAGGCTCCAGGACAGCCTTTACTTGCCAT
>NW_008346550.1:1695513-1695846 GCF_000622305.1 Nannospalax galili | reverse complement strand
AGGGGGCAGTCTGTGGTTACGATTATCTGATTTTTTCCTTGAAATGTTTTTTTGAAATAAAATCTCCAGAACATAGTATTAGGGTTATTTTTTAGTCCCTCGCATGCTTGTCTGCGCTCAGGGTTTATCTCTTTCCAGACAAGGCTGTTTAAAAGCATTTCTTTGGCTGCAGGATCTGTTATTTTTCTATCTAAACTGGCTTGCACTCTTAGTATAGTCTGGGAGAGCTTCAGCTGGCTTTTGTTTTAAAAAAAATTAATGAAGAAGTCTCTCCAGGACCGGTGGACAAGGGGTTAGGCGGTCCCAAGCCTGCAAGGCACATAAGCGGATTTG
>NW_008346550.1:1679647-1691118 GCF_000622305.1 Nannospalax galili | reverse complement strand
CTGGACTTTGGACTTTCCAGCATTAATTCTGCTTGACTACTTTTTACTGCATCTAAAATAACTTTCATTAATAGTGGTGTATTTGGAGGCAAAGTTGTCTTTTGTTATTGAGTTTCTGAGAACTCTTCCTGTATACTAGGATAATTAAAAGATTCAATAAAGGCAGTGACAGCAGTGTCAAGGACACCAGGTGCTTTCTGGGCCCCTAAAAGCCCATGATACAGTGACAGTCAGAAAGATAATAACAAGTAAAAGCATGCCAAGTACACTACATTTTTTTTAGCACAGCCAATTCCAAGAGGCAACCTTCCTTGAAGTTCCAGCCTCAACCCACGGAGGGTCTCACGTGGGCTTCATTGGAGATGGCGTGACAGGTCTATGTGTTAATCCTCATCTACTGTAGAATTAAGATTGTCTGATTAGGATTGAGTGATGCACTTATCTATGGGTAAAATAATAAGACATTGTAAGTAGGTTTAAAGTATATCTAGTAGCAAAATAATAGAACGAAGTTTTCCCCTCGGATCTGTGACCTGTCTAGTCACAGTTTTTTTTTTGTCCCAATAACAGTGATAAGCATGGGTTCCATGTTGTGGAGGGATTTTTAAAGTCAATCAGAAAATACTTTACCATTCATTTTTGCCTCTATTGTACCATCGGACATATATTGCCAGACCATTTTTTATTTAAGCTCAAAGAGGTCACAGTTGAATAAGATTGAAGATTATATTTTTTTCTCTTCTAGTAGAATGCATAGCAACCTCAACATGGTCAAATCTAAATATTACCAAAGAAGTCTTATGATTGCCAGGTTGGTTGATCCATGTTCCTTGACTTAAGTACTCAGTGAGTTCAGCATTAGGGTCAAACTGTCAAGACCTGGGGGATGGGGTAGAAACTAAGAGCAATGGTAATAGGTAGTAATGTTTGAGATCCATGAGATCTTTACATCCAAAAACTCCATAAAGGGGCAAATGATTCCTGTCAATGGGCTTTTCATTGGTTGTCTTTGGTGTCTAGTAGTGGCGTTGTTCCCTCTCATTATAGAATAATTCAGCTTATAGTCTCTCATATATGTATATGTATATATTTTAGGAAATTTTTAAAGTATTTGTTTCCACAAGACATTTTTAAACTTTTTTTTTTTTTTTTGGTTTTTGTAGCCCCTTTAAGTTAATTTTAAATATGGTGTGAAGCAGCACTCGAAAATAATCTTTTTCTTACACTTTCTCTCCTTGTTTCAGTAATATTATGTGAAAAGATTATTCTTTCCTTATTTAATGACAGTATTCAAAATGTGTAACCTAGCAGTATTATAATTACAATTTAATTCCATAATAATTTAGTTTCACTTTTGAGATTATATGATGTCTGAATTCAAATTGCCTATTAAATATTCACAAATTGCCCTGTCCAGATCCTTAATTAAAGATAGGGCATAAAAATTCTGAGTTTTTATGTGATACATGTGCATATACACACATAAAGGCAATATACTCTTCATATACATAAAATAAAAACAATCCTAAACAAAATATTTTTAAATTCTGAATTATTTATATTATTTGATATTTCTAAAATCAAACGATGAAGTTTTATAATGAAATTTGGTCTTAACATCTCTTCTGTCCTTTGACACCACAAGTAAAAATTATTATTAAGAATTGTACCTTTGGTTTGAAGAGATGGATCAGTGGTTAAGAGCACTGACTGCTTTTGCAGAGGACACAGGTTTGATTCCCAGCACCTACACAGCAGCTACCAAACATCCATAACTCCAGTTTCAGTTTCTGATCTCCTAGGTAATTGCACAACATGGGTGCACTTACATACATGCAGACAATACATTCATAGACATAAAAAATAAAAAATAATAAATTTTTTAAAAAGAATTGTGTTCAATCATATATTTTACATTGGAACAACAAATTCAATCATGTTTATTGGGTAACCCTTTCCCTTGAAATGAAACTTTACTTCTGGAGGAGGGAGAGGAGCAAGGCCCCTAATAAGTCACAAGAAGTTCATGGAAACTACTAGACTTAAGTAGCTCTTGCAACTACAAAACTAAGAATGCTCAGAAAGGTGAGACTCATAAGGCCCATTTCAAATTTATAAAAACAAGAAACATTTTCTGGGGAAATGGACTGACTTCCTAGATGATAGAGAAGCCCACTATATTCACAGGGAGCATCAACAATGCAGTTTTAGTGAAACATGGGTTATCTTCCATGATGTGATGGACTTTTATTCAGTTGTGTTTGAGCCACTGATGTTTGTATAAATAACCCCGAACCTATGCTACTCTAGGTAACCTCAACAAATTCACTGGTTCACTAAACTAGATACAGGTAAGTCAATTTTTTTTGTCTGTTGTTGCTGTCCTATTTTAGGTGGATTGATGTTCAATGTCTCACCAGAAAAAGTCATACAATGTTATTTTTTATTAGACTTTATCAGAAAGCAAGATATTTTTGCCATGTGTCACAGAATGCAAGGGAATATAAAATGTACTAGCTTACAAAGTTCAACATTTTCCCCTAATATTTTAAAATTTACAATATTATAAAGATTTATGTGGTAATAAAATTTCAAATATTTCATAATTAAACATTTAGATTGTTTAAGTTCATACTTTATTTAAAATGTTTGTGAATGCTCAATGCCAAAATACCATGTAACTTTAAATTTTTTATAAGAATCATTAAATATGATAATAATAAATTTTTATTAGGAAAATTATTAATGGGGATTCAAAAGAGTAAAATTAACTAGTTTACTTGTCATGTTGAAGATATCACATTTAAAAATTTAAGATTAAGTGTAAAGCTTTTCCAAAGAAGTCAGGATGTATTTGGTCTATTAATTTTATCTTTATCCCAGATAGTCTGTTTTTCAGAACACAGTTTCTTAATTGAGGCATTCTAACATCATTGGTTTTGAAAGGCCAAGAATATGTTTATAACTGAAGCTACAAAATTTAAATCAGAGCTCTACTACTCCTTGATTATTTGATAAAGAATTTAATGTGAACATGTAGTTTCATGTGCCTTTCGTATTTATTGGTATTCTGGCTCCAGCTGGCCTGGAACTCACTACGTAGACCAGGCTGGCCTCGAACTCACAGAGATTCGCTTGCCTCTGCCTCCCATGTGCTGGGACTACAGGCATGCACCTCCATGCCTAGCTCATAAAATATTTTAAGCCATTATATAAAACTTACATTTTAGATTTTACTGCAGATCCTGAATTTGCATTCATAGTAGATATTTTCAGGATTTTGATGTGATGAGCAATATATATCCCAATAAAAAATTGTAAAAAGGATTTTATAGTATAATCTTGATGGAGTAAAGGAGGAAGCAATAACAGAGTATGTTTTGAGGTATTCCTGTTTATCTCCCTTCATTTCCATTTAAAGTGATAAGTTATAGACATTCATATTTAAATGTTGCATATAGTTTAAATTGAAAGGATTTCATTTGGGAAACATAGCCATATATCTCATTATAACAAAGTTTTATAAATTTTGCTTTTGACTTTATATAATTTTCCATATATTACTTTCTATGCCATCAAAACCTAAAAAATATATTTTATTATTATTACAAATGCGAATTTTTTGGGTACCTAATAATTACAAGAATATTAAATGCATTAGCCAATTATTGAAGCAATTCACAAATATTAGTGATATTAACTCCTTGATTGGAAAATATAATCTCAAAATTAATTACTAAGGTAAAACCCAAAATTAAACAAATATATACCAACATACTATCAAACTGTTATAAAAACTTAAATTACAAAATAACAAAAAGTACAGTTTAAGTAATTCATACAATTAATTGTAGTGAATTCAAAAGTATTCCTTTCAGCACACCTTCCAGAACAGCCACAGTCATGTAGGTCTCTGTAAGTCTGTCCACTTTCCTGAATTCTTCAGGAAAGCATGATTTCTCCTTTTCTTCTTCATGCCTTTCTTTCTTAACCTGTTTTCTTTAAGGTTTTGGGCTGCCCCTAGCATCTTGTATTTCTTTACTTTTTCTCTAAGTCTTCCTTCTCCCAGCCATGTGGCTGTAACTCAGCCACATGTCTGACTTCCCATGCAGGCTCTAAACCTGCATGGCTTCCCATAGCTTTCTTTCCTTCTTCCCACTATTCACCTCCTCAAGGCAGCTGCCAAGAATACCAACTTGCCCGCCCTGAGGATTTTTCTTTAAGATTCTAATAAAATTAGAAACCTTCTGTTTGGGTCCATTATTAAATCCTTTTATGAATGAGACTAAAAATCATCCAGGGGACCTCTTTCTCCTCCTTTCATATTGGCAACCACAAAGGGATCCCCCAAAATTCTAATAACTTATTTATTTGGTGGTCATACAGAGATTTTTTAAGGGCACACTGAATTTGACTGAATTTGGCTCCTAAGCAGTGAACTTCCTTATCCATTCTGCTATCTTGCCTTGGGACATTCAGGTAAAGGCTGAGCATTCAGAGTATTTAAGGCATTTAGGCTTGCCTCATGAACAAAGGGGAAAAAAAAGATTTTAATAAGCCATTTTTTTCCCTGAACTTTTACTCAGGCGGTGGGGGGGTGGTGTCAAAATTTCAATCTTGGGCCCTGTTGGGCATCACGCAAGCTGTGCTCAGAACACATGGTCCTAAGGCAGCTACTTTTCTAACTAGATCTAAGCATTTTAAATTTCAGTGTGTATGGAAAGTCACAGGCAATGTTCAGGCAAGACATATGCTTTTAGAGCAACAACTCAGTGATTTATGTGCTGGACATAGTGCCCTGTTCCTTCTGTTGCCTTCACAAGTTTCCTTTCCATCATAATTTGTATCTAAGAATGAAGAGATCCAGAGAACTTTGCTTGGCATTTACACCTACAATGGTTGATGAGAGACATGGATTCTTTTGCTTTTCATTTTGGGACCTATATATAGCTGCAAGTACTTTCTCCTGTTATACCAATTCTAACTTAACTGGGGTGCTTTGTAAAAGTAAAAACAGTTGCTGTCCACATTTAATCTGTGAGGCATGTGAATCCCACAGGGCTTGTGTCCTGGTGGTGCATGGGCTTATATTATCATGGGACTGCTCATTAACATGGCCATGTGGCCTGGTCACCATCATGGATGCTGACCTCACCAAGAGGGAGGCAAACATGTGACCTGGTCTCTACCTTGGTTGATGGCATCATCAATATGGGGACAGTCACATGGCTGGGTTGCCATCTTGGACAGCGACATTTCCAAATGGCAGTGAGCTGTGTGACCTTGACACAATCTTGAAACAACCTCATGGCATGATTCAAAATGGTGACATCCAGAAACCTACCAGTACCAGAAATACCTAGGAGTTCCCTGAGCTGCAGATATTTAATCGTATGTCTTAATTCTCTTCCAATTTATTTTTGTTTTGGTTTCTTGATGAGATCATAGAAAAGCAATGCATTTTTATGTCAGGCTAAGGGAATAATGCAAGATCTCCACAATGGAGTTTAAATTTTAACATTGTTTGGGCATTTCTAAAGGGGATTACTTTGAGTTTTAACTTCTTGTATGGTATATTTACTGGTTTTTAAAGGTGACATTTAAGTTTTTACATATTTAGTGATTTTTAAAAATAATTGTTTTTAGGTTCTGATATTGTTTTCATGATATCTTGGTAGTTTTAAAGGAATTATTTGGATTTTAACATCTTTTATATGGTGTATTTGATAGAAGTGACTATTATGAAGTTTTACTCTTTTGCAAGGTATATTTGTTAGTTTCTAAAGGGAACTTAGAGTTTTTCTAGCCATATGCATTCATGGTACAAAGGAAGATGACATTTCTTGGTGGCTAGACCTGGGAAGCACATGGGAATTCACTGTACTCCAGGGACAAACCTCACAAGACACAAGCTGCTACAAACACATAGATACAACAATGGGAGGTAAAAAGGGATAGTCTAGTCTACTTAGGTGGGAGGCTTAAGATGCTGCTTCCACTGGTCTTGATCCCTCCCCTATCTGCATTGTGATTCTAAGCCTGTTTTTTTCTGGAATAGAGTTATTTCCCTCTCTGATGCTCAGTTATTCTATGCTTGCTTTTGTTCCCATCCCATCATTCCCTGTGTACTTTGTAGTTACAATGTCATGGATAGATTAAAGGGAAAAAGTATTGTAATGTTGTCTCTTCACAAGTTCTTTTAAATACCATTGTTTTCTGTGTTCCTTATTCTCTAACTATGGAGGCTTAATCCAAGATTATGGTAAATTATGAAATGGTTTTTCTAATCCATACAGACTGATAGCCATCTTTAAAAGAACTCACCCTGTGAGTTAACAGTCTTGCCTTAGTTTAAAAAGTAAAATATGGATAAACAATTTGGAACTTTTAGGAAAGGGTGAGAGGTAACATTTAAGAGGATAGTAAGGTTCTTCTCATAAGGGAGCCATATCAGGAAACCTTCTCTAACTTATATAATCTCTAGAAGTTGGCTAATTTCCCTAATGCATCAGGATCAGTGATTACTTCAGTGATTTCATGTATAATGGTGTCCTCCAATGTCAGGATAAGACTAACCAGGTAAAATGTGGAAAGAAACCATTAATGTTTCAGGGCCTAGTAAAGAAAGTGAGGCTACAAGTACCCCTGAGCCCACACTGATGATGGAGTGACGATGCTCATGATAAAAGGACAAGAGTCTCTGGAGGATGCTCTGGAGAAGGAGACAAAGAAGGTTTGGGAGATGTTCCAGATAGCTTCTTTTTTCTTACTTTTAGATAGCTAGTTCAGCTAAGACTGTGGTGTCTTAAGCAAAGGTTGTGCTAGACTGTATCCTTACCCATTGAAATCTAAAGGGATGCGGACATCTTTCTGCACTCAGACTTGATTTGGGTATACAGTGGAGGGCAAAATTTGGTCTGTAATGGGAAACATCAAGGAGGAAGCTACTTGAGTTTTTCAGGCTGTCCTCTTTGTGAACAGACACAAACTAGCTGATTGTGGTATAAGCTCTCATGCATACGCAGCTGGTCACATCAAGTACAGCCAGAGAGGATCTCAAGTTTGACACTGTTACCAGGCAGATACTTCTGTCATTCTAATCCTGCTTGATGATGGGTGCTCACTGCCAAGTATCCATGGTTTGATAAAGCTTAGAAATATCAGGCAAGGTGACCTCTTAAAGTTAAATGCTCTGTCTTTTGTCAATCCCTGTTCCCATTAAAGGACCCAGTAGATGAAAAGAGTTGCATAGACAAATGTAAAGAAGGACTGATGTTTCTATTCCTGCTAGTAATTACTGGACTCACCAGCTCTCCTGCCTAGTATAAACAAATAAGTTAAATTCTAAAGAGAAACAAATGCTTTTTTGCATTAATTATATTGTTAAATTCTCACATGCTGTTTGAGCTCACTGAGAAGCTGACTCTGGAGAGGGTATTGGCCCTCCCACTTCAAACTCAAGCCTATTATCTCAAGATGTGTTCTCCACAACTCTTTTCCAGGTTCAGGCTGACCCCCTGATGCCGTGACAAGAAAAAAGAGAACAACAATGCAGCCTAAGAGTAAAGGCACTGTACAGTTGAGAATTGCTGAGATGTAAACTAATTTCATCAGAGGATATTACTGTCTATAGTAAAAGTAGCTAATGGAATTCTCAGTTTGGTCACAATGAGCAAAGTCCCTGATACAGATTAATGTAAGTGTATAGTAAATACAAGGATAAATTTAACTACTTAATGAAAAAAAGCAGAATAGATTTTTTAAAAGTAGGACAATTAGATTTTTTTAAAAGATGGCTCAGAGGTTAAGAACCCTTGTTGTTCTTGCAGAAGACCTGGGTATGGATACCAGCACCCACATGGCAGCTAATCCCTGTCCATAACTCCATTTTCAGAGGATCTGACAGCCTCTGCTGTCCTCCTTGAGCATTGCACAGACAGATGCACTTACCTACACATAGGCAATACACGCATACACATAAAAATAAAGAAAAAAAAGAGGACAATCCACAGTCCCTGGAGAGTATAGAGGGGATTTTCTGCCTAGAATTCCTCAGTCAGTAATTAAAGTATCACAGTTTTCTTAATTGATTATGCTAGAGGTTGAGAACATCAGTTTGATAATGTTTAACTATGTACTATTTGCTTCTTTCTATCTAGAGCAAAGTTTGGTAGACCACTCTTTAAATTACATAGGTAAAAAATATTTAACTGTCTTTTTTTTCTATAAGGTTTAAGTAGGAACATATAAAGCATAGTATAAATATGGATATATCAATGTTTTGCAATATCATATGTTTGTAATTTAGATTCCATGTACGTTTAATAAGATGATGCTTCATAACACTCTCTTCTGAGTCAAATAACTACCATTTTCATGACTTCAGCTGTGTCAAATAGCAAAAGCTCATCACAATTGGACTTGTTGACTATTGCATTTTTTTTTTTCATTTAAGGAGTTCTAAGCAGGGTCATTGGACCCTCACCTGAATATCCAGCTGCTCTTCCCAGACAACTATATGTAATTTGGCCCTAATCACACATTGTTTCCAAGATCTCAGAAGACGAAAGTATTTAATTTGAGGAAGGCTCTGAAGAGAAGGCTTGATCCATGTTGTTTAAAGGTTTTCCAGTGTGCATACCCTCAGCAACCCCTCAGTCATCTTGGTAAGTAAACTTAGTAAATTTATTGTTTCCCAAGGAAATTTAATCAAACATTGGTTGAACACCAGAATCTTAAAAGGGGATAAGAATTACTTAGTATCCTCAGAAAAAGAGTTATCAAAACAGATGGAAAATGTATTTGTTAATGTTATTATGTCTCATGGTTATTAAGAAAGAAAATGGAAAGTTAAAAGATGTTAGAAGGATATGAGAATGGAGATACTTTATCAAGGATTTATATATGAAAATTATAATGGCTGGACATTTCCAGAATAGACAGAAAAAATGAGAAATCCTAAGGAAGAGATGGAGGTCTGAGTAGGTTTTTTACAATATATCAAGGGTGAGATAAAGATAACATACACATAGTCTTGAAATTTCTAAGGTCATAGTTTAGTCAAGTAGTTTAAGGACATCTCATCAAGGTTTATTTAAGAATGTTTGGTTTTTTCTCAAGCTTTATCTACATTGCACATGGTAATTAAAAGTACTAGATTGATGTGACTAACCCTGTTGGTTCTTTAATAGCCATACATTGAGGCCTATACTAATCTTATCAGAGGGACTTAAAGGGACAAATTTTTGTTCCTTGCTTTCCAAGGTCGACTAAGTTCCAGGGGACTATGGAACATCTCTCAAAATGCCCTATAACTATGGTGAGTCACCTATCCTCTTGTTCAGAGAGACCATGGAGACCCCACCAGATGGATTTAAAACAGTGTCCAGTCTACAAAGAGGTGGCTTAACATGGAGGAAACATTTCCTCTATGCTTCCAAATGAAGCAGCTCATGGTAGAGCAGGACCTTTAACTTATCTTCACATATGTGGAACTGGTAAAACCAAGGCCTAAGGATCCAGGGGCTCCTCCGAAGCCCATGTGACCCCTGAGGAACAGATCCTCAAATGACCATAAGAGTAAAAACGAATTGGTTTATTTGGGCCAAGTTTATGGTCTTAAACACCCAAAAGGAAAGTATAACCAAAGATTAAAGTGATCGATAATTCTTTAAGAGTTCAAAGGATTATTCTTTCCAGACATTAGACTTAAGTTCTTCTAAAATGTTATTTAGACAATTATCTCTCATTGATGAGTTTTTTTCTAATAAGACAATGCTACCCAGATGTAAGACTTTGAATCTTAGTCTGCAATACAGTAGTGCCGACCTGCAGCTGAGGGTGAAATTTGTTCTTGCCTAAAAAATTAAATGGTGACTAAATTTATTTTTTCTCCCCATCTAGAAGCCTTTGAGAGGGAACTGATATTGATTCTAGCCACCCCAACAACTATCAAAGTGCCTGAAAACAAATCCTGAGTTAACTCTTGAGTCCAGCCTTGGCAGCCAAAAGGAAAATGAGGAGGAACCCAATAGATGGATGCTTTTGGAAGCCCTCATCAAGAAATTCCAATGGACTTTGATTTGGACATTTGAAATTTGCCCTGTTCTGACTTTCTGGTGTTCTGTCTAAAACTTGTAAAGCTAACCACTCTTGCCTTTACTTCTCCTTCACATCTCCTAGGCACCAGTCAAGGGCTTTTTCTCCCTACAGTTAAGAGTCATGCAATTTGGGAGTCTTTTGGATAGACACACTGAAGGGGGTACCCCAATTGCCTCACCCTGCATACCTTTGCAACATAGAAGTAGCCAGAGCAGTCTGTGTCTGAATTCCCTATCTGGGTAATTTGGGTAAACTCCTTCAGAGGGTGGTATGATAAGAATAGGAGGTAGAAATTGACAAGGCAATTAGGATAAAAAGACTCCCCCCCCCCACAAAAGTAGCCAGTTTATTTATTGGCTAAAATTCAAAATGTCCTTGGGCCTCTTAGACGCTTACTCTGTTCCAAAGGCAAAAATGTTAAAAGCATATGGGAGTTCTTATCCCTAAAAGATTTTAGGGTTACCTCTTCAGTGAGGGAAATGTTACAGTATCAAGAAGCCCCATAAACTTAACTGATCCAGACTATAAAAATGACTAGTCTATTGGAGGACCTACTTTTTCAGTCTCACTGGTCAATCACCTGGTGATAGAACAACTCCTACAAAGGCAGGTTCACCGTAAGTTATGCAAAACAGATGGACGGAATACCTGGTGCATTAATGAGGTAGTGAATATTTCCTTCCTGGAACTAGCAGAGATCTCTGCACATCTTCCAGACTAGCCACAGTCACATAGGTCTCTGTAAGTCTGTCTGCTTTCCTGAACTCTTCAGGAAAACATACTTTCTCCTTTTCTACTTCATTCCTTTCTTGCTAAATGTGCTTTCTTTAAGGCTTTGGGCCACCCCTAGCATCCTGTATTACTTCACTTTTTCTCTAAAGCTTCCTTCTCCCAGTGACTCAGCTAGTGTCTGACCTCCCACACAGGCTCTAAATCTGCATGGCTTCGTGGCTTTCTTTCCTTCTTCCCACCATTCACCTCCTCAAAGCAACTGCCAAGATTTCCAACTTGCCTGCCCTGAGGATTTTTCTTTGAGAGTCTAATAAAATTGTAAAAGCGTCAAAAAAAAAAATATTCCTTTCAACTTGTTAGTTCATAGTGAAAGGAAGATGAAAAAGAGGAAAAACGAAATAGAAAAATTAATTTTTTTATATAATATACTGTAAAATGAAGGGCTTCTGACTTGATCAAAGAAAATATTTGAAGTAATTCCTTGATGGATACAGTTAACACTATTTTTTATTTTGTTAGTAAACATATCCATGTCTCTTCATAAGCAGAAAAAAAATTCAGCAGCTTCTGGAAACAATTTTCTCTATTAGATGTGGCATCTAGAGAATCCTTTTAAATTAATGCATTAAAATGATAAT
>NW_008346550.1:1677830-1679619 GCF_000622305.1 Nannospalax galili | reverse complement strand
TGTAGCAGGACTGAATATGTAGCTCAGTGATAAGAGTGACTGACTACCATCCACAAAGCTCTATTTTGTACCCTTAGCACCACTTAAGAAACAAAGAAGAGTGATCTCTGGCAAATGTATTTCTGTATATCAGATTTGGGGCTATTAGGGGTTACAATATTATTGAAATACAAGAAAAACATCCAAAATTTATTAATTTTGATGTGCCTCACTTTGACAACCAAGGTCATGTGCTCCTGGCATTTGTAAAAATATGTCATATAAAATGGAAGTAGATAGGACTCGTTTGCTAATTAAATTTGTAAAAATAAATTATACACAAGTCCCACTTTAGTTGTTCCTTTATTTTTTATTGGGGTTATACAAGTGTAGGACAAATTATCATTCAATAATCAACAATAGTACAAACTGAATCTTAACTCACAGATTATGTTCAACTTAATAAATGTACTGAATGTTGATTTAATGAAACATGTGATAAGCCTAAAGGTAAATGACAACAGTCGTAACATGCCGTAAATATATTACTGTTATAGAGGGAAGTCATGTACACAAAGAAGAAGAGTATCACAATGATTTTTTGATGATTGAGATAGAATTATGAAGGTAATGGATAGTCTTAGAACATCACATATCGATCAATATATTGAGTTATCTTTCAAAACACTTCAGTTGTTTTAGTGGTTCTCATTAAAATATCATAGAGTGGGTGCTATGGCCATCACAATAGGGGTACAGAGTATCCTTGAAGAAAGACAGCAAAGTATGAATACTTAATTAGAATCTCAAGAGTGGGGTACCATGAGGCTCTCTGCTGAGGGAGCAGAGATCTGGAGTTCCTGTCACTCTATATTTGTATTAGAATTTGTAAATAGAACATACAAACACAATTATTGAAGGAAAACAGTCTTGGGGAAGTTTCCTCAAGAAACCTTACTGTGTTTATTTTAATTTTTAAAGAGAATTTGTTTTCTAAGAAGGAAATTAGTAAAAACAGAACTCATAACCTGCAGTAAAAATACACTTCTCTTATAAATCCAGGATCTGGAAAGTTGCAATTCTTTATCTCAACACCCATGTTTTTGTTTAGTCATAAATACATCCCTGATTGTAGGCATAGTTTCCTAAATAGTCAGCATGCTTTCAGTAATGTTCAGTTTTCACCAACATGGTCAGTTTTGGATACAGAATCTTTATTTGACATTTATTGGTTTGTCTGATTCTGCAGACTGCACAAAAAGAAAGAATATAGTCACGGTCACAATGAGACAAACAAAAAAGCAGCACTTTGATTTATGAACCAAGCATTGGGCCTAAAACTTGAAACCAACCATTATATTTCGAATGATTTGGTCTTAAGATTTATCCAGTGATAGCGAGATTATCTGTCTTACCTTTTTATAGGGCAGGAATCTACAAAAGTTGCACATTTTAGTCTAGTTCTTTTGAAAAGAAAACCCGTAGCATGTTGACATGCCATAATTGAGGAGAATTTTGTACAAGACTGTGTATAAAAGTGTAAAACTGAATTTCTGATGTAGCATAGATGTTATCATTCTAATAATAGTAAAAACAACACCAATAATTAAATTTACTACACATTTCTATGTTTGAGACAACTTTTGAGGTGTAGAATGCAGAATCTGTAAGTTATGGTTTTGATTCTATTGTACAGCAAGAATTACAGGTATCCAAATTGAAATTCATTGATAAATGATTATAATTGATTGATTTCTGGTATCCTGATTAACATAATGATGTAACATTTTTCACACATAAATTATATAAA
>NW_008346550.1:1676448-1677787 GCF_000622305.1 Nannospalax galili | reverse complement strand
GAATATTATCTTCCACCATAATCATTTAGGGAACAAATATACACACCTGATCCCAGTTGGTTCTGTAATACACAACATTCACTTTAGTTCTATTATCAATAGTATGAATATAACTTCCTTTCCAAACAGTTTTTGTAGGGCAGTATCTAACTTTCATTGAGTATTTTATAGTGGCCCATATATGTGTCTTCTTGCTGGTATCCTAAATTTGCTGATCTGGATCATCCATACTCCATCAGCTCTTAGGATCATCAATTAAAAGTTTAACCAAGTTTGAAAAAAACAATCTGGTAAATATAAAATTTTGTTTGTTTTAATGCAGTTTCTAACTATAATTGCTGTAATGAATGAGGAATCATTTATCCTTCAGGAGAAAAACAAAGTGAGAAAAAAAAAAACATGGAGAATTCTAAGGGAAAGTTGAAGGCAAATGATAATACATATTGAAAATTATTTATTATCATTATTACTGTAGTTGTTGCTGTTGTTCTTTTAATGGAATAGACATCTGTAATTTCTGAGGTCTAGTGAAACATGAAATGAATGACAATGTATCTAGCATAATTGTAGGGAATAATAAGCAAATTTTGTCTGGGTTTAGCTATAAATAAGTTCTTAAATGAATCTTGTAAATATTTTAAAACAGATTTATATCTTTAGTTGAGGAGGCAAATCAAATGTTACCCATATAATAAAATATGTATCAGGAAATTTTCAAATACATTGTCTTATTCACCCATTATTGACAGATGGTTGAACTACTGATTATGCCTTTAGATAAAATTTATTGAGGAAGAACTTTCCTTTTAAAAATGTGAAATAGGGGCTGGAGAGATAGCTCAGTGGTTAAAAGCACTGACCGTTCCTGCAGAGGACCCGAGTTTGAGTCCCAACACCCACGTGATGGCTACAAACTGTCATTAACTTCATTTCCAGAGGAATCTGAATCCTTCTTCTGACCTGTGTGGCATTGCACGACATGGTGCGCTCACATACTTGCAGGCAATACACATATGCACATAAAATAAAAAAAATAATAAATTATTTTTAAAAAGTGTGACATAGATGTCTAATAATTAAAAGACACAGCTTGACAAATCTTTAAAAATAAATAGTTTAAGTCAGTAACAATAATAGGTAGTTTTGAGGGACTCTAGCGAGAAAGTGAACTCCAGAAATGGTTATTGAGTAATGAGAAGTTCAGTTACACTTACACTAATATGGTATTTAAGTACTATGTGATATTTAGCAAAAACTAAATTCATTTAAATAAACCTTAATCAGACATATGTTTTTGTTTTTAAGTCAATCCTTGCAATAGCAGAATTGCATAAATAAC
>NW_008346550.1:1648082-1676220 GCF_000622305.1 Nannospalax galili | reverse complement strand
GAGAGAGAGAGAGAGAGAGAGAGAGAGAGAGAGAGTCTGATTTATGTCCTTCAGCGTGAGTCCATCCTTTTAGACCCTGGTTAATCTATGAAGATTACCATTCATATAAGATACTGTCCCTCCGTTTTCCAGAAACCATCACTTGTCAAAAGCTCCCTAGTTTGCTTAGGGATTTTTCACCTACTTCTCCATATTTATGCTGGGATTTTGTCTGCTTTGAGCTTGCATGGGACTTACCTTCTCCAGTCTGATCCCCTTCAGAACTTGTATCATAAATTCATGTTGGGTTTTGTCAAATATTTTTCTGCATCTATTGATGATCATGTGATTTTTGTCATTAGGTACACTTATATGGTTTATTGTATTTATTGACTGACACATATTGAACCATTTCTGCATCTCTGAAATAAAGTTAATTTGATCATTGAGCATGTTCTTTTTGATATGTGTCCATTTGCAATATATGTCTGTATGTGAATAGTTTGTTGAAATTTTTTGTACCCATATTTATTAGGATATGTGCCTACAGTTTTCTTTTAGTGTGTGTCTTTACCTGTTTTGGGTATTAGGTTATACTCTCCTCATAGAAAGAGTTTGGGGTTCTCTCTCTACACCTACTTTTTAGAACAATTAAAGTAGTGTTTGTTGTAGATCTTTGAAGGTCTGGTCAAATTCTGCTGTGAATCCATCTACAGCTGGATTATTTTAGTCAGGAGACATTGTTTTAATAGTTCAGTTTCCTTACTATTATGGGTCTGTTTAAACTGTTGATCTCTTCTTGGTTTCATTTTGTTGAAGCCATTGAAATGAGAATTATTAATAGGTTTTTAAGTATTCCCTTATAATGTTCTGGAGCCTTCTGGTCTCTGTTCTGATGTTTCTCCTTTATTCTCTGATTTTGTTGATTTGAATTTACTCTTTTTCTTGGTTAGCTGGGTAACTATTATGTACATCTTTACAAAGAACCACCTCTTCAATTAATTAATTTTTGTATTCTTGTCTTTGTTTCCATTTCATTGATTTCTACTCTGATTGTTATTATTTCTTCTCCTGCATAGAGTTTAAGTTTTGCTAGTTTTTGCTTTACCAGTCTTGAGTTGTAACATTCTGCCCTTTTTATTCTGCCCTTTCTGATTTTAATACTATTTTTTATTAATTTTTGTGCATTTAATATAAAGATACTCAATCACATTTAGATTTCCCCCCCTAACTGAACTGCCCTCAAAATGTTCCTGCCTGATTTATTTTGTCATATAAATTAAGGCCTATCGAGTCTAGTTTGTGTCCCCAGATATTCTTTGTAGTGTGTTCATCCATTGGCACTTGGTCAGTCTATCACTTCCTTAAGGAAAACCAGCTGTCTCTTACCCAGTAGTAATCAGTTGCCAATAGTCCCTTAGCTAAGGTTGAGTCTTCCTACCCATTTCTCCAACTCTATGTCAGCTTTGTCTAATTGCGTTTGGGTAGGTCTTCTGCATGCTCTCATCAAAGTGTTATATTTATCCACTACTATGATATCGTACATTAATAAATGAACAAATGTTAACACTGAACAATAATATATCCATTCCAATAAGCCAGAAACAAAAGAGTGCACATTATGCTTTTCAAATTACAAGATGAAGAACAGATGCCACAGCTCTATGATGATGGAATGCACTGTAAAAGTTGTCTGTGGGGTTCCCTGAGAACTGAATCACATGGACAGAGTGGCACATTCAGATCTGATGACCATGGTCTATATTCTCATGTGGAAGCGATATATTGAAAGCTATCACACTGTACAATTGAGTATGATGTGTATATATCTCTTTGTATCTATGCCCATATCTATATATAATAGACTATATATGATATATAGAATTTATGTAAATCAGCATAATTTTTATGGGTGGTTATTATTATGATGATGTTTTTTTGGTCTTTTTGAGACACCATTGCCCTTTAACCTGGGCTGGCCTGGAACTCGCTACGTAGACCAGGCTGGCCTTGAATTTATAGAGATCCACCTGCTTCGGCCTCCTGAGTGCTGGGATTATAGGCATGTGCTACCACTCTCGGCTTGGGTGGTTATTATTAAACTGATGTTTAAGGATTGCCAGATTATGGCTATAGTAAGTGAGCAGAATTTCATTTGCTTTACTGTGAGTTTGTAAGCTAGAGTAAATGTCATAGCTGTTACCGACTCCCCAAGTAGATATTCCCATGTAAAAACCCTCACACATTGCTCTTACTGTGAAGTTTTTAAATTTTCATTAAATAATTGAATTTCTGTTATAAAGGTTGCCCTACACCTGACTATTTTAAGACAGTCTTGTTGGTATATGGAGCAGAGTTGTGCCTAAAGCATTTGGTGATTCATCTAAAAGAAAAAAAAAAAAAAACTCTAAAGAGGACTATATGTTGGAGGTGGGAAATTGGAGGGAAAGAGTAGGGATTGGATGTGATCAAGATACTATGAATACATATATGACATTTCTTTAAAAAAAAGAAAATGGAAAATATAATTGGAGCCAAAACATAATTCCATACTGAAACCAGACACTCCTCTGGATTCTCACTGAAGGTCATAATAACTCATTTCAATTTATGCTTTCTGTTGTTTACTATACAAAGGGTCATAACAGCTAAACACAGAATTTTGTCTTAATAGTGTGCTTGCAACATTTGTACAGAATATGTTTTCATTTTAATTTTTAATTGAACAAAATAATTTTTAGTCATGATGAATGTTTGAAATTGGTATATTTAATCATTATATATCTATATTTCATGAGTTAAAACCCATGAAAGATGGTAAGATTTATTTTTCTTTCAAAAAATTTACTGATATCCTGTTGGTGATTATACTACATACACAAACTGTAGAACAAGCAAGGAAAAAAATCAAGCTCCTGCTAATTTCGGCCTCATTTCTACTGGATAACATAATACTGGATGGTGCTCTGCAAGATATCAGAAGGAAAAAAAAAAAAAGGATTGTCATCCTTACCCAACTATGAATCCTGTGATCTCCAATAAAAACTGGCCTGGCAAGATATGTCCACCAAGGCAACAATTCCATGAATATTACGGTAGTAATCAAACATTCTTTAATTGGATTTAAGGTCTGAATCCTATGATAGAGCTAATTCCTGACATTGATATGAAGCTTAGGAACCTGATGTTACATAAGTCACATGACATAGGGGAGACCCTAATCTACCTTTCTACTAAATAGTTATCATACTAAATTGCCTTTTTAAAAATTATATTTTCATTGAATTTTTGTGATTTTAATACAATATAGTTTGGTGATATGTAGTCCCCTCCCCTATGCATACCTCTCACCACTGCCCCCACACAGTTTACTGTAACACACACACACACACACACACACACACACACACACGCACGCACACCCCACTGCCTATCAAGTCTGATTTGGGTCCACAAATGTCCTTCAGTGTGGGTCCATCTCCTGCTACCACCATTAGTCCCATCTCTGTAAGATACTTTCTTTCTGCTCCCAACAGTCATTGACTGTCAGAAGCTCCTTAGGTTGAACTGAAATGTCTTTCCCATTTTCCTGTGCATATACTGGGATTTTGTTTGGTTTCAGCTTGCATAGGACTTCTGAATGCTGTCACTATTGCTGTAATTTCATATGACTAAGTGATCAGTGATCTGGAAGACTATTTCTGTGTGGTTGTTACTCTCTCTGGCTATTATAATCTTTCCACATCCTGTTCTATAATGATCCTTAATATCTTAGTGTTATACCCATAGATTAATGCATCTCTCAACTTTCACAAGAAAAAATTCCTTATGCAACAGATGGTGATTAAAATAGAAACCCCAACTGGTCAACGTACAGCTAACAAGAGGCAGCAGAGCACTTATCTCTGAATAAATTCAGACACATATACTAAAGCTCAGGTATCATTGCAGAAGATGGGGCAGAAATATTTTAAGAGCCAGAGGTAGTGGATGACCACAAGCTAACAGAGATTTCCAGACAACTATTCAGTTACTCATTTGAACTCACAGCAATGGTAACAACATGTAGAATTCCCATGCAAGTGCAAACCAGAAAAAAAAAAAAACAACAATCCCAGTATAGACATGAGAATGTGGGTAAGAAGGTCCACCCCCACCTAAGAAAACTGTGGCAGCAGGTAGCTGCTGAATTATGGCTGCTGAGAGGGCAGAGACAGTCTCTTTCAAGCATGGGACTTTTGATAAGTTAACCAGGCTCCAGCGAATTGACCCACAACCTCCACAGATGGACATTTGGAGAAACAAATTAGTTGCTATATGCCGTATACGATTGCATTAGCTTGGCAGTGGGCAATAGGGGGGCACGTAAATAGGGTAGATGATCTAAATGCAATCAAATTACATCGTATGAAAGTTGTAAAAATTCAAAAAAATTTTCAGTCAAAACAAGAATAATAAATAGCATCATCATCCTTGGAAAGAAAATTAAAAAATCAAAACAAAAATCCTTAGTGAAACATTTTATTTGAACCCTGAGCATTTTAAATATTATGTTTGGCTCTAGATTATGAAAATGTGTCCTCATTTGCAATACCACAATATTATAACTAGATGGTTTTCTCTTTGTATCTAGGTAGGGAAGCCTATATAGTTACTTGTTTCTTTAATTTTTCATCATTCTCAGACAATTCCTCTGAACTTTTTCTTGACCTATGGTCAACACATGGACAATGACATCTTGATTTCATAATTAATTCTCTAGATCCTTGGTACTACCATAGGTCACACGTGATAATGATGGCTTTGCCCTTTATTCTTGTGTTCTCCTCTCTGGATCCTTAGGCATAATTACAAATTTAACTAAAAGTGTTGAAGTATCACCTCAGTGATAAGGTTTAATGTGCTGAGGTCAAATTTTAGCTTGCTAAGTTTTTCACTAAAATATAGAAAGAAGGTGAAAAGACTCTCAGTCAAATGGAGATCCAGCAACTCACCTATGACAGTCTACATCAAGAGCCTTTGAATTTTTTCAACCCCGATACCGCACTTAGTATTAGGACTCTAATTGATGGATGATACTTTCCACATTCTGAAGGTCTTAGTGAAATATTATATATGTCTATCATGGACAGATGGTTATAAATACTACTTCACAGCACAGATAGTGAATAACACTTCTGAATATTTTAATTCTTTTATGTTTTAAAGTAAACAATTCTCCAATACTCATTTGTAATTTTAAGAAAACAGTAAATCATAAACAACTTCGATTTAATTAAGAAATAAATTATATCTCTAGACAAATATGTATAAATAAAATATATTTTTGTGTGACTTAAAACAAAATCCAAGTTTACTTTGATATAACTGAAAAATTTATGTACAAAGCTATTCAAAATATATATAGTCAATAAAATTTTAAATTGACAAACATTAATATGAGGCAATATTATTCATCTATAGAGCCCATGTTTTGTTCTTCTGTACTTTTCCATCTTATGTATATCTATCAAAATCTATAAACAATATTATTTACTTCTCTCCCCATAGAATAGTAATCTTATTAGCTATGTAATTATTCTTAAGTCCAAAATTCCATGTTTTAATTTTGTGCCTTTTGCAATCCATTCTGGTGTTCTTGGGTGCAATTGCAATCTTTGTAAATATATAACCACCTACAGCTCGACATGTGAATCAATCACTCTTCATTTTCCTAACAGCGAGGTTATTTTTCACAATGATAGTTCAAGTTTTCAGAACTTACCTAAGTCTTCTTCTTTCCATGTCTTACTTCCATTTACAAGTTATTTACCAGTCACTTCTTGAAAGTAGTTGCCATTCTGAATTCGAACAAGCCTTCATAACAATAGAACAAGCCAAAATACTTCTCGTGTCCTTCAAATACTAACATAGATCATTGAAATTGTTTTCATTCCGATTCTGTAATGCTGTATCAGCATCCTAGCTCAATCCTTCTTATTTCCCATTATGTAGGCTTAATGTCTTCATCCTCGTAGCAGTTTAAATTGATTTTTTAATCTTAAATAATTATAAGATTCTCTTCCATTCAAAATCAAGATTCCTGAGAAAATAATTCATTCAATAAGCACTCAGGAAAGATCATCCTAGCTCTCCATTATTCCTTAGAAAAATCCTTTGCTTAAATCATCAATATCCTTGTTGCTCATTTAACAAAGATAATCAGATTTGCTGTTCCGAAAATATCTGTCATTTTACAAATTTCATCAAATCTCTAACTTTAGACAGACTCTTCCTTTAAAGTAATAGAGCATGATATGTCTTTTCCACTTCATTTAAAATGGTGCTGTAGATTGTTTCACCAAAATTCATAATACGAAATTTTAACTCTAATATGACTGTAGATTAAAAGTGATAAAGGAGGAGCTCTAGTGAATAAAACTGGTACCCTCAAAATAAAACTGCAAGGACTCTGTCTCTTTCTTATGGCCCTTTTATTGAGAGATAAAATGTTTCCTCCATGGGAGAACTTTTTTTTTCTTTTTTTTTTTTTTTGGTCTTTTTTTTTTGAGACAGGGTCTCCCAGTAGCCCCAGCTGGCCTGAACTCAGTATGTATACCAGGCTGGTCTTGAACTCACCGAGATCTGCCTGCCTCTGCCTCCCAAGTGATGGGATTAAAGGATATGTCACCATGCCAGGCTCCATGAGAGAACTTTTAAAGGTTGTTATTTACTGTGAACAGTCAGTCCCAGAGAACCCACTAGTGCTTTGATCTTTTATTTTCCAACATCTATAGTGATGAGAACATAAATCTCTATCAGTATAAATTATTCACTATCAGATATCCTTTTACATCCTCACATATGTTTTAGGACAAAGATCTATGATTTGTATTATAACTCTCTCAAAATCTGTTGACCTCTGCACCCTGGAAACTATGAAATGATTTTATTTGACAATGATACTTTTGAAATTAAACAATGAGATGTTGTTAGGATTATTCTTAGTCAAATATGAGTAGTGTCTTAATAGAAAAGAAAATTTGGTGACATCACAGCACCAAATGGATGTGAGAATGGATGCAGAGAATGAATCCATGTATCTTCAATCATAAGAAGGATAAGGATTTACACACAAAACCAGAAAGTAGGGATAGACAAGAGAATGCATCTGTTCTGGGTCTCAGAAAGCTATGTAAATCTGCCCGTACCTTAATCTCAGAATAGGGCTCTCTATAATTGTAAGACATGAATTACTACTCTTTTAAAATCCCTGGATATTCTCTTAAGCCTGGCTTAGTCAACGAATATAGATAGATCTTGTATGGCATCTTTCCTTTACTTTTTTCTTTTCTTTTTATTTCCTATTCTGCATCTTCATTTCATTTCTGTTTTACCTTTTACGGTGTTCACCATTTGTCTTCAGAGTGAGGGAATATATTTACTCAATAAGCAACGATTTTGCTGAACTAAGCTTATTCTCTCTCTCTCTCTATCTCTCTCTCTCTCTCTCTCTCTCTCTCTCTGTGTGTGTGTGTGTGTTTCTGATTGATAATATTTGTATTCCGACAATTTCACACATGTAGATTTCACAATCCAATTGCTATCATTCTTGCTCACTCCATCTCCCACCCACTCCTGTCATCCTCTGGCTTCCTTACAAGTCCCTTTCCCATAATTATGTCTTTCTTTTTGTTATTTACTAATTTTAACCAGAACCATCTGTGTGAACATGGGTTAGGAACTGTGACTATAAACTAGTGGGTTTATCGTAATACAACCTGTGACAATAATTGTCACCCCCCCTTCAAATCCATCTATAGCCAATATTTCAGCAGGATGGGGTACAGCTCTATGAGCTCCACCAAAATCCATAATTAACTGTTAATGATAATTTTTGATGTAAGTTTGATTTATTATTTAATAGTTACCAATTAATAATATCAGTAACTGGGGCTGGAGAGATGGCTCATCGATTAAGAGCACTGACTACTCTTGCAGAGGACCCGGGGTTCGATTCCCAGCACCCACATGGTGGCTAAGAACTGTCCTTAACTCCAGTTCCAGGGGAATCCGACGCCCTCTTCTGACCTCCACGGCATTGCATGACATGGTTGCACTCACATGCATGCAGGCAATATAGTCATACATATAAAATAAAAATAACAAATAAATAATATCAGTAATCTAAAACTTAATATACTTTTATATGCTGTATTTTATTTTTCTATTCCTATAAATTTCAATATTCCTAATTAAATATATTAGTGTAATTTCTAATTATGATTTTGTATCATTTCTCTGCTTAAATACATCAGGTTTTTAATTTGGTGATGAATAATTTGCCTGTTTTTGAAATCTTATTCCCTGAAAATATTATTAGACTTGTAATAAAACGTTTATGTCAATCATAGAGTTAATAAATTTAAATCTTATACTAGTTCCATGACTGTTAAATGGAGTTTATCAGAGTATAAAGGACAAAGTGAATTAGCAAAAATTACAAAGTTTACTGGTTCCACCTAGTGGTAATACAAAGAAAAGATAACTAAAGAATTGTCAGTGAAATGATACTAAAATGATATATAAACTTGCAAATTGTAATTTTATAATTTTTTCATGAAGGTAAATATGCATTGCCAAAATATAAACTACCGTACTTAAAACTTCATACAAATGAATCTTGAATTCCTAAAAAATATATTTTATGATATATCATTGAAGTCTAACACTCTCTCCTGATAACAGCTGACATGATTTGTCTCTTCACTTAATTAGACACAAGTATTAAATGTTATTCATTAAGCTACTGAATCATGTATATATAGTCAAAGGGTTATCATAAACTATCAAACCAAATAAATACAGAAGACAATATGAACTCTTGCACTGAAATCCCTTTTTTGTGAACTATCAAAATAGTTAAGGAACATGCTCAGACCCCCCAATGACAATCATATTTCAAACAACTAAACCCTATGTTATTTATTTACATACTTATTTTTATTTTATGTGTCTGAGTGTACTGCCTGCGTGAATGTAAGTGCATCCATGTCATGCAATGCCTGGGGAGATGAGAAGAGGAAGTCGGATTCTCTGGCACTAGAGTTACAGAGGGTTGTTAGCCACCGAATGGGTGCTGGGAACAGAACCTGGGTCCTCTGCAAGAGCAAACTTCTCTTAACTTCTGAGTCACTCTTTAACCATTTAATCCTATATTATTACATGCCTTGTATGTTCCACAGTCAGCATTCAAGCAATTGGTAATGTTACCATGACAAAATAAGATATGATATTCAGTTTCATTTAAGTTGCATAATTTTTCACAATATTCCAGTGTAATCATGTTTATCACTATGAGATGTGATTAAAATGTATTTTTTTCCAGACATCCTGGGCTTAGAAAAGTGTTTATCTTTCTCTGCATCAAGAACACTTTTCAGATTCCTAGGAAAGATGCATGTGTCTTCTTAGTAGCTTTGTCTTTAGTGTTCTTATAATATCTGCAAAAAGTACAAATTTCACATAGCATGTATTATCATACAAAAGTCTTTCTGGCTTAGTTATGATAGATTGAGTTTTAAATTACGTGAGGAATTATCTTATTTGCACACAAGAAACATGGATGGGAAAAGAGCATTTTTACAAATTGTTGGATATCATTAGCTAAACTTTTAGATATTTTAGAGGAGAAAATGAAAGGGAAATTACAACTGAATATTCACTTTTAGGATAGAAATAATATGCTACATTAAGCAAAAGGAATAGAATCTAAGTATATCAGTTTTCAATCTTACTTGTTTAATTAATTTTACATATGAAAGCAAATGACTTAAAGGACATCCTCCAGAAGCAAATTACTTTCTAATTTTTACCTTTGCCGTTTGCAGAAGAGAAGCTATGCACATTATTTTAGAACTGTCACATTGTGAGCATTTAATGTTGCTGTTTCTGAACACCAGAGGAAGAACAATGAGTGAAAACAGAATTATCCTTATATTGTTACATTTTATATTAAATTGTAGTGATTCATGATGGATGCAAAGAAAGACAGAAAATATGCTACTGTGAGTAATATAAATACTAACCTATTACACTTGCTGAGTACATTATAGATTGCTATATTTCAGTGTAAATGTATATAGTGTAAATTTCAAATTATTTTGGATATTCTATTACTTCAAGACAAAGTAAGTTACAAATCAATTTATGATTATTTTGAATAAAATATATATGAATCTTACCATTAGTACTCCACATGAGGAGAGAGGCAGAGAGAGAGAGAAAGAGAAAGAGAGCCTTTCAATACTCTTAGCTCAAAAAATTAACTATTGAAAATTAAAAATACCTGGAATCATGTAAAATTTAATGAAAAATCACACGTTTTCATAACTTTGTCACTAAATAATTTATATACCAATTTCGTGGATTTCATACTACAGATTAACTTCAGTGTCGTCTTCCTCTCAGCATTCTTGCAGAGCTCTTCACAGGAACCCTTGAACCAAAAGCTACAGAGACTCAGATTGCCTGCATAAAGTGACACAGATTTTGTGCATAACTCATACATACTATTACACATATTTCCTTTAGATTACTTATACCTAACAAGTGAATAGTTGATGCATTTTATTCTTTAGGAAATGAGGGTGAGGAAAAAGTTTGCCCCTCTGGTTTCAAAATATTGACGCTTCTGTTCCTAAGGCCTGAAAGAAAGTCTTTCTTCCTGTATGTTGCTGAAGCTTGACATCTGGGTCTTTTCTCAAACATGTCTTTCTAGTTAGATATTCCTTGAATTTCAAAATTATGTTTAAATTTTATATTTTTCTTTTAAATTTAAATGCAAACTAAACTGTAATGTATCCTTACCCTGTTTCATTCTCCAGTATGTTAATCAGTATCTAACGTTTTTCATATGCATGTCCTTATTGCTGTCCATTCTAAATTAAATGTAAGATCCATGATCCATGGAAGGCAGACAAAATAATTTTTGATTCTTAGATCACAGTAGATTGCATCATATATAGAACATGAATTGTAAACACATGTTAATAAACTGAGGGAATCAGCTGATGAATAAGTTACTCATCTGGTCATGACCTTTAAAAATCTACCACTCAGGATTTTGCCAGGAGCTCAATCTGATTAAACACAAGCATACCTTCCATAGTTATTAAGTCTCACTTGTTACCATACAGATGTACAGCTGCAGTGGTGATCGTGCAGCGCCTCCCAGGCTCCTTCTTTGTGTCATCTCCTTTGTTTTCAATTTAAAGAATGAACTTTCTTTAAAGTTATCTTAAGTCATGTACGTGTTTCCTTCATACTTAATTTTATAATCTCAGGTTTCACAATTCCCACAATGCTTCCAGGTAACATGATTCTAAATATTAACCATCCAATTCTCAGATTATTGTAAGTTTTCATAATAAACACATTCACAGATGCATAGGAACACACATACACAAAGGAATCTGTAATATGTTTTTATACAATTTGAACCTTAACATGTATATTATGTAACTCATCATTTTAAAGTATATTATTTGTCCTAGGGAGATGACTCAATAGCAAAAGCACTGGTGACAAAAATCTGACAACCTGAGTTCCCTTCATGGAACCCACATAAATAACCTGATGTAGTGGTACACAATCTTAATACCACCAATTCTACAGCAAGATGTAAGGCAGAGATCAAAGCACTGCCTGGGAGCACAGGAGCCTGCTAATTTAGAATAAGTAGCTTTGCAAAAGCATCAAGAGAGACCTTACTTCAACAAGGCTGAAGGAGACAACTGACTCTAGAAAGCTACCCTCTTGCATGTACATCCCATGCATGCCATAACATATACACACCCACATTCCCCCACAAACACACATTGCTACTACTACTACTACTACTACTACTACTACTACTACTACTACTAACTACTACTGCTACTACTGCTGCTACTACTACAAATCATAACATAGGTGCATAAATAAAAATTAAGCATATAGCTCTGTGGATTTTAATCTCAACAATTTTAACATATTTACATAGTGTCAAAGCAACATCATTGTCTAACTCTGGAGCATTTCGCCATACCAAAAATTTAAAAAAATACATAAAAACTATACTCTTTACAGTAGGTTTGCCATATTCCATTCTTCAGCCATTGACTGATTTTAGAAATTGCATATAGTGCTGTTGAAAAAAAATATACAAGTGCTCATGTGAACGGAAGGATGGCTTCATTGGAAATTTGACTATTCAAAAATGTCCAATTTAAAAGTTTTTCTAGTTGTTCTTCACCCTGATAGAAATTTTTTGGCTGTCAGTATGCTATTTCAGTTTCATTTTTATTTATGGTTTATTCTTTGAAAATTTCTAGGTATATACAACATATCTTAGTCATATCGGACCACAACTTCCTTCTCTTCAACAAACACCCCTGACATCCACAATGAGTTTCACTTCCAAATTTATACCCTTTCTTTTTTTAAAAAAAAAAAAATCACTATGACAGTCAGTGCTGCCCATATATACTGGTGTGGGCTCATCTTCTGGAGCATGGGGAACCTAACAATGGTCACTGCTCCACCACTAAGAAAAACTGACTTTCTCCCAACAGTGATTCATCAACTGCCAATAGTGTCTCTGCTAGAAGTGTAACAACAGCATATATGTAAATTCTTACATAATATGAACTGTATAGTATACGTATACTATTAGGGAAGAGTGAGAGCACATGCAGGAAGTTGAGTCAGTCTACAGTATGTATTTGAATATTTACTAGTCATTTATAAGTTATTTTACTTATATTTTAAGATTAATGCATATGAAATAAAATTGGTATTTACATTTTTTGAATTAAATTTCATGGAGGTGACTTAAATTTTAAAATCAGCATATAACAAATAACATATACTATATATACACATATATAATTATATGTGTGTAGGACAATTTCATGCTTTTTACTTATTTTGGTGGAGGCAGACACATTGGGGGCAAATGTGCAAAGTCTCATGATTCCCATGTGGCATCCCTTTAGGGATGTTTAACTTTGCTAATGTACATGAAAGATTTGCCACAATTTGACATATATATTTATATATACTGAGAATTATCAATCATGGTCACATATGGAGTGGGTGAATAATACGCAGCACTTGGTTCTCAAATATTTTAATTGATTATCAAAGAATCCCTATGCAACAGAGAATATAAAAGGAATTTTTTTTCTTCTGACATATACAAATATTTTTCTAAGGTCACTTACAATTTCAGGGGCTGCCCACATTTTAGAAGCATTTCATCTGATCCACATGCTCCTGAAAATAGCTAATGATAGAAGAAAACACTTAAAATAGCACAGAAATTCATGCTACCTTGGCTTATCTTCCAACACCTGAGTATTTTACTTAGGTCCCCAAATTGGACATTCCAGGCTTAAGATTTAAATCCCAGCGTAGTCATGGGGAATTTAGTAAGAAATCCCAATCCAACACTTTTGATAACTGAGGACTTCTGGGAAGGAGAGAGAGAAGATGTCTTACAACCATGGGACCCTTGGTGAGCCTAGTCAATGGACCCATACTAAAGGACATTTGAGAATACAAATCATTTGAGAGAGAGAGAGAGAAAGAGAGAGAGAGAGAGAGAGAGAGAGAGAGAGAGAGAGATTTAATTGGATGGTGCAGTGGGTGCAAGTGCAGATATCGGAGGGATTTAAAAACTATCAAACTATATGGCATGAAAATCTCTATAATTCAATTAAAAATCAGATGAGTCAAGAGTAAAAATAGAGGCTGTAATGGCTTTTTAGACCTGTACTGAGTTGGTGCATTAAGTCTAGGTTTGGATATTACCTCAGGTAATCATGGAAAGTTTATTGGCTACACTGTAAAAATAGCTACTCTTTTAACATATGGTGGAATTATGTTAAGAACAAGCTCTGTTCTTAGGGAACTGAAAAATGACAGGTTTGAGATGGAAAAAGATTGTGAGGGTTTTCTATGTAGAATACATTCGAATGCTCTTTTACTGACCTGCTAGCTGGTTTAGTGTGTAAAGTTGCTTGCTGTACAAGCTTCACAGCTTGATTTTGATGTGTGGAGAATATATAATGGTCAAAAGAGAGGATCAATTTTAGAAAGTTATTCCTTGACTTTCACACATGGACTGTGGCACACATAGTAGTACCAAATAATAACAAAACATTCAGAATATTCTTTAAGGTACTAATAACATATTAAAGAGCACATAATTTTCCCACCTCCCATGAACCATGGATTCCCTAAAACATGCCCCAATCCCAACATCATATGCTATTACTTACAAACACATGTACACACACACACACACACACACCCGTGTTATGTGTGTGTGTGTGTGTGTGTGTGTGTGTGTGCGCAAACTGTGTCCAATTAGTGGTATTGCTGTAGGCATAAGTTTGATGCAATCCATTGGAACATATTAACCTGCCAGAGACCACATCCCCAAATGAACACTGGCAATCCCTTCTCTAGCCACAATCAATTGCCATAACTGCTCAGCTATTGGTAGGAGATCCTCCCCCACCCATTTTAACTGGCATGATCTTGTTCAGGTCTTATCTAGGTAACACAGCAGCTTTGTGCTCTGGAGTGCATGTTAAGTTCAGATGGCAGCTTTCTAGCACTCCTCCTCATCTTCTTGTTCTGACCTTTTATCCTCTTCTTTTGTGATGTTTACTGAGCCTGTAGATTCAGTTATTATACATGTCTCATTCAGGGCTGAACCCCAAATGGAACATCTAATCTATTTTTTATACTTTTTGTAAATTAGAATAATGATTATTACTAAAATACTCATGCTTTAATTGCCAAAGACTCAATCAGAAAGTTGTTGAAAGTTATTTAAAGGTAGGAATTGCTTAGGTAGTTAGGGTAAAAAAGACCTCAAAGAGAAGTAGCCAGTTTCTTTGCTAAAAGTCAAAATGTCCTTGGGCCTCATAGCAACATACTCTGTTCCAAAGGCCAGAAATGTGAAAAGTATTTGGGAACTTTTATCTAATCCATAAATGATTTTAGGCTTAAGAAGAGAAAGAAAATAAGAAATAGAGAAAGAAAGAAAGAAAGAAAGAAAGAAAGAAAGAAAGAAAGAAAGAAAGAAAGAAAGAAAGAAAAAGAAAAAAGAGTACATGAAGTTGTCAGAAAAAGCTATGGGGAAATATGGGAGGTGCTGGAAGGGAGAAAGTGGGCATGGATTTAATCAAAACACATTATATGCATGTATGAAATTCTCAATAAATTTTTTTTCAAAGTTAAGACAAATCATAAAAAAAAAATTCAAGCTCCTAGCTAAGATATTAGAGGACAAGGATTTGCTGAGCCTTCGATTCCAACACCTTGAATATGGAATACAAGTGAGCTATCACTTAGCTAAATCCCCAGAGCATACTAAAAGATTTTCAAGGAAAAAATAAACCTTCCAAGTTTGCTCCCTGGAGAAAGTACTGTGCTGTAAATTTTAGATTTAAGCTGTGGAGAAAATGGCCCTTTCTACTCTCAGCTTCTGGAGCAGACAGTTGAATGGCACTTAAGTATGTGAAACCGACTCCTTTCACTGTACCAACCACATCATGATCTTGCCCAGGTCTCAAAACCTTTGTCAATGCTTCTACATCAAGTGGTAAGGTGTTTTACTTAAAATGTCAGGATGAGAAAACTACTTAATTAGAACACATTGGTAAAATTGATTGTACAATTCATTTAATTTTATCTCTTATCATACTGCAATTGTTTCTTACTAACTTCTCCCACAAAATAAAAAGAAAGATATACGTAAATAGAAATACTGTAGGCTCAGGACAGAGTGTTGGTTCCTCTTTTTTTTTAAATCTCCTATTTTTTTTTGCCTTTGTAAAAATACCATTCAGTTCCACTTATATCAAAGTTTAAGAAGGCAGTTTCAATACTCTCTCTCTCTCTCTCTCTCTCTCTCAGCTCAGGAGCCACAGTAAGCTGATTTGACATTGAAAATAATATTTATATCACAGATTTTTAAAACTGAAACAATTTCCCATAAATGGCCCAGGGCCTGAGGGGAGCATGGAAAATCTGTGGAAAAAATGAATTCTGATTGATAGACTATGTAAAATGGAAAAAGAATTTTACTAACTCCATAAAATGATATTAAAATGAATAAATTATTTTGAAAGGAGAACAATGAATAGTTAACTTTGTAGTCAAGACTAAATTATAAATTTATTTTATGTTATTCTAATTACCAATTAAAAATTATAATTAATTTTTATAAAATTGTTTTCCTGAGTAGATTGATGTGGGAACGAGAACCAAAAGATTTATTGTATTTTGATATTTTCTTCTTCCAATATTGTTATAAAGAAGATATCTGTCTATGTCAAAATATTTTATTTGGGATCTAGAAAAGTTTCAGACAGTAAAATGCTTCCCATGCATTCCACAGCAGTTATATAAAGAAGCTGAGCACAGAGGTACATGATCTGCCTATAAACCTATTGCTGGGAGAGTGGAAACAGGTGGGTCCTTAGAGTTCAATGTCCAAGTAGTTCAGTTGCACTGGTGTATTAATCAGGGTTCTCTAAAGAAACAGAAGTGGTAGAATATACATACATTCATAGAATATATATATAGTATGGATTTATCAGATTAGCTCACAGGATAGAGTCCGAGTAGCACAACAATGGCTCCACCACACTGGAGAGGCTAAAAATCCGGTAGTTGCTCAGTCCACAAGGTTGGATGTCTCAGTAGTCCTAATCTGGAACTGAAGGTCTGATGAATTTCAAAAGGTCTGCTAGTCTTCAGTCTACAGCAAGAAGAAGAAATCACCAGCGAGACAGAAGACAAGTGGCAAAAAGCAAACACTCTCTTCTGCCATGGCCTTTTATATGGGCTGCCATCAGAAGGCAACCCCCACATTTAGGGTGTGTCTTCCAACTTCAGATGATCCAATTAAAAAGATCTCTCTCATTTCAGTTAATCCCAGATCCAATTAATTTGACACCCAGGATTAGCCATCATAAGTCCACTGCTTGTCAACTTGATACCCAATAGCATCTTTCTATATCATGCTTAATTTTCAAATGAAAACAATGTTCAGGTCATAATTTCACCTAACGTGATATGACTATCGAATCATACAATGACCAATGCATTATATATCCTAGAGTAGGTGATAAGATCTTTGAGTAATGCTTAGTCCTTTAGTATTTCATAACTTAATATGATCATATAGGTTCACAACACTTAACCACTTAGCACATCTCAATTACACATTCATAAAAGAAAAACACACGTATTTGCTTAACTTATGTGTATGTATGCACAAGTGTATTCTAAACCAAATAGGACAAAAAATACTCATGTCAATTACAATCAATGTCTCTGTAATTGGTCACATGGCCTAAGTTAATATTTGTAACTACCTTCTTCTACTACCCATTCTGTATTTCCTCCACCAACAGCAAGCTCCTCTGCAGGTCTTGGCTCTTCACCTGGAGGAGTAAATCATACTTTCATCCCTGAAAGGTCTGAACCATTTGCTGTCCTGTCTGGATTGTGTTCTTGCAGTTTCCCATTGATCTTAATCACAAAACATGGAAACACCAAAATTCACCCTAAGGAATCTCCTACCATCCAGATATAATCTTCATTACCTCCATTGTGGAGAACCAGTCCAATTTCCCATTGGAAGTCTGGGTCAATAACCCCTCCTAATACTGTTATTTCTTTCTTATATGGGCTGTTGACTTAAGGGCATCAAAAAGCCAAAGTGGATATGGGGAAGTCTTGGCTTCCAGGTCAAGGGAATATTTGCTATGTCTCCTGGCAGAAGCACTCCTTCCTTTGGAATCAAAACTTCTAAGTCAGTAGAGCACAAAGTCTCAGGTAAAGGAAGTAAAAATTTTCCTAGTGGGTCACTAGAGGTGATAGTGAGTGGAATCATTCCCACTTCCACCCCTCAATCCTGGACCTGTGAATCTTGGCTGTAGGAGAAATAGTACCATATATTAGATGCTGATTAAAAGAGTAGACTGCCATCTGGATGACCCTGCCGCAGCCTCCAGGCTATTGCCACTTAATTGGCACTGTAACTGTGTATGTAAGAGGCCATTCCTTCACTCTATCAAGCCAGCTGCTTCAGGGTGGTGGGGAACATGGTAAGACCAGTGGATTCTAGGACCATGGGCCCACTGTCACATTTCTTTGAACCCCCGTGAAGTGATTTCCCTGGTCAGAAGCCATGCTGTGCAGAATACCATGACAGTTGGTCAGGCATTCTGTAAGTCCCTGGATGGTAGTTTTTGCAGAAGCATTGCATGCAAGGAAGGCAAAACCATAACCAGAATAAGTGTCTATTCCTGTAAGGACAAAGTGCTGTTCCCTACAAGAAGGAAGTGCTCCAATGCAGTCAGTCTGCCACCAACTTGCTGGCTGGTGACCATGGGGAATAGTGCCATATCGGGGACTCAGTGTTGGTCCCTGCTGTTTGCAGATTTGGCACTCAGCAGCAGCTGTAGCCAGGTCAGCTTTCATGAGTGGGCATCCATGCTGTCAAGCCAATGCATAACCTCCATCTCTGCCACCATGGCCACTTTGTTCATGGGCCCATTGAGCAACAACAGGGATAGTTGAAGAAAAAGGTTGACTATCCACAGAACAAGTCATCCAATGTACTTGATTATTGAACTCATCTTCTGTTGAAGGTACCTTTTGTTGAGCATTTACCTGAGACACAAGTATGTTCACATCCTTTGCCCATTTGGAGAGATCTATACACAGACTTCTTCCCAAAATGTCTTTCTCATAAATTTTCCAGTCTTTCTCCCAAGTCCCTGACCATCCAGCCACACCATTGGCTACAGCCCATGAATCCATACATAATCACACTTCTAGCCATCTCTCCTTTCAAGCAAAATGCATGAACATGTGAACTGCCAAAAGTTCTGCCCACTGAGAAGACTTTCCTTCACCAGTGTCCTTCAGGGTTGTTCCAGAAATTGACTATAATGCTAGAGCTGTCCACTTCTGAGTGGTGCCTGCATATCATGCATGCAGAACCATCTATGAATCAAGCCCTAGTCTCCTATTCTTCAGTCAACTGATCTTAGGGCGCATCCCATGATGCCATATGTGCATGCTTGAGAACAAGTGGCATTGTAACAGAAGTAGGAAATATAGGCATTTGGGCAACTTTTTCATGAAACTTGCTTGTGTCCTCACTGCCTGCTCCTGCCTGATCACGTGTATACCATTTCCATTTGATAATGGATTGTTGCTGTGCATGTCCTGCATTATGGCTTGGGGGGGTCAGATAACACCCAGCTCATGATGGGCAGCTCCAGTAGCATGATGACTTGGTGGCACATTGTCAAATGTTCAGTTTCCACTAAGGCCCAATAGCAGGCTAAGAGCTGTCTCTCAAAGGGAGGATAGTTGTCTGAAGAATGTGGCAAAGCCTTACTCCAAAATCCCAACTGTTTCTGTTTGGAATTCCCTATGGGGGCCTGCTACAGACTCCAAATGGCATCTCTATCTGCCACTGATAACTCAAGTACCATCTGGTCTGCTGGATCATATGTATAGCATGTATAGCATATATAGCAGCCTGGACCTGTTAAAGGAAAATTTCTTGTTCCAAGGCCCACTCAAAGGTATCTGCCTTCCAAGTCACTTGATATAAGGGTCTTAGTAACACACACTGATGAGGAATGTGCTTCCTCTAGAATCCAAATAGGCCCACTAAACATGGTACTTCTTTCTTGGTGGAGGGAGGGACCAAATGAAACAATTTATTTTTCACCTTAGAAGGAATATCTTGAATGTTCCATACCACCAAAGTCCTAAAATTTCACAGAGTGAGAAAGCCCTTGAAATTTGGTTGGATTTATTTCCCATCCTCTTACATGCATATGCTTTACAAGCAACTCCAGACTATTGCTGCTGCCTGCTCACTTTATCCAGTCACCATAACACCATCAATATAGTAGATCAGTATGATATTTTGTGGAAGAGTCAGGTGATCAAGATCCCCTCAAACCATGTCACGGTAGAAGGCTGGAGAGTTAATATGCACTTAAGACAGAACTGTAAAGGTATATTGTTGGATTTGCCAACTGAAAGCAAATTGCTTCTGGTGGCCTTTATGAACCAGTGTCGAGAAGAAAACTGTTTGCCAAATAAATAGCTGTATACCAAATACCAGGTGATATACTAAACTGCTCAAGTAAGGAAACCTCATCTGGCAGAACAGCTGCAATTGGAGTCAGTACTGGATTAAGTTTTCAAGAGTCAGCTGTCATTCTCTATAACCCATCAGTCTTCTGCACAGGCCAAATAGGAGAGTTAAATGGAGATGTGGTGGGAATCATCATCCCTGCATATTTCAAATCCTTGATGGTAGCACAATTTTGGCAATCCCTCCAGGGATGTGATACTGTGTTTGGTTCACTATTTTCCCTGGTAGAGGAAATTCCAGTGGTTTCCATTTGGACTTTCCAACCATAATAGCCCTCACTCCACAGGTCAGGGAACCAGTGTGGGGATTATGCCAATTCCTAAGTCCATCTATCCCAATTATACATTCTAGTACTGGGGACATAACCACAGGATGAGTTCAGGGACACACTGGGCCCATTGTCAGTTAGACTTCAGCCAAAACTCCATTTATCACCTGACTTCCATAAGCCCTACATTAACTGGAGGGCCACAATGCTTTTTAGGGTCTCCCAGAACCAGTGTCAACTCAGTACCAGTATCAAAGGGGCCTATGAAAGTCTGATTTATTCCTTTTCCCCAGTGTACAATTACCCTAGTAAAAGGCCGCAGGTCCCTCTGGGGAAGGATGAGGGAAATGAGAACAGCAAAACTCTTTGGTACTGTGACAAGGTCCTTCCTCAAGTGCACCAGCCTTCCCTTCATTCAAGGGGTTCTGGGTCTGCAAACTGTCTCATCTGGAAAGTGGTTGACTAAGTGGGATTCTCTATCACTACAATCAAATACTGTCTTTCTGTCATTTGTCCTATAGCTTTTCTGCTTATACAGGTCAAATAAAAACTTAGTAGGCTTCTTATGTATTTGGTCCATGGGAACACATGATTGATTAGCCAGTACCACTTGTCCATTTGGGTCATGTCATTAGAGGTATTATTTTGCCTTTGCTGCCTATTACTATAAGAAGTCTTACCTTGTCATGGCAATTCAGTACTGCCACCTGACCCCCTACTCCGAGGTCTTGTTACACTTATGATATTTCCATTTAATTTATGCAATTGAGGAGCAGCATCTCCAACTGTAAGATCTGGCATAAGGAAAAGAGCAAAAACAAAGCTCTTCAAATGTTCCGTGTCTCTCTCAGTGCTTTTCATCTTATAAAATTAGTAAAAGGCATGTCCTCTGGGCCCCTTCCATTGTGGAGGATTTGGTTTCACCCTGTGAATCCACTGGAGCATGCCAATTTGCCTGAGCCTTACAATCTCTTCATCGACACTAAGCCAAGGGATATCAGGTATCTCTAGCTCTCTGTCACTAGGCCATCTTTTGATAAATACTTTGGCCAAGCAATCAAATAAACTTTTAACACATTTTATAATTACGTAAGCTTCCATAATAAAACTAGAAGCTCCAGTTAGGGGGCCCATGTCAATAAACTTATCCTGATCGAATTTTATGTTCCTTCCACCATTATGCAATACCCTTAAGATCCATTCCCAGACATATTCATTAGACTTCTGCTTGAATGAATTAGTAAATCCACTAAATTCTTTAGTGGTGTAACACATCTCCTCATGGACCACACTCTCTATCTCTCCTCTAGGGGTTTGCTTAGCTTCGAGTCTGCTTATAGTTCTAGAGGAAACACTAACTGGTCCCTGAGGGACATGAGCCTTGTCTTGTTCAATGAGATTAGTTTCCTCAGGCAAGGGTGGGGAGGGTGGGTCTACAGGATGTGGCAATACATTCTCTGCTGAGGGTGGGGAGATTAATTCTTCTGGAAAAGTAAATTCTTCAGAGTCTGAGGATTCAAAAATCCTCAGCCTCATCAGGGTTTCCCACACATCTCCATCCCACCTGTCAGGATTCCATTTGTTCCTTCTCAATGCCCACACCTTTATTGATGACATTCTTTGAGGCTGGGAATTAAATTTGTGTTATAGGTCAGCCAAAAGTATAATAAGTGCCCTAGCTTGATTTTCTGCAGCTTTAGCTCTCTGGCTGTTGGAAAGAAGATTCTCTTCCAGGGCACACTTGGAAACTTTTAAACTGTTGATTCGAATCTGGAGCTGGTTAATTTTATCATTAAGCTCACTGTTTTTCTCCATCACATTATCAAGAGATGCTAGAAGTAACCAGCCACAATCACTATTTTCCTTATTTCTCCACAAATTGTCAAATGTTTTATTTATAGAGACTAAATTCCTTGCTTCTAACAGGAGGTGAGTTAAAGGTCTCAAATGCGTTTATCTTCATAATTGCTTCAAATAGCCTACACCATGGATTTTCAGTGCTCTTCCTGCTACTTGAAGACTCCAAGCTGGAAAGCCTGCTCCAGATACCAACAAGCCCATTAAAGAAATTCATCCTTTCAATTCTGTTTGTGTCTTGAAAAAAGAAAGAATGAAAAAATAATATATATTTATATGTATATATATATATATATTTATATATAATCAGATTAGCTCACAGAATATAATCTGAGTAGTACAACAATGGCTGCACCACACTGGAGAGGCTGATAATATGGTAGTCACTAAGTCCATGAGGCTGGATGTCTCAGTAGTCCCAATTAGGTGCTGAAGGTCAGATGATTTCCAAAAGATCGTCTAAGCTTCAGTCTACAGCAACAAGATGAACTCACCAGCTAGAGGGAGGGCAAGCAGTAAAACACAAGGGCTCTCCTCTGCCATGCCATTTTACACATGCTGCCTTCAGAAGTTAACACCCACATAAGGCATGTCTTCCAGCTTCAGATGATCCAATCAAGAAGATCTCTCTCATTTCAGTTAATCCTAGATCCAGTCAAGTTGAAACCCAGGATTAGCCATCACAATTGGTAAGCTTCCCGATTACTGAGAGATCCTGTATTAAAACAATAAAGAGTAGAGCAACTGAATAATACACTGATGCTAACATCTGCACCACCACATGCATCCATGCAAGCTTGTACACACACACACACAAACACACACACACACACACATACACACACACACACACATGCACATCTATATACACATTCACTTCAGCAGGCATGTACATATGCATACAAATATTTAATTGTAAAAAATAGATATATCATTAATGATAGTGAATAATACAATGTTGCAATGTTTTAATTGCATCTATACACATATTTATTAATTATTACCTGTTAATGTTTCTTTAGTTTTTATTAAGGTTAAGTTAATGTATAAATACTATTGGCACATGGTGATGGAAGAAAATTCAGTTAGAATTCATGAAATTTGAATATGAGTAGTTGCTTATCATGTGGAAATGGCAAGATTCAATTTTAGGCACCAAACAAAATAAATACTTAAGTAAAACTTTAATTTAATGTATATTTATCATATATAACAAAAATAACCTTATTTATAAACAGGCAAAACCCAAAACCTTAAATAAAAGATAAGAAGAGATGCTTCTCCACCTATAGAAAAAGTGCAAAAGAAAACCTGTATGAGAAGTCTCCAGGCTTCTTGTTTTGTGCGCATTTTGGAATGATATACTTTGATCTCTGTGCTTACATATCACAACCTTAACTTCTGTTTATAATGGTAATTCATTTCAAGCCAAAAGAATAATTAATACTCAATAATCAATAAACAAGTTTTAAGGAATTGTATTTACAGGCTTCAAAAGAACATTTTGAAGCCAAAGAAATGTAATTGTACCAAATGTCTGCAAGGATATGATCATGTGAGGAGGGAACTCCTATATCAAGCAAGAACCCATTTTAGAAAGTTCTTAGGTTGCAACTTTGCAACTGAGAGAATGATAGCATTTTTCTCTCCAGTAGCCATAGTGAAGGTGACCCTTAAATCTGTCACTGAAAGAGAGTGATGCTTAAGGATTTTGAAGTTCCAGCTCCATTTTCCACAGTCCTGACAGCTTTCTTCTATCAGATTTTTTCAAGTTTTCTGCTTTAGTTTCTATATTTTGAGACATATCAATCATGATTAATATAGAACTTGATCACTTCTTGTCCTTTTCACTGTGGTCCAATGTAAAATATAAAATGAATCTCATGGTTTTTGATTACAATACTTAAATTTGGGAATTTTGAATCAATATTTGAGCAGTAAAGATTAAACCAACCAAGACAGGGAAATAAAAATGGTATTCACATTATCTTGTGGAATATTTATTATATTTATGTACTCATAATTTGCATCTTAGGACCTCAGACAAGATACTTAGGAGATTTAAAATTTGAGAGCATTACAAGACATTTTACCTTTTTGAAACTGTTCTGAGAAAAGTAAGAGATAAAAGAGTATCAGTGAAGATAATGCCATTCCCAATTACTTAACTTCGATGTCTAAGTTTCAAAAAACAGATAAGAAACGTTTAGGTTTCAAAGGGGAGACTGAAGAGAATTTTGATTTTTGGAAAAAAAGATCTATTACAAGTACCAGTATATAATAGGGAAAATGAACATCAGACTTCAATCTTATCTGAAGGAAAGTTGGCAACTGAATATTGAATAGTGGATGAACTTGCACTGGAGAATGGCTGGGGAGACTGCCAACCTAGTGCACCTTAATAGGGATGATGGAGTATATGGGCTCCAGTGAGGGGACTATGGGAGGGTGCCAATGGGGACGCGGATATAGAGACAATTAAGATTGTTTGAGATGTTCTGTATGAAATACACAAAAAAATCGAGTAATTTTTTTTAAAGAACTGCTATTATTGACAAAGGCAGCAGCATGCAGGGACTTTAAGGAGAGTTCAGGCTTCCATGGCAAAGTAGATTATCTTCTTAAAGGTTTTCAAGGAAAGGAAGATGATACATGCCATTTGATTCATGAGTACTCCATATTATAAGCTTACATTCAGGCTTAATTGGGAAAGGTCTTATAGTTTGAGGAACGAACTTGAGAATGTGGGGTAGAATAAGGAAGAGAGTTCCGTTTAGTTGATGTGTATCTATCATACGGAGTGAGCTTAGCATCTGATAACTTGAGGCTTTTATGCAGTCAGGTATGAGGGAGGAAACAAATAAATTTACAGATGAATCAGACCTGAGCTTTGTCTTGTCTGGGTTCTAATAAGATAGTTACACACACACACACACACACACACACACACACACACATATATATATATATATATATATGTATGTATATCCTGAATAACAATTTAATCCTTGATACACTATATTTTCTCTAGTATTCCTAAGAGTCTATATCTCTAGTTGGTTATCATCTACATTTATATGATGATACTCTCTCATTTATGCACATTGACAGCATTTCATGAATTACTTCTCATATGTGTCCATTGTAAATTAATAAAATACTGAGCATATATCTATTTATACATGTGTATGCAAAAATTACAGAAGGCTTAGAAAAGTGTATTTCACCTGTGAATTAATGAGCCAATATAATGAAGAAACAATACACAAAACAGTAGGCGAATATTTAAGTAAGGGATTTTCCATGGCTAACTGAATTTTCTGACAATTTATTTCATATAGGTTATACAGAGTTTAGTACTATTTCACTTTCATCAAACATTCTGATTTTAGTATAATGGTATGATAATTTCTCATGGAGAATACTTTTTTCAATACATATTCTTATTTGGTGAATAATTTCCTAAATCTTTTGTCTAACTTTACTCGGCCACTGTTAAGGTAATTCAAACAGTCAAAAAAAAAAAAAAAAATCAAATATCCAAATTAAATTGTTGACTGTCCATGAGTCACTGAGATCTATTTGACTCTCATGTCCTTTTATAACTAACTCATTTATAACACATAGCTTTGAAAATAAGAAAATTAGTTTGCTAAAATCATCTAGGCTAATTCAACTTGATAATTATTTCTGTACTGAGTATCTTCTTTCTCCTTTCACTTCTATCATCTCTCTTTTGGCTTTAGTGACTGGGTAACATTCTTTCGTTTAACTAATTTTAGATGATTTTCTAAATAGTAATCTCTTTTCATGGAGGTCATAATTAGAGTATTTCAGAGCTTCAATGTGTAGTGCATGGTATCCACAAATATCAACATTGTTAGAGTGAATTAACATCTTTGTGTTGTTTGTGAGTGAAAATAAGAAGGTCCATGGAATGAGAAAACAGTAATAGAAGTTTTTCATACTGTATTTTGCATACTACTTCTGTATATTAAGTATAAGATTGTGCAGTATTTGAGAAAGTAGGAATAGGTATTTTCAGAAACACTTGTTTTGGTTGACTGATGTCCTAGTTTGTTTCTCCTTTGCTGTGACAAAACATTCTGACCATTACCAACTTGGGGAGGAAAGGGTTAATTCAGCTTACATCTCCCAGGTTGCAGTTCATCAGGGAGCCCAAGGTATGAACTCAGGGCAGGAACCTGGAAGCAGGAGCTGGAGCACAGGCCATGGAGGAACTCTGCTTACTGGCTTGCTCCCTGGCCCCTGCTCAGCCTTCTTACTTATTCAACATAGGCCCACCTGCCCAGGGGTGGCACCACCCACAGTGGGCTGGGCCCTCCCACATCACTCATCAAGAAGATGCCCCTCAGACATGGCCACAGACCAGTCCAATAGAGGAAATTCCCTGATTGAGGCTCCCTCAACCCAGGTGTGTCAAGTTGACGCTAAAGCTAGCCAGCACAATTGACCCCTTGTGAATTTGACATACAAACACATCACTATAAAACCATAAGCTTTAGTCAGGGTTTTCCAAAGAAACAGAACCTGTAGAATGAATATGTATAGAGATTTATCAGCTTAGCTCACAGGATAGAGTCCGAGTAGTCCAACAATGGCTGCACCACACTGGAGAGGCTGAGAATCCATAGTCGCTCAGTCCACAAGGCTGGATGTCTCAGTAGTCCCAATCTGGCGCTGAAGGTCTGAAAAATTCCAAAAGATCAGCTAGTCTTCAGTCAAAAGCAGCAAGACGAACTCACCAGCGAGAGAAGGCAAGCAGCAAAAAGCCTGGCATTCTGCTCTGCCTTGGTCTTTTATACTGGCTGCCATCAGAAGGTAACACCCACATTTAGGGTGTGTCTTCCGGCTTTAGATGATCCAATCAAGAAGATCTCTTCTATTTCAGTTAATCCCAGATCCAATCAAGTTGACACCCAGGATTAGCCATCACAATTGAGGTTTTTTTAAAAATTAAATTAGTAGTGTATTTTATGTTACCCAATAAATTCAAAATATTATCATTTTAGCATGTACTCAATATTTAATATTCTTTTGGGGAATTTATTTTATTGAGGGTTTCTGATAATGTTACATTCTAAACATACAAAGGGTACATAATGAATTTTTTTCTGGAATCAAAGGATGGTGACATTCTATCATCGTCTGCAAAACACCTTCACATACTGTTACTGTAAGTCATTTTGTCTCTTAATTAAAGTAAGATACCATATGTTCATAGTTTTGGCCTATACTGAATCGGGGGGTAAAGAGGGTTCCCTAGAGGGCTCTTAGACTCATTCATAAAAGAATTGAAGAATGGATCTAAACAGAAGAAAGCAGACAGACTTACAGAGACCTAAATGTCAGAAGTTCTGCGAAGTTCTGCATTACAAGGCAGGATTCCAGGCAGGAAAAATTTGCTACCTCATCAACATACCAGGTATTCTGCTCATCTATCTAGCAAACTTAAAGTGAACCTGCCTTCCTAGGTATGATTCTAACACCAGGTGATTGACCATTGATATTGGAAAGGTTTGTCCTCCAAAAGATTCTGTTTTATGAAATGAAATGTTTATTAAAATGCTGTCAATGATTTAAAATAATTGTATGTTCAACAAAAATAATTTATTTGAACTTTTATATAATCTTCAAATAGTAAAAATATTCATTACCTATGGTGTATGAAAAAGTCATAAAAGTTATAGAAAATGGCTGTATGTAAATTAATTAAAAGACAATAACATTTCCATATATCTATATAATGTCTCTAACATAAATATCATTTTAATATATTAAAT
>NW_008346550.1:1637756-1647835 GCF_000622305.1 Nannospalax galili | reverse complement strand
TTAAAATATATTAAATTTTACTCTACTCTTTATTACAGATGAAGACAGTTTAAGTACACTGGATTTACTTTCAATTTTGATCAGTTCTTTGGATTAATTTCTTAGATTGTGTCAAGAAACACATTTGTTTCTTTACAGTAGGCATATCCATTTCCAATGGACAAAATCTAATTCTCAAGGAAAGTCTAAAGAGTATTTGTTGTGGTCTGTTTACTAAAATTTGCATCATAAATACATGAGACAATGATAGGAAATTCAAAATTTTAACTAATCTAGTTTCAGATAAATTGTTATCATAAAGCTAAAATATAACAGTATCAATAATAAAGCATCTTAGACACAAAATACATATGTAATAGTAAAAATACTATGTTTTTCAGGAAATTAAAAGAAATTATCGTAAAGGAGAATATAAATTTCACGTTCAAGTATTAATTGATATTTTTTTTCTCAAAATTGTTATTTTAAAATATCCTGCATGCCATTATTTTCATATAAATTTTTATCTTCATTTAAAGACTAGAAGTTTGTAAAGAAAATACGAATTGGTGTTAATACTAAAATCATAGTAAAATATTTAATTGCCAAGTTAATTGACTAGCCATTGAATAATACCAAAAATTTAACTGAATATTTATATGATGCCACAATCCCTTTCTTAGGGTCACTATGTTCTTTCATACAGATGATCATAATGAAAAAGAAGAGTCACTAAGGCTTTCTTTGCTCTTATTTTCTATATTGCATAAAGTGATCAAAAATTGCTAAATAAAGCAACCTTAGTTTCAATAATGTGAACATGTATGTGACTTAACCTTTTCTTTATGTGGAAATCATAGTTTGATACTACTATTCAAGAGATTATATTGTTTAAAAAATAGGTAAAAATTGATGAAGTCATTAAATTTTCAAAAGTTATAAATTATCCTGTAAAGCTTCACTGGCTGCAAATTAGCCTGTGCTGTAGCCCTCTGCTAACAATCTATAGATCATTTTATTATTCATGAATTTTAGTAATTTCAGGACACCACAGGTCATCTTATGTTCATTTATTTGCTAAACACCTTGTGCTAGGATGCCTATGCTGAAAAATTGCTACTATTTACTCCCCATGAGACAAGCAAGCAACAAAGTGCCGATTTTGGCCCCAGACATCCAGTATGCCAGGCTGCACATACATCTTGCTGTCAGTGAAATAAATGAGCCCTTAAATTGGCTGCAAAGCTTTAAGAACTGAAATTTATATGTCTAGTTATCAAACAGAAAGTTCAGAACACCTGCCAATATGAAACATAATTGTGACAAACTGTTACATTTTACCTTTAACTTTCAGTTTTAATACCACAGCTTCATTACAACATAGGGTACAAAATACTCAAACTCAATAACAGGAAAACAATGGTGACCATACTGAGTGTGTGCATGTGTATGCCTGCACACATGTGTGCGTGTGTAGGCAACTGTGTGTGTGTGTGTGTGTGTGTGTGTGTTGTGTGTGTGTTTAATGGCCTTAAGCCTTTAAAACTGAGTCATCCATCAGCTGATGAATATGTCACACAGAGCTGGGGCATCAGAATTTCGTTGGAGCTGAAAGTGAAGTCCTGGCAAATTTGGCAGCTTCAGAAAGCATTGCAGCTTTTTCACAAGTTCCCCACAAAATATCAATACTACCGAGAGTAGAGTATATGTATTATTTTATTTCTTAATCATTTGAGAATTTGACAGTTGGAGAGCTATTAAATGCTATGAATAGTTTATATACACTGAAGGGATGAAGACTTGTTTTAAGGATTATATGACTTTAAGGAAATCAGTAAGTGAGAGGCAGGGATTGCCTGTGGAGCTTCATTGCTGTGATTTCTAAGTAGGATAATAAAATATTTATATTAATAATTACACTAATAGAAGCAACCATGGCAAACACTAAATATTTAAAGCCTTTTATGTATGTTGTATATTAAAGTCTCACAACAGCTTCAGATTTCATGATGAAAAGCAGAGTTTCCGCCAGGATGAGTGGGTTGCTCCAGTCCTGCATGCCTGGGCTGCATGTTGTATAGCACAATTCAAGCTCTGCAGCATCAAGCATCTGTCCCACCCTTGGAGGCATCCCTGAACCTCCAAGGAAGACAAAAGCCGAGGCTGTCTGGGTCCAAGCTACCTTATTTTTTTTTTACATACTGATAACATAGGCTGCATGATTTAATGTATTTCTCTTTAATTTCATACTACATTTGATAGGCAACAATAATAACTAAGATATTTTTCTCTTCAGGCAATGTACACTATCATCATGCTTATTTTACATTTATATGGGGATAGTTTTTGGTATTTTTTTTTTTCTGAACAAGATACTAAAACCAAGAGAAGAGTAGTCAAGAGGAGCTTTATTCCACTTGATTACAGGTTACACATTTCCTTTTTTTAGCACTACTCTACAACACTTTAGACAGGACATATTCCTCAAATACCTTTCAGATAGTAAAATATTCCACTACATTTACCCTTCCATTTGAAGTATTTAAATGAGAGATTTGTAACATAATGTAGTAGTAGTTTGACTGTATCCTCCTTATCAATATAGCTCACAAAAGAAACCAAGGATTATATTTTATTTCACTTGTGAATTCAATTTTTGGTGTTGAAATATCAAAGCAAAGGGACAGCTTTAATAATTCTAAAGGAAGAACTATACTTTAAAGGTATCTTACTTTTTCTTAAATTTTTTTCAAATGCTTTCTTTCACATGTTTCTCTTAGGTTGGTGATAGCCAATGATTTGTTCTCCTGTTTGAGAGGAATGTGATTTTACTGTCACATATATTGCTAATAATATTTTCCAAGTCACTCTCTTTCTTATTATATTTATCTAGATGCTGCCTCTGAAGCTATCTTAGAAAAATACAAAAATGATTATTTTACATTCCAGTTTAATGGACTTTGTTAAAATTCAACTCTGCTATATACCACCTTGAATTTTAATTTTCCAGTGTATCCTTGGCAGTAGACTACTTGCTTGGAAAACTAATGGCTGACTACTCGATGTTAAATAAACTGATTTATTTTTAAATAATCTATCTTTTTAATCAGTTCCCTATATCCAGGTAACATATGGTGATATGTTTAAAATAAAATTGTGATTAGCATTTCCTAACACTTTTATTGAAGGAAAGATATATTTTCAAATCATGAAAATCTTAAACTATTTTAAACAAAACAGACATGAAAAAGTTAGGGACAAAAAGTGACTAAGTAAATTTCTGTGTTTGCATACCAAATATTAAAGGTAGCTACTATAGACAGATGAGGTGTCAATGTAAAAGTACAAAGCTCATCTCAAAAGAGGTTAGAAATAGTATATTCTCGGGCCAAATAGGAGTGACCATGGCCCAGGAATAAAGATTCATGTTACTTCAAAATTCATGTTTTAATATGATAACTGTTTCATGTTGTTTTTATGGTAACAGAACAAAGAGAGCTGTAATTAAGACACTTTTCAAATACATTGGTGGAGACATCAGAGACATGGGTTACAGTAAAAACAGAGAGAATTCAATTATAGGCCTTAGATGATATCTGACAGGCTTCTGAACCTTTGAGTTAGTGGAAGCTTGAGGCTGTTAATAAATTGTAAAAGATTTTGTTAGTCACAGAATGCTAGATCAAACACAGAGGTGGACAGGGGATAGCCCATAATAAATTAAAAAACAATTCTGGACCTGCAACATTCCAAACTCTCCACAATCATGAAGTTCTATTCAGTTGATATGCCTTCCATGAGTTTCAGGTGAGATGCAGACTTTTTCTGGAAACTTTCTTCACACATGGAAGTTAGAGGGTGAGGTTGAATTGTATTATTTGCATATTTTCCTAGTTATTATGAACTTCCTCTTACTGTGATCTGGAAGTTGCAATTCCTGAATTCATACTAAATAGTCATCCCCAGTTTCCTTTAGACCAAGCCTCATGAATTTCAAAAGAGAGACCTTCATGATGTTTCACCTTCATTGCTTTTAGAAGGTGAACCTCTTTGAATTCCCACACATAGAGAAAAAGAAATTGAAATTTTTCTAGTTTTGTTTTCCTTGTACTATTCATTAAGACAATTTTTTAAGCTTACGTCTTTTAATTGGATTGGAACCAGAAAATATATTGCATTTTTTATAATTAATTTAAAACTAATTTGAGTTACTAAATAAATTTTAGATTGTAATTAAACTGTTTCTGGATTTTGTCAAAAGGCTTTTCTATACTTTTTGAGATAATCACATGACTGTATTATGAGTACCTTTATGTGAAGTGTCACAGATATTTGTTTGCATATGCTCAACCATCTTTTAATCTCTGGAATGAAGCCAATTAAATAAAGCAAGGTAAGAAAAACAATTTGAAATTATATATAACAAGCATTAGCAGTAATAAATGTGAAATCTCCCAGCAAAAATATTGTCAGGCCCAGAAAGAGTCACCACTGAATTATAACACATCTTAAGAAAAAAATAACATTAGTATTTAAAATTGTCTCATAATACAAAAAAATGAAGAACATTAACATTCATTTTACAAAACTACTCTCACCTTGATATCAAAACAGATAAATATTAACACACACAAGCACACACACACATACAGCAGTACACGCATGTATATTACAGGTGTCCCTATTAAACATAAATGTTAAATCTTCTTAATAAATTACTTGTAAACCAAGAACATATCAAAAAATTCATTCACAGTGGGCAAATTTGGTTTTACTGCATGTAATGTTTGAAGACTTAGAACACAAAATATGAAAACAAAACAAGAGAAGGAAATGAAATGAATACCAATAATAAAGGAAGAAGTCAAAGTATCTGTATCTGTACATAATATGATACTATAAAGAAGAGACCATGAAGTCTTCCAGCAAAGTGACAGAATATAAAATTATCATAGACAAATAAGTACCTCTTCTTTATCACTATAATCATAGAAACAATAACCTCAAAATTACAGTAAACATAAAAATACTGTGAAAGACCTTTATATTGAAAACTTCAAAACAATGAAGAAAGAAATCAACAAAACTTCCAAAAATGTACACTGAAGAAACGATATCTTCTTCAACAAATCTTGCTGAGAAAACTGAATATTCACTTGTACAAAAATGAAATTAGGTCCCTATCTTTTAGCATGTATTAACATTAACACACCATGTGTCCCAGAACTCAATGTATAATATGTGAATTTTTATAGTTTCTGCCTTCCTACTGCCAATAAACATTGACGAATCACTTAATTTCATTATTAACAGCAATACCATGCTTGTGAATCTATATAAATGTGACTGTTTCTCCAATGTAAAATATGGAAGAAACTGTGGACAATTATATCGGTTGTCTGGCTTCACATCTATAGGTTATCATTGAATGTCTACTTAGTTTACATTCACTTGGTATGAAAACAAATATTACTTTAAAAAGTATGTTTTCTTATACAGCAAATATAGAGTTGAAATTAATGAGGAAAATATATAGAAGTTCAGCTTATTTTTTTGTAACAGTCAACTTTCTTTTTCTACTTATTTATTGTGAGATAATATCATAAGTAAACATCTCAAGCTCGCTTAAATGCAATTTAGTCCTTAAATATAAAGCGTGGCTAATATTCAACATTGTTTTAGATTGCCTGTAAGGCCAAGAATCTATACTTTAAATAAACTTTCCAGAGGATTTTAAAGTAAGATAATTATGGAATGAAATCTGAGAAACCTCCTTATGGGTGTTTATAAATAGCATCAGTTAATAGCATTTGTATTTGCCATTAATGCTCCGGAACTGGGGGTTACAGAAGACAGACAGAAAGAATGTTAAACCAGGACACAGGGAGAAAGGCTGGAAAAGAGCAACTGCTGGACAAGAAAGAACTTCCCACAATAAACTCATTTCATCTTTAAGTAGGTGCCTCCATCTGGTCTGCACAAGATTGGGCCTGCCAACTACTTCTTCCTGTTTAACCTTTTACCACTGATAAATTCTAGGAGAGAGGGAAGTCATTATGTTCAGCTGACTACCCACTGGTGACCACACCAACTACCAATGGATAGTTCAGATACCTGGTCATAGAGATGTCCCTGGTTAAACTCAATGGTTTCTGAAAAATAAAAAGGACATGAATATGGAAAAGAGGTTTGTAGGGATGGACTAAGTTGACATGGGAGAAGAGGCAATATGAGAGGGCAGGAGATGAGAGTAATGATCGCTTTATATACATATATGAAGTTGTCAAAAACATTTAATTCATCAAAGAGGAATTTATTATTTATTTACTATTTTATATGTAATTGGTACTTTTATACATAAATAAAAGTTTTATACAGTAAGCCCAAGTATTCGTCTCTATACTGTATAAATCACAACTACTTTTTTTTTCCATTATATGCATAAGCTCCAGCAATAGTTCTAAATTAATTAAAATTCTAGGAATTCTAATATATTTTATATCTCTCAGAAGTATTAAAGAAATATTAAATTATTTTATGCAGATAGAAAGTAGATATCACCCTATATAACTTTGCACTTGTGTTTATAAATTATGCTAAAGAGATAAAAGTGAAATTAAAAATTTCTGACTTCAGTGTAAATTTTTGACTAAATTACATTTTGAAGTAGTGCTTCTAAGGTTAACCTATACAGGAATCCAGTAGAATACATAAAAAGGATTTCCTGAGACTCACTGCTTCTTCCCCTCAAAAATATAGTGGAGCTTATGAGCCCATGTTGCTGAAAACTCCCATGTGATTCTGTACCTGGCAGTCTGAAAAAGAAACTTTGAAAATCATCATTTTAAAACATCAAGCATCCCTTAATTAGGGAAAATATGATCATGAAAATAGCAAATAGGGCTGAATAAATTGCTTAGTGGATAAACGTCTTGCTGTGAATAGCCATAAATGGAACACAAATAAAAGTCAAGAAAAGAACTTATTCCACAAATTTTCCTACAATGTCCACAAAGGCACAATCACATGCATAATATAGCCACATCAAGCATGTCCACATACAATAATACTGTATTTTAAAAAATTAGAAGCAACAATCCTTATTTGTTGATTTTATTTAAACATATTGATATACTTTTAAAATGTTTTGTTAAAAAGTAACATGATTTAATTAAAAATAAACAGACATTAAATTATTTCTATACTTTTATACAAGTTTTATTCATCCCTTAGTTTATAACTTTGATTTCTTTTTTGAATTTTGTCTAATTTCATCCCTCCCTATTATAAAATGTTGCCGGTAATATCCCCATTTATTTTTTTAAAAAAGATACAGTATTGAAAAATTATTTAAATGACCATTTAGGGAATATATAAACCTAAAAATAATGGCACATATGAGATTTTGTATGTACATAATTTTAATGAGACTATTTTAGCACCTTAAATGTCCACTTCAAAAACTTATCAAATTTTATCTTCTGATGAATTACTTAGGATTATATTAAAGTATTAGAGTTAATTCATTAGTCTCTAACTTTTATTAATGTTTAAATTAGAAGTCCTTGCTAATCAGCTCATCTGTACATCAAAATGCAATGTACTGCCAGTGTAGACATAGCATGACATCAGGATCTCGTATTCTAAAAGAACATGATATTAATTAAAATCATTTAAATGTTTTAGGGGTTGCATTTTCTAGGGGTTTCAATTGGTCCATTGGATTAAATTGGGCAAAAGGTGATGGGAAGATTACTTTCCTTCATGGATGCATATTTTAGAAACTATAAAATTTATCTCTGATTTTATTTCTTTCACTCTCACTTCAATAGTTAAAATAATTTGATAAACTTTTTTTTCTAAATGAGAAAGAGGCAATATTAATCTTATTTGTCTTTGCAACCCATTTGTCTTTTGAGGTTTTGAGATGTTATTCTCAGATAACATTCAATATGTGAATAAACTAATTAAGTCCAACGTTAATATTTAAAAATATTGAACACCTGTTTGCCATTCAAAGCCTGTGATATTTCTATTCATTATTTATTCACAGCTTTAATCACAGAAGAATATTGCTTTTATTAAATGCTTTTTCTTTATCTAGTAAAGTGAAGTTATTGTCTGGTGTTTAGCAATGATTCTATGTAAACACGAAGCAACATATACATTTATCTGTATAACTGAATGATCTTTGCTTTCTAATAAGAAACTAACTTGATCACAGTGATTAGTCTTTTCAATGTGTTGATTTTTTTCATTTATTTTTACATCTATGATAAATGAAGTTGTTCCATATTGTTTTTACAAAAAACTTTATTGAGAATTTCATACATGCATATAAGGTGTTTTGATCAAATCTATGCCCACTCCCGCCCTTCCATCACCTCCCATAACTCCCCATAACTTTTTTCTTTTACTTTCCTTTTTTTTTCTTCTTTCATTTATTTATTTTTATGTGGCTTTGGGGTACTCTAATATTCTGCCCTCTGAGTAGGTAACCCTAAAATCTTTTAAGGATTAGATACAATCTCCCAAATACTTCTGACATTTTTGGCCTTTGGAACAGAGTATGTTGCTTACAGTCCCAAGGACATTTTGACTTTTAGCCAAGAAACTGGCTACTTTTCTTTGGGGTCTTTTCACCCTAATTACCAAGTAAATTCTTACCTCCTATTCTTATCACAGCATCTTCTGAAGAGGTTACCCAAATTGCCAATAGGGAATCTGGACTCAGACCACTCTGGCTACTTCGATGCTGAACAAGGACTCAGGGGAGGCAATTGGAGTACCCCGTCAGTGGGTCTATTTAAAGACTCCCAAACTGCATAACTCTTATCTCTAAGGGGAAAAGAAAGTCCTTGAATCTTGAATAGGAGATGTGAAGGAGAAGTAAATGCAAGAGTAATTAGCATTACAAGTTCTAGACAGGAAACTAGAACAAATTAGAACAGGGCAATTTTCACATGTTCATATGTGAGTCCTTTGGAATTTCTTGACAAGGGCTTCAAAAAGCACCCCTGTATTGGGTTTTTCCTCAGTTTTCTTTTGTCTTCCAAAGCAGGATTCTAGAGTGATGGATTCAGGATTTGCTTTCTGGTATTTTGATAGCTGTTGGAGTAGTTAGAATCAGTGCCAGTTCCCTCTTAAAGGTTTCCAGATAACTGAGGGGTTTCTGAGGTGTATGTATGACCTGAGGGTATGCACACTGCATAGCCTTTACCCAGCATGGGTCATGCCTTCTCTTCCTAGCCTTACACAGATTGTATACTTTCGCCCTTCCCAATTCCAGGAGGCTGTGCGTGATTAGGGTCAAATTACATACATTTGGCTGGAAGAGTGGCTGGATACTCCAGTAAGGGTCCAGTGACACTGCTTGGCCCTCTTTTAATGAATGAGCACAACCATCAACAAGCTCAATTGTGATGATGTTTAGAGATCAGGCTCAGCTGAAGTCATGATGATGGTAGTTATTTCAGGTAGAAGGGGCTGCTGTATAGCATCATCCTACTAAAAGGACCTGGAATTTTTTAAAATTTGGTGCTAGGGCCCACATATGAGGGAAAACATGTCTTTTATTTTGTACAATAGGATTAGTCCTTCGGGTATATGCCAAGGAGTGGTATAACTGGGTCATATGGTAGGTTCATTTTTAGTTTTTTAATAGTTCTCCACACTGTTTTCCATAGTGGTTGCATGAGTTTGTAATCCCACCAGCAGTGAATGAGTGTTTCTGGTTCTCCACATCCTTGCCAGCATTTGGTATCATTTGTTCTCTTCACATCCTCACCAGCATTTGTTATCATTTGTTCTCTTGATCCTAGCCAGTATGATTGGGGTAAGATGATACCTTAGGGTTTTTTAATTTGCATTTCCCTAATTGCTAACAATGTTGAACACTTTTTGAGATGTTTCCTAGCCATCTTTATTTCATCCTTTAAGAACTCTCTGTTTAGATCTTTAGCCCATCTTTTACTTTGGGTCATTTGGTTACTACTTTTCTTGACTCTCAGTTTTTGAATTCATTATATATTCTGGATATTAAACCTCTGTCAGATGTGTTGCTGGTAAAGATTTTCTCCCATTCTGTGGGTTTTCTGTTT
>NW_008346550.1:1634309-1637686 GCF_000622305.1 Nannospalax galili | reverse complement strand
CTTCACTTTTTTTATTGTTTCTTTTGCTGTACAGAAGCTTTTTAGTTTAATAATTTCACACTTATTGATTGCTGATGTTAATTCCTGAGCAATTTCAGACTGATTTAGACCTATATTTTGTAAATTACTGACAATATTTTCTTCTAATATTTTCAGGGTTTCCAGTTTCACATTGAGGTCTTTGATCCATTTAGAATTGAGTTTTGTGCAACGTGAAAGATAAGGATCTACTTTCATTCTTCTACAGGTGCACCATTTGTTGAAGATGCTGTCTTTCCTCCATTGTGTGTTCTTGGCACCTTCATCAAATAACAGGGGCCTGAAATCGTGTGTACACAGGTTTGGATTTTCAATGATATTCTATTGATCTATGTGTCTGTTTTTGCACCAGCACCATGCTGTTTTTATGATGATAGCTCTGTAAAATACTTTGAAGTCTAGTATAGTAATCTCCCCCCCGACAAGTGTTGCTCTTTGTGCTCAGGGTTACTTTGGCTATCCAGAGTCTTTTATGTATCCATATGAATTTAAGGATAGATTTTTCTAATTCTGTGAAGTATGTCATGGGGATTTTTATTGGGATTTCATTGACTCTATATATTGCTTTTGACAGGATGGGTCATCTTCACATATTAATTCTTCCAATCCATGAACATGGGAAGTCCTTCCATCTTTTGGTGTCTTCCTCAATCTCTTCCTTTAACAATTTACAATTTTAATTGTAGAGATCTTTGGTGCTTTGGTCAGAATTATTCCAAGATTTTCTTTTCTTTTCTTTTCTTTTCTTTTCTTTTTTTTTTCAGCAGTTGCAAATGGGAGCATTCCATGGCATTCTTTCTCTGATTGCTTGTTATTGGTATATAGAAAGGCTACTGCTTTTTGTAGATTGATTTTGTAACCTTCCACTATACTGAAAGTGTTGATCAGTTCCAGGAGTTTTCTGGTGGAAGTTTTGGGATCTCTATAGTATCACATCATCTGCAAAAAGTGATAGTTTGACCTCTTCTTTACCAATTACTACTCATTTAATTTACTTCTGCTGTCTTATTGCTCTAGCAAGGGATTCAAGCACTATGTTGAAAAGGAGTAGAGATAGTGGACATCCTTGTCTGGTTCCCTATTTTAATGGGAATGATTCCAGTTTTTCTCCATTTAGAATGATGTTGGCTGTGGGTTTGTTGTATGTGGTTTTAATTATGTGGAGGTATATTCCCTCCAGTCCAATTCCTTCTAGTACTTTGAACATAAATAATGCTGAATTTTGTCAAAAGCCATTTCTGCATTTATTGAGATGACAATGTAGTTTTTGACTTTGAGTCCGTTTATATAATTAATGACATTTATTGACTTGCATATATTGAACCATCACTGAATCTCTGGGATAAAGCCTCCTTGATCATGGTGAATGATCTTTTTGACGTGTAGCTGTATGTGCTTTGTATGTATTTTGTTAAGAATTTTTGCATCTTTGTTCATTAAGGATATGGGTCTATAGTTTTCATTTTTAATTGTATCTTTACCCAGTTTGGGTATTAGAGTCATGTTGGCTTCATAGAAGGAATTTGGGAGTTCTCACTCTGTTTCTAACACTTTGAATAATTTAAGAAATATCAGTTGGAGGTCTTCTTTATATGCCTGGTAGAATTCTGATGTAAATCCCTCTGGGCCTCGGCTTTTTTCAGTTGGGACGCTTTATATTACTGTTTCAATATCCTTATATGTTATGGGTCACTTTAAGCCATTGATCTCTTCTTGGTTTAACATTGGTGGTTCCCATGATTTCAGATATCCATCCACTCTTCTTGGTTTAACTTTGGTGGTTCCCATGGTTTTAGATATCCATCCATTACTTTCAGATTTTCAAATTTAGTAGCGTATAGATGTAGGTTTTTAAAATATTCCCTTATAATGGATCTTTTGGGTGTCTGTTGTGATGTTTCCCCTTTCATCTCTGATTTTGTTGATTTGGATTTGGTCTTTCTTTCTTTTGTTTAACTGGGCTAAGGGTCTGTTTATCCCGGTCTGTCTATCTTGTTTAGCTTTTCAAAGAACTAGCTCTTAGATTCATTGATTCTTTTTTTCTGTTTCATTAATTTCTGCTTTGACTTTTGTTATTTCTTCTCTTCTGCTGGGTTTAGGTTTCATTTGTCTTGCCTTTCTAGTGCTCTGAGTTACAGTGTTAGGTCATATATTTGGGTTCTTTCTAATTTTTTAATGTAGGCACTTAAAGCTATAAATTTCCTTCTTAGGACTGTGTTTAATGTGTCCCAGAGGTTGTGTTGTGTTGTATTGTCCTTTTCGCTGAATTCCAGGAATTCTTTTATTTCTTTCTTAATTTCTCCTTTCACCCACTCATTGTTTAGGAGTGTGTTGTTCATTTGCCACAAGTTCGTGTAGTGACTACGGCTTTGTCCAGATTTGATTTTGAGCTTTATTGCTTTGTGGTCTGATAGAATGCATGGAAGTATGTCAATATTTTTGTATTTTTTTGAGGTTTGTTTTTTGGCCCAGTACGTGTTCAATATTTGAAGAAGTTCCATGGAATGCTGAGTAGAAAGTGTATTCTTTGGTGTTTGGGTGGAATAATCGAAAGATGTTTGTTAGGCCCATTTGGTGTATGATATCATTTAATTCAAAGGTCTATCTGTTTATTCTTCGTCCAGTTGATCTAATGGATAGAGTGGGGTATTGAAGTCCTCTACTATTACTGAGCTGGGGTTAGTCTGTGTCTTAAAGTCCTGTAGTGCTGTTTTTATGAATTTGGTTGCACCAGAATTTGGTGCATATGTTAAGGATTGTAATGTCTTCTTAGTTAACTGTTCCTTTGATCAGAATGAAGTGACCCTCCTTATCTCTTCTGATTAGTTTTACTCTGAAGTCTATTTTGTCAGATATTAGAATTACAACCCATGCTTGTTTTTTAGTGACATTTGCTTGTTCCATATTTTTATTGTTGTTATTACTGTTAATATTGTTAAGTCCTGACTTATTGTTGATGTGTTTCTATGTGTTTTTGGCATTAGGATAATACTGCCATATTAGAATTAATTTTGAGGAGTTCTTTCATTTTCTATGTTAGGAAAACATTTGTGTAAGTCACTTATTTAATAGTCTGTTAGAATTAAGCAGTGAATGTGTCCAGTCTGGGTTTCATATTTTGGGGAGAATACATTAATATATATTTCAATTTCTATAATTATTAATGGTATTTTAGCTTTCTATATCTTCTTGGTTTAGTAATTTTGGCAATTCATGTGTATATGTACATACTTAATTCTTCTAGGTTTAATTTTATTAGGGTATGTTTTTTTCAAAAATGCTATAGTGAACCTATAGGTGCAAGTACTAATTATTTTAGCAGCCCCTTTCTGCTTCCA
>NW_008346550.1:1629987-1633968 GCF_000622305.1 Nannospalax galili | reverse complement strand
ATGAACTCTAAGGTTGACAAATGAGACATATGACTTTTGTTGTTCTGAAATGGGCTTAATTCACTTAAATGATTATTTGCAGTTTTATTCATTTTCTAGTAAATGACATAAGTTTGTTATTCTTTTTGGTTAAATAAATGTTTCAATGTCAGTAAACACCACACTGAAATCTGTAGTGACTAGATTGCTTTACCTTTTCATCAAAAATGTAGAAAGATTTCATTTCCTCTAAATCTTATGATTCATTAATTTTATCTTTTTCTTAATAATTGCCATTATGACTGGTGTAATATCTTAATGTAGAGTGTTGTGGATGGAGGCAGGTTTAGAGGTCAGAGTAGGCTATCTGGTGTCCTGTTCTAGCCTATCTGTATTAGTCCCTTGAGAAATTTTCGCTCACTGACCCTGAAGCTCATCATTTCATCTAACCTAGTTAAGACAGCAAATGCCAATGATCTTTTCTTTGTTATACACAGCAATGTGATTGATTACAGGCTCAAGCATAGGCTGCACAGAGCTGTTAACATGGCCTCTCAGGACCAAATTCCAGGTCATCATATGTACAAGGCAAGCATCTTCTCAGTAGATCAATGTATTCCTGATTTTGTTTCTCTGAGGTATAACAAGGAGGAACATTTTATTTCATATGTGCATTGGTCATTTGTATTTCATATTTTGAATACTAGGTGCTCATACATCTATCATATGACCCAGGTATACCACCTCTAGGTATTCACTCAAAAGATTCTAAGTCAACATAGGACATATATGTTTGTGGGAAAATAGATAAAACTGGAAATGATCATAGTAAATGGATTAAACCAAGCACAAAACAACAAATGAGGCTTTTATTCACACATTTCGGGTCTCTACATTTCATACATAAATGATAAGTTGGTAAGAAACCCAACCCTAATTGAGAAACTTCTGGCAACAAGAAGTTTAAGGGACAGGGAAGGACAGTCTTCTTTAAAAGTGTGACTTGTGCTGCAATGTCATTGGGGGACACAAATTTGACACTGTAGACTTTAATATAAATATATAATACTTACATTATGTTACATCATATAATTTATATATTTATATATAAAAACATACATGAAATTGGGTAGGGTAGTAAGGGGATGCATATAGGAGAACGAGGTCTAAATCTGAACAAAATATATGGTATGAATTTTACAAAAATTCAATAAAAGAACCTAAAATATTTTATTCATTATTAAGAATTCTTTATAATATATTTTAATCATAGTCATGCCACTCCCCTATTTCCCTCCTACTTTATTACTCCCATACATTCTATTACTATTCCTAGAGGCCATAGGTCAAATTTGTGTGCCCCAAATGTTCTTAGGTTTGGGCCAGTCTCCTGCATCCTGATCAACCTATCGAGAATCACACACTAAGAAAACTGTCTCCTGTTTAGAGGAGATAATAATTACCAATAGATTCTCAGTTAGGTCCGTGGCTTTTTTGTCCACCTTCCCTTTCCTCATTGGGTTTTTCTCTGTCTTGGGCTTGTACAGGTCTTGTACATGCTGTCACAGTTCTTGTGTCATGGGTTCATGTGAGCAACTGCTTTGTTGTGTACAGAAAACACGTTTTCTTTTTTGTTCATCTACCTCCTCTGGATTTTAAATCTTCCCAGCCAATCTTCTGCAATGTTTCCTAAGCCTGGCTGGAGAGAGTGTGATATTGGTGTCTTAAGGCTGAACACTCCACAATATCTTATTCTCTGCATTTTGTACAACTGCTCAACTGTGGAGTATCTTCTTCTCTGTAATTTGAACAGTTGTAGTTGTAATTGTCCTCTGCTGCAAGATTGTCCTGCAAGAGCTGAAAGATGCACTAATCTATGGGAATAAGAATAAGCCATTGGATTTTGGTTTAACACTATGTGTATTTAGCAGAATAACAACAATATGTTCTTTCCTATGACTATGATCTGTCTAGCCATGATTTCTTGATCCAAACAAAAATGCCAATTGTGGACTCCATCTTCTTAAGCATGGTTTACTTACAGTTACAATGTAGTTTATTACTCCCATAACATTTGTGCCACTATTGCACCAGTGGTTATTAGAGATTGCCAGGCCAGTAGTTATTAGAGCTCACTAGGCTAGTATCTGGGAAAGGATAATTACCTTTCTCCCCTAGTAGGATGCATAGAACCTTCAAGCACTGTGAAATAGAGCCATAAGAGATGAAGTATCAAGGTCAGTTCCAGACTTTTTCTCTAGTTTTAAGACTCACTTCTTATATAATGTTTTTAGCAGTAGGAGTTTTCCATTAAGTTGTGAAAGTAACCAAGATCATGGGAAATACACACTATCGGTAGAAGGTCTATGGGACACCCTCCCTATCACCCCAATCAGCAGAGCCAATAGATAAAGGAAATTTCTGGCATTCAGCTTTTTATTTGGTAGCCTGTTATTTGGTAGCCTGTTTTATTTTGGTATTTTATTTGGTATTTTATTTGGTAGCCTGTTATTTGGTTTTTTATTTATTTTATTTGGTAGCCTGTTATTTGGTAGCCTATTTTATTTGGTAGCCACATTATCCCTGTGTTACAGTGTAACACCCTTTAAACACTTTATATTGTACATATATCTATTTAAGAAGCTTCTGTTATAGCAGGTTTCCAATAAACGTTTTCAAAAATCCTTTCATGTTTGTTATCCTTCCCTTAATCACTCCTCTGCTCTGTTCTTCCATTTCCTACCCATTTAATCCTTATTTCATTTCTCCCTTTCTAACAGTACATTTGATCTCCTTTCCCATTAAGCTGCCCTGCATGGTCCTTAATGGGTTTTCTTACCTCCATGGATTTTCCAATTTAAAAACATAGTTTTAAAGATTCAAAGCTAGCATCCTCTTATGCAGCCATGCAATCTTATTCTTTCTGGGTCTGAGATACCTCACTTAGGACAATTTTTTCCAGTTTTATCCATTTACTTGTAAATTTCACATTTCTTCTGAATAGCTGAATAGTATTACATTTAATCAATGCATCTTACTTTTGTTATCCATTCATCGGTTCATGAATATTTAGATTGTTTCCATTTCCAGGTTATTATGAATAGAACAGCAATGTATGAATGAACAGGTGTCGGGAGCCGTAGGCCCCTACCCCAGGAAATAGCAAGACCTGATTCCTGGCAAAGCTGTTTTTCAGACATCAAGGCTGACCTGGTTTGAGATTAACCAGATGACTATACTTGAAAGCCTCATGAAAACATGTTATTCTAACTCGGGCACTTACCGCTTGAGAGACTCCCTCATTTCTCATGTAATTGCCTAAGAAACTTTTGCTTTACTTTGTAATCATACAAGTGTACCTCTTAATTGATTTATAACTTGCTATATAGAATTGTGGTGTTACTATGGAATTTACTCTGTGATCAATTGGTGTGGTGTAATCATGATAATTGTTCTGTTAATTGAATTGCTCTGCCTCAATGGATTTGTCCCTGCCAACTTCCCCCTTTTCCCTCACTATAAAAACTTTGTGTAGATGTTCAATAAATGAGACTTGATCAGAAAGCCTGTCTTGTCTCCATTCTTCGCATCTCTTGTCCCTTTTCGTCCCCTCTCCTCCCTCCAGATACCCACGCTGACTGTCCTGTGGATCGGGACAATGTGTCGCCTCTGTTTCTAAGTGCTTGCTTTCCTGTAGAAAACACAGTACTTCTCACAATGAGTTTTCTATAGTGAAAAATAATGAACAGTAGCATTTAGCATTTAACCTCATTCTTTTTGAGGTTTATGTAAAAGGGAATTGCTATCAATGACAGTCAGGTTACTGAAGATGAATATGTGCTGCATCCACATTTGTTTGCTTTCCTGTTATAAACACAGTACTTCTCTCAATGCATTTACTATGGAAAAAATAAATGAGCAGTAGCATTTCGCATTTAACCACGTTCCTATTGAGGTATATGTAAAAGGGAATAGCCATCAATGTCATGCTTGGAGTTAACA
>NW_008346550.1:1597039-1626910 GCF_000622305.1 Nannospalax galili | reverse complement strand
TACAATTCTGATCTATTTATTTGCCACTTGTTTCTTTGGCAATGGTTTTACCATCTGCACAATCAGTTAAATTAGAAACCTTAATCTTCTTAGTTTTGGGTGTTCCTTAAATCACACTAAAATTTATTTTCTCAAAACCCTACATCAACCCTAAACAAAGACAAAAGAAAAAAAATGAACGAAAACAAACCAACCAACAAAAAACAACACAAACTAAGTGCTCTGGGAACCAAGTTTCCAGAAAGACCATGAGGTCCTTAAAAAACTTAAAACTAAACATTATATTTCTGCTGGAAAGTACTATATCTGTACTATTTTGTGTTAAGTTCTTTTTTAAAAATTATTTTTATTTTATGTGTATGATTGTTTTGCCTGCATGTATATAAATGCAACATGTCTGTGTAATGCCTGCAGAGGCCAGAAGAGGGTGTAGGATCCTCTGGAACAGGAGTTATGGAGGATTGTTAGCCACTATGTGGGTGCTGGGAACTGAACCTTGGTCCTCTGGTAGAGCAGTCAGTGCTCTTAACTGCTGAGCCATCTCTCCATCCCCCATGTGTCGGGAGCCATAGGCCCCTACCCCAGAAAATAGCAAGACCTGATTCCTGGCAAGGCTGTTTTTCAGACATCAAGGCTGGCCTGGTTTGAGATTAACCAGATGACTATACTTGAAAGCCTCTCACAAACATGTTGTTCTAACCTGGGCACTTAACGCCTGAGAGACTCCCTCATTTCTCATGTAATTGCTAAGAAACTTTGGTGTTACTCTGTAATCATACAAGTGTAACCTCTTAATTGATTTATAACTTGCTATATAGAATTGTGATGTTACTATGGAATTTACTCTGTGATCAATCGGTGTGGTGACATTGTGATATTCGTTCTGTTAATTGAATTGCTCTACTTCAATGGAATTTTCCCTGCCAACTTCCCCCTCTCCTCCCTATAAAAACTTTGTGTGAATGTTCATTAAATGAGACTTGATCAGAAAGCCTGTCTTGTCTCCATTCTTCGCATCCCTTGTCCCTTTCCGTCCCCTCTCCTCCCTCCAGAAACCCACGTTGACTGTCCTGCGGGTCGGGACAAACAGGTGTCTCTACTGTAGGATATTTGGGAATATGAACAAAAGTGGTATGGTCTGTTAGGTAGATCTATTTATAGATATGCAAGGAACTTCCACAGTGATTTTTCTAGTAGCTCTACCACTTTGCACTTCCACCAGTAGTCAGTAAGCATTCTCTTTTCCCCACATTCTGGTCAGCATTTATCATCCTTTGGAGTTTTGAATATTAAGCATTCTGACTGGTATAATATCAAGGTAGCCTTATTTGAATTTCCTTGATGGATAAGGCTGTTTAATTTTTTACAAAACACTTACCATGCATTTGTATTTCATCTTTTTGGAACACTGTTTTTATTTTCATGCTAAATATTTTATTTATTTTTTGTATTTTATTTTATGTGTATGAGTGTATTGCCTGCATGTATGTAAGTGGACCTGTGCCCTGCAATGCCCATGGAGGTCAGAAGAGAGCTTTGGATTCCCTTGGAACTGGACTTACGGATAGTTTTTAGCCACCATGTGGGTGCTAAGAATCAAACCTCAGTCCTCTTCATGAGCAGACTGTACTCATAACTACTGAGCCATCTCTCCAACCCCACATGCCACATTTTTAATTAGTGTTGTTCATATATACATGTATTTGTGACTGGCCACTTAGGATTGATACCTTATCAGGGAGCTCATCTCTACTTAAAATGGATTCTTCTTTTGACAACAATTGGTTGCCTTTAGCTGATCATCTGGTGATGGAGCCTGTGAACTTTCTCCCATCCATGTTTGCCCATCTACTGGTGCTGTCATTATACAGGTATTTTTAATGCAATCGAGATATTCAGATTTTGGGCACAAAATGCCTGTCATGTCTACAAGATTCTATCTTGCAGCAATCATTCCATCCTCTGGCTCTCACTATTTTTCTTCATCCTTTCATCTGAGATGCTCCCTGAGCCTTAGGTGTACTGGTTGCATTACAGCTGTAGAATTTGGGACTAGTGAGCCTATTGTCACTTATTCTCTGCAATTTAACCCTTTGTAGACATACTTAACAATCTCCATTTGCTTCAAAAAAAAGCTTTTTTGATAAAGACTAAGATAAAAAGGCCCCTGCATTTCTGCATGCTTCTTGGGAGAACAGTTTTAGCAGAAATATTGTATTTCAGAATTATTAAATCAGATAATGCTCTGAAATTTTTCTCTGAGTCATGTTGAAATGTGGCAGATTCTGAAGGTTATAATTTTCTCCTGGGGAAAAATTGTTAAATTTAAGAGAAAGATAAAAAAGAAAAAGAAAAACGAGAATCATGTTTATCTGTGGGTATTGGTATTTCGTGTATATTTAGAAATTGTATTAGTTTAGGGAAATAACAGTTGTAGATTCTCCTAGAGGACACATGACCTCTTAAGCCAGTGAAAGTGATCTTTCACTTCTACATTGGATTGGAAGAAGCCTATACATTTTGCAGATCCTTCTTTTTACAGGTGAAAAACTTTTACAGTGAGACTTTTTCTAAGATAATTCCTTACCAAGACACCACTTAGCAAAGCAAGAGATGCAGGGGACCTTTCTCCAATGTCTTCTATTTAATATACCTGTTTAGTGACTCCCATAAACATCTGTTGCTCAGTTTAGTGACATAATACAGAGCCGTTGATATTCCTATTTATATATTCATTTTTCTAGGTTTTAGTCATAATAATCTCCATTATTCTATATTTAATCACACTGATTCTTTTGCCTGTGGAAATCTGTCTTTGACTATTAGTATCTTCTTTCACTCATTTTATTGTTAGGTGTGAAAAATTGTCTCATTTTCTTTTTGAATCTCCTTGTGAATATTTTCATTTTGATCATAAAATATTTTTCTTAATTATCAGCATGTAGTCATTTAGCACATAATATAATCTTAGGGTAATTATTGTGTAGTCTTTGTCAAGCAGATAGATGCCAGAAGTAATTTTCATGTACATTATCTTCTCATATATTTTTTTTCTGTGTATGAGACACACTATCTTTGCATTTCTATATATACATTACATTTTTGATTGACACCTGGAGAACTGCATGCAGCAATGTATACATCTTTGAATTATATTTTTCTTCTTTTACAGCATTCTTATATTTCTCTGGTTTTGCTTTGCCTTGTTTATATTAATCTATACTTTTTCCTGTGATGAGGTTTAGCTTGATAGTTAACTTCTGAGGGCATGCTCTCATTAATGTTTTTAGTATTTTTAGAGTATTCTAATAATTACATCACCTTTTCTTTCCCTCTTAAATTTTGTTTTACTGGCTTTTGGAGGTTTTGTTATTGTTGTTTGTGTGTTTCTTTTTTTTGGTTTGTTTTGTTATGCCTTTCCTTTTACTCTTCCACAATGGAAAAAAAAAAAAAAACAAAGCCCAAGGACACCAATACTTGCTACATATTCGTATTCTCCAGAACCATTCACCAAATATATTACTATCACTATAATTTAGAACTTAATTTTTTTCCTTTAAAAGCAACACAGATTGAATTTATTTCCATATTAAACTAACAAATAGTGTTACAGTCTTCAAAAAGCTCACTAGTGGGAATGTGACTATGTTTCCTGCAGTTATGATTCTATTTAGACATATATCAACATATATTTTTGTCTAAATATAACAAGTTGTAAAATGTCTTACATAATAACTTTTTTCATCATAATACTCTTGCTTGACATACGGTGTCTTCAATCTTTATCATTATCAGCCATTTTCAAAGACCCAGGTTAAAATGTAGTAGAACAGTACAGATCTTGTAAGATTAGTTTAAATTTTTCTCTGATGTCTATTGTTTTTACCACATCAAGCAATACGGAAAACTTCTAAACATTCTTTCTATATGTTATTCAGCACTAACTTACAGTACTTGATAGATTATTCTCCTCCATGAGTTATTGGAATTAATTGCTTTCTAATATCCAAGTCTTTAAATAATTTCCTTATAATAAGTGTCTGTATGTGAACAAATGCATGAATGCCACAGCATGCTCGTAGAGGCCAGAGGACCACTTTCAAGAGTGGTCTCTCTTTTTGAATCTTGTGTTCCAGTTATCAACTTCAGGTCATTAGGCTTGTGTGGCAAGCTCTTTTATTTAGTGATCAATCTATCCAACCCTCAGGTTCTTTGGCGGCAATGGAAAAAAATTGAAGACATAGTTTATTCATATACAGCTTCAAATAGCTTATCGACAATACTAGACACTATTTATGCTACTTTTTGTCAATATAACAAATATTTAAGAGAAACAATTTAAAAACAAGTGAAAAAAAATTTGGCATTTCTGTGGAGGTTAGAGTCATTGATGACGGCTCCATTGTGAGCCTGTCGCAAAAAAGGATATTAGAGCAGAAGGCCACAACGGCATGGGGCTTCTCATTTCACAGTTGCCAGGAAGCATAGCAGCAGAGACAGAGGGAACAAAACCTCCAAGGAAATGAACTCTATGACCTACTTTCTCGATCTAGGTGACTCCTATGACATTTTTTTATCAACCGAAAATAATGGTATTGATTTATGAGTATAACAGTGCAGTAATCCATTAATTAAGCATTCAGGCCAGTTTTATTGATCTAACCTGTGGAAACATTTTCACAGATACACTTAGGTGTATGCTTCACTAAACCCCTAGACTTCTCTGAACACAAGCAAGATAGGTTTTATGCTGCTCCAAACAAATCTGATAGATTTATCTCCTTTGATATATAAATAAATTAATACTAAATATATTAAGAATTTTCTACTATGTCTTTTATATTATTTGTAAAATATTCATATGCACAGATGAGGATGAGTTGATAAACACTTAAATATTTCAAATAGGAGCTAAATCATATTAAAATAATTTTTCCTGAATATATTTGAAGAAATTTATGTATAAAATACATGCTAAATTTTATTTATTATTGAATGCATTTTAAAGCATTATCATGAATGTAGTGACCTATACCAATCGATATTACACCCTTTCAGTTCATTAAACTATAACTTCATTTTGTACGTAATCTACCCCTAAGCAAGCCTTGCTCGGGTTTTGCTGTTGAGGAGGGATTTGCATAGTTAAATGATTGTGCTTTCAGATGTTCTGATAAGATAAGCTCTCTAGAGAAATGCTGGATTGCAGAAAGTTGCAAAATCTTTACAGAAACTTCACATTTAATTTGAAACTAGGATAAAAAGACAAACTAGACAGTGAAATAACTATGAATAATAAAATTTAAACAAAATCAAAGTAAACATCTACAGAATTTTAAATCATATTAACAATATTGCTCTTCTATATCTACTCAAAATTTTAGCATAAAATGTTCATACTGTTTTCCTATGTCAGTTTAAATGAAAATCAAATATTTACCTCTGCTTTTTTATTTTTTCTCTTTTATTTTAGAAAATATGACACAAAAGTATCTTAAATGGGATATGGTTCATTTCTTTGTCAATTAAATTATTCAAGAGGAAATATCAAATTCGGCAAATAAAAAATACATTGCTCAGAGTCATAAATGGTAAATGGATGTAGTAGGTAAGCAAATTAAGCATGCAACTTCTCAGAGGCATACTTCATTTAATTAACTTCAGAACTCCAAGGAAATCTTACAACTATTTTCCAGTTATAGATATAAAATGAATGTTTAATTTCTTTCAAATATGGACTGTGGAATTAGGTTTTCTTTGGTCATATCAAACAATTTGCACTGTACAGTGAAAACGTTAGGCTTTTAAAAGCATTTCACATTTTTATTTTATATATATGTATATGTTTTCCTTCATGTATGTAATTGCACCATATGCATGCAGTGCCTGTGGAGGCAATAGCAGGGTATTGGATTTTCCAGAAGACTTGTGGACAGTTTTTAGCTGCCATGTGAATTGTGGAAACCAAACCTGGGTCTCCTTGAAAGATTAACAAATGTTTGTAAAGACTGAGTCTTCTTCCCAAGACCTAGTGTACTTTTACACTACTATTTATTTCTCTCTCTCTCTCTCTCTCTCTTTCTCTCTCTCTCTCTCTCTCTCTCTCTCTTTCTCTCTCCGGGTATGTGTGTTTGTGTATGTGTGTGCATATACATGCCATGGCACATAAGCAGATGTCAGAAAACAATTTGTGGGAGTTGAAGCTTATTGGCAAGTGCTATTACCCACTGATCATCTCAGCTACACAAATTTAAAATACATGAATTATTAAATTATTTGGAAAAATGATAAGACAAAAACTTTCTTATAGATATAATTTCACTCTTTTTTGTTTTTACTATTGATTTAAAACATTTTATTGAGACAGTGTCTCCCTGTATCCTCAGCTGGCCTGGAACTTCCTATGTAGACCAGGGTGGCCTTGATCTCACAGAGGTAAGCCAGCCTCTGTTACCAAGTGCTGGATTTAAAGACACCAAGCTTGGCTTGAAGATATTAATTTATTTGGCTTTGTGCTGAGCCTATGAAAACAATGATATTGAACAACAACTATTTAACCTTCAAGAAGATATAATGTAGTACAAGCAGGATAACTTAATTACTATACAAGAAAAAAAGGTAGATTTTGAAGTTGCAAAAGTCAGGACACAGTGCTGTTTTTAGTATTATATGGAAGAGTTTTCTTTATTATGACAATGCTTTTCATCTGTGCAAGTTTGGGAGCTTTGCAACTCAACATATGCAGAAGCACGAATAGGCCATATGAAGATTGAATTTTGTAAAAGGAGCCACAAAATATTGCAATGATGCAGTTGTAGGTCCTGATAGATAAAATATCGTTCCTTTTGAGCATAGCTTTTTAATTTATGAAAACCTGAATAGCAAGATTCATTTTCAGAATAAAGAGAAATATATATTTTCATCAATTATTAATATAGTCATTTTTGTTCCTTGTGTATTTTGGTATCTTTATCTTGTCCACCACCACCACCACTCAACTTGATCATTCTTTAGTACTTATAACATGTATTATCTTGTCTCCATCTACTGGAAAATCTCTTTATTTGGATGAAGAGAACCTATGGGAGTAGTGAGAGGTGAGAAAATGGAGTTGGGGACATGAGGGACGGAGCTAAATATACATCATATACTTGTAATAAAAAGTAAACTTACAAATAAAAATTTTAAAAATCTCTACATTTTATGAATTTTGATTAACTGAATGTTTTCTAATGAGCAAGAAAGGAAATGTTAAATTCAGCAAAAAATGACTCATTCAAAACTATAACCAAAAGTGAAGAAAGATACCTATATATACCACACAAAATCCTGATCAAAAGGATTCAGTGAGGAAAAAAAGCAAGATGTTACATTATGAAATAAAGGCCAATTCATCTTAAAAAATACAGCTTTTATAATTTATGAAACTAAACATATAACCATCTCATAAGGAAATATTTGTCAAACTCATTTCATAAGACATATAAAACAATGATAAAAAAGCACAAAAAGGGACATTGTAAGTTTTAAAAAATAATGCTGAATGAATAAATCATTGATATAACACATAGTGTATTAGTTTCTTGCTTTTTGATTCAGTCAAATACCAGGCCAAATGAACTTAAGGAAGGAAAGAATTTTTGTCATTTATAGTAAGAGTAGAATTCCACTATGATGAACAAGACATGGCAGCAGAAACAATATGGGATTGGTCACATTGCATCTGATTTCAAGAAACAGAGAGCTATATAAATGCTAGTGGTCAGCTCTCTTTCTCTTTTTTTATTCAGTACAAAACAAAATCCCAGCCCAGGGAATTGTGCTGCCCACAGTTAAAGTTAATGTCCCCACCTCTGTTATCCAAATCTAGAAAATTGCCCACACATATGACCAGAGGCTAACCAAATCTAGATAATGCTTTGTGGGCATTTCCAAAAAAAAAAAAAACTCTTCTTCAAGAATGCTCTCTCACACTTAGAAGGTAGGAGAATGTATATTTAATCTCCAGATAAAGAGAAAATAAGAAAAATATGGAAAAGAACAAAAGAAAATAAAACCCAATATCTAGCCATATTCCTAATGAGTGTAGACATAAAAATCATTGACAAAATGCCAGCAAGAGAATAACAGCATCACATCTTAAGACTCATATGCTGCAAATAAATTAGAATTTCTCTAAGAAGCAGATTCTTCAGTATAAGGAAGGCAATAATTGTCATATTTCCCATTAAGAGTCTGAATGCTAAAATAACATGATTAACTACATAGAAAAAGAATGATCATTTAACAAAACTGAGCATTTTCATAATGATACCATCAACAAACTAGAATTGAAATATTTTCACAACTTGAAGACATTATTTGCAAAACCCAGCTATCATCATGTTCAATGGTTTAAATCTTAAACTTTGTCTCAAAAAATAGGAATGTAGAATGTATGTCCTGTCTTCACCAATAGGGTCTTAACTTAAAGTTCTGGGAGTAAGTCAAGGAATGTGACAATAGTCTGTGTTACTCTGGGAGTCTCTTGTACTACCCTGAGCAGCACCTGGAGCTATACATATACATGCATGTACATATTGTGTGTGTACTTTTCAGAAGGTTTTTGAACTAATACATTTCGCTGTGGTTTTTCTTATCATTTCTCCTCTCCTGATATCCACAAGAAAACAGTTTTCCACACAACTTAGAAGTTACTCATGTGAACTTACAGCAATGTTAACAGCATGCACAAGATTCGTGCAAGCTCAAGACAGACAAATTCCAAGCATGAAAGTGAGGAAGTGGGGAAGAAGTCTCAACCTTAGCTAAGTAACTATGGACAATTGATCACTACTGCATGAGGGAGACTGGGTTTTCTTTAGGGGTGTGACTCTATAGCTTAATCAGATGCCTCTAGATGGATGCAGACAAAGGACATTTGGGGACACAAACTTGATTAGAAAACTCTTAATACATATATGACATAGTGCATGAAAACCATCAGGGGGTATGAGAGGGTTGCAGATAGGGGAGTGGATCTAAATACAATCAGAATATGTTTCATGAAATTTGCAAATCTTCAATTAAATAAAGAAAAATAATGTATATCAACAGTTGTCACTTCTATTCATCATAGCACTCAAGGTTTGGCCAGAGAAACTAGGCAGAAGAAGGGGCAAAAAAGGCATCAAATAGGAATGTTAAGGATAATATTCATTCCTTTGACATAGTGTAATGTGTAGAAACATTTTAGAGGTTTAGCAAAGAATTTATTATTTGAACTATTAAACATACTGCCAGGATGTAATATTAAATTAGATACCCAAATGAAAGAATGAAATTCTCTCTTTAACTAGCATGCTCAAAAATTAGCACAAAGTAGATTAAAGACTTAAATATCAAACTCTTTCAAAGTAGATACCTGTAGCAGCATTGAATCACACACTGGTCTTCATAATCATTTTTTAGATATGACATCAAAAATGCAGGTTTTTCTGTGATGTCCAAACATGTGCTGTGGCACCTCACTTACCAAAAATTAAAAACAAGATGAATAAATTATTATTTAAAAAAACTAGTGTCACAGGAAAAAAGTTTAAAAAAGTAGACAAAAAGAAATAATAAAGAACAGAGCAAGAGTAAAGGAAATAAATACTAAATAGTACAAAGATAAATAAACCAAAGGTTGTTTCCCAAAAAAGCTTAGCAAAATCAATGTCTTTAGCAAGATTAATATCAAAAAAAAGAAAGAAAGACTCAAATAAATATCAGATTAAATACATTTTAGGCAGTGAGAAAAGTTATTATAACTTTAAACTTGAAATATACATTATCTGACTAATTATGTACCAAAAAATTTATTGATGGTGAAGGGTCAAGTTCTAGACATAACTCAAGCAAATGAAATCCAGAAGTTATAATTTCAAAATATTAAAATGACTGAGATTAAATAAATAATAAACTTTCAGCAAACCAAAGCCTGGGGCTAATGCTGAGCTTCCTAAGTATTTAAAGAAACAATACCAATTCTTCTTATATTATCTACCAAAAATTAAATGGAAAATACTATTAAAATTCATTCAGAACTTAAAATCCAATTGATATTGAAATGACACAAGTGTGTAATAAAACATAAAGTAGGAAAGCAGACAGAAAGAAAAAAATTAGAAAGAAAAAAACCACAACTGAAGAAATTTTATTATTTAAACCATAAGTAAGTCTCAATATAATACTTAAACCTGAACTCAAGAACAATGAAAAAGAATCCTCTACTTGTGATATTCACCCTAAGAATGTATCCACAAATCAAAAAAATTTCATAGTGTGCACTGCCCAAAGGAAATTCACAAACATGCTTATCTCAGTGACAGAAAAAATTAGTAAAATCCAAGATCCTTTCATGAAAAAAATGATTTCAGTAAAGAAGTGAGTTATAAGTAACAAAGAATGTATGCAATAAATCTGCTACAGAAAGTACAACCATTGACATGCAAATTATTGTTTCTTAAGTTGAAAGAAGATAGAATTAAAAACCCTTGATTTTCGTACCATAAAAAACAAAACTACCAAAAAATAATGTAGACCAACAACCTTCCCAAATTTTGGGTTTACTCTACCATTATACTCATATTCCCATATATGTATATATTGTTTATATACACATATGTACAGTTTATTAACATTCTGTAAGCTATCAATGAGATGGTTGACTATATATTTGCATTCTGTGCACAGCTGGATACAAGTGCAGAACCTTAGGTGGTTATGATATTCATTGTTCTTATTTCAAAGTTCCTTCCTCATCACCTCTCCATAGTACATCTTATGATCAGAAGAAAGAGAACAAATTTTTCATTTGGTCTATTGATTTTTCTTGCTTTGAAGATGCAAGACTAATCAATTATGAATACAGTGTGGCACCATAAACTGTTAGTCTTGAAAATAATAACATCCTATATATTTAATACAGAAAAATGATTTTGTCTTCCACTTGTATTAGAAAATTAACCCTAAGAGGGGTTGGAGATCTGGCTCAGTAGTTAAAATCATGGGCTGCTCTTGCAGAGGACTCAGGTTCAATTCCCAGCACCCACAAGACAGCTAAACAACTGTCAATAACTCCAATTCTGGGGCAATCTGATGCTTTCTTCTGACCATGAGGGCATTACATGAGTGGTCAGCATTATACACCTACACATAAAATAAAAATAATAAATAAAACTAAAAAACAAAAATTAGCACTAAGAAATAATACATATAGGGCTATAATTACTGTTGTCACTGGGAAATTATTCAGGATCCAGGATGTAGAAATTTAGGAATGCTGAGCAAAAAGTCTAAAGACCTGTGAGGCATATGTCACATGCTGCCATCAGTGTTTTGACTTCTGTAAGAGAACAATTCAACATCAGTAAAAATAAATCTCTAGCCTTCAGGCCACTGGAAACTTGCTCACACAAATTTGCAACTATGGTGACAGCATGCACGAGACCCATGCCAACTCAATCAGACAAAAAACCAGCATAGAATGTGGGTTTTTGACCTAACCCCAGCAGTAGTCAGCTGTTAGTGCATTGACAACTGATTATTTGGGGGTGAGGAAGAATAGCTCTTCTTTAAGGGAGTGACTCTAAGCAAGCTGACTAAAATCCAGTGGATGAACTTGTGCCAAAAGATATCTGGGTACAAAAGCTTGAAAGGGTAAGACTTAGTTTATATGACAGAATGCCTGAAATGGGGTGAGGGGGATATGGGGGTGCAGATGGAGGAGGGAATCTAAATTTCATTAAGATTTATTACACAAAATCCACAAAACTCAATAAAAAATGTAAAACATAAGCCTCTAAGGGAATCTTAACAAGTCTTTAAAATTGTCAACTGCAGGTCTGACATATAAAACATATAAGAATATGGCCATTGTTGGAGCAATGAAGGTGCTGCCTAGGCTAAGCGGCATTGTTGATGCTACCAGTGCTAACTTAGCTAATGTAAAGCCAGTGGTTTACCTCATCAGGAACATAAACCAATTGCCTAGATACAATAGCAGACACAAGAGAGAAACATGGTTAGTGGTAATGACCAAGTGGTTCATCATTAGGGATGACAATTGGGATTCTTTAAAGTTGCATGGTTTTAGCGTATCTGATTATTTTAATCCTACTGACATCAGACTATTGTACATTTACATAATCACATAGTATCTACTTTTCATTAAAAGTACACAGAAGTGAACCAAGATGATAGATTCCTTTCCAGCATACCACACCATCAAGAAATTTTCAGGAAAGCGTATTTATACAAAGGGCATAAATCATTCAACAAATGTATACTGCCATCATCTAAAAGACAATTGTAACTAAGAATGGCTATGAAAATAAGAAAAAAAAAGTTTTTATTAATATCACACATATTCTTTGTTAGGAAGAAAGAGTCAGGAAAATGTTAGCTTTTTCTAGCAAAGCAAGCCCCTTAGTTAAACTATCATTGTATTGGATTTTGTTTTTTTTGTTTATTTTGTTTTTCACAAGAGATTAGTAAGATCGTATTGTATATGTACTCAGGTGCCTAATATTATTGCAAAGAAAAAAAAGGACGTTGATTCATAATTTCTCAGAATGCATTTTGCTCATTTCTTCATTTGTCAATACCTGCAGTTTTCAAACTTAATTATGTACTGTTGAATGACATACTACTTACTTAGTTTAGTCCAGTGGCTTTTCCAAAGTTTCAACCCTCTGGGTATTAATCTTTCAGTGGAAACAGTTCCAACCATAATTTTCTCTCTCTTGGCCATGACTCACTCCTATGACATAATGAAAAGCACTGGAATAGTCTTAGATCATTGATCTGACTTCTGGGCCTGTGCAAATCTTACTTCTCTAATTAGGCTGTAAAGACAAATTGCAATATATAGATTCATGAAATAACAGGAGGACAGGAAAAATATTTTTTAATAGTTTGGGAACTCGGGGAATTTAGAACTGTCAATGTGTGGGGTTGAGCTTAAAAATGTTATGGTGCTTATTAAAATAGTCGTATGACAATATAATCTGTGCTCTAAGACATTTTACAAGTATGTACATTGGATAAAATATTTTACATTTTAATGTTTTGATGTCAAACATTTATTTTAATGCTATAATCTTTCCTTATTTATCCAAATTCAACATTTTCTGATTGGTCTTCATTACCATCAAACTGTTCTTCGCCAGATGTTTTTCCTATGAAAATATGGTTTTCAAATGACTTCAATTCTACCTCTGAGATTCTAAGGATATTCTAGTTATTTACTTGATCATTTTTGAATGATTTTAAAATATTACATGCTTTTATTCTATAAAGAAAATAGTGTGAAATTATTTGAAATAAATACAGAATGACTTCCATACTTCTGTGCATAATAATATTTTTTTGGTATGAGAATATCCCTCCAAGTGTAACTATTCATATCTAACAATGTAGTGTGCAACAAAGTGTGTAAGCACTGGACAGTGGGAAGTCCAGTTTTCTATCTCTGACAGAAGGAATGCAATACTAGTCATAAACTAAGGTCAAAGTTTTTAACAAATGTGCTTATGTAGGAATATTATTCTACATATTGTTTTTATCTAAAATAATTTTATATTTTATTAACAATGGCTTATTATTATTTTATTTTATTTTTATTTTTAATTATGTACTGATGTTTATTGACTTTTTATGGGTGGATTAGACATTCTTATTTTACTAAATTTTTACAGCTTCATAAAATATACTTTAATCACATACAAACATCCTCCCCTACCATATCTGCACCACTATGACTTCCTAGCACCAGATTATGTTTTAAGTATATTCATGTCCTATTGATATGAGTGAATGCAATTTCAGCCAGTTGATATTTGACAAAAGGGCCAAGAACATTCACTGGAGGAAAGACAGCATCTTCAGCAAATGGTGCTGGCAAAACTGGATCTTCACCTGTGGAAGAATGAAACTAAATCCCTGTCTTTCACCTTGCACAAAGGTCAACTCCAAATGGATCAAAGTCCTCAATGTGAAACCTGAAACTCTGAAACTGTCAGAAGAAGAAAACATAGGCAATTACCTACAAGACGTAGGCAAGGATTTTCTAAACTGGACATCTATTGCTTGGAAAATAAGGTCAAGAATCAACAAATGGGATTTAATTAAACCTAAAAGCTCCTGTACATCAGAAGAAGTAATCAAGGAAGTGGAAAAGAAAACCTACAAAGTGGGAGAAAATCTTCACCAGCAACACATCTGACATGGGTTTAACATTCAGAATATATAAAGAACTCAAAAAACAAAGAAATAAGAAAACAAGTAACCCAATTAAAAGATGGGCTAAGGATCTGAAGTGAGAGTTCTCCAAAAAGAAATAAAGATGGCTAAGAATAATCATAAAAGGGGTTCAGCTGGGTGTGGTGGCACACGCCTTTAATCCCAGCACTTGGGAGGCAGAGGCAGGCGGATATCTGTGAGTTCAAGGCCAGCCTGGTCTACATAGTGAGTTCCAGGACAGCTGGGGCTACAGGGAGAACCTGTCTCAAAAATACCAAAAAAAAAAATGGTTTTCAACATCATTAGCAATTGGAGAAATGCAGATTAAAACCATTCAAAGATTTCAGCTTACCCCAGTCAGACTGGCTAAGATGAAGAGAACGAATGATACCATATATTGGAGAGGATGTGCTGAAAGGGGAATGCTCATCCAGTGCTGGTGGGATTGCAAACTTGTACAACCCTTAAAAATGAACCTACCATTTGAACCAGTTGTGTTCATTGGCATATCCCCAAAGGAATCACTCTATTACCGAGACATTTGTACATCCATGTTTACTCCTGCTCTTTTCACAATAGCTAAGAGATGGAAACAACCTAAGTTTCACTCAGCTGATGAGTGGATAATGAAAATGTGATAAATTTGCACAATGGAGTTCAATTCAGTGGTAAAGAAAGATGAAATCATGAAATTTGCAGGTAAATTGATGGAATTAGAAACTATTATACTAGTTTCTAACAAAAGACATATGTTCTTCCTCATATGTGAATCTTAGCACCAAATCCTTATAAGTGACTATGTATGCAGACATAAATACAGGAACCAGGATAATTAAAAAGAAACAGGGAGGTAAAGGAAAAGAAAGAACCTGATAGAGAAGAAAAGTAGGAAACAGGTGTTACTAAGGGAGAAATGGATAAAAATGGGGTTATTTAAATGAGAGGGAGGAGGGAGGGCTATACAAAGAACCTTAGTGTAAAGGGAAAGAAGCAGCTCAAGAGAGGTGGGACCATAGGAGAAGCGAAACCACGATGGAAACATTAGGCAGAGAGAGAGAGAGAGAGAGAGAGAGAGAGAGAGAGAGAGAAATAATGCCTAGCTAGTTAGAAAAAAAGGGAACCATATTGGTCCAACAACCCACTGACCAATTATACATATATTATCTCTACATGAGTCAGTATAGCCAAAGGCTGCATAACAAGAAACTGTCCCAGAAAGGAGAAACCTTTCTTTGAGTTGTTGGCCACGGTGGTCCAAGAGACTCCCAAAATTCTTGAGGCTATCAGCACAGCACTTGATGGCCTCCCAGAACTTGAAGTTAAGACCCTACTGGTAAAGACAGAACATACTTCGGGTACAGAATTTGGAGTAATGAAGTTGCAACTAACCTTCACTACTTCCCCTGAATGTTAGTTCTCATAGCTTTGGAAAGCGCTGTTTAGGTACCAAGGGAAAACATCAATGAATGGTACAACACCAGCTTCAAGACCAAATAACCACATCAATGGCAAGCACAGCATACATCATTGATGCAGTAGTGGCACTTTTATCTTGGAGTCAAACAACAGCTACCTAATCTGACTACATGTCCAATCAACTGGAGGAAACTCACGTTTGGTACTGTAAACATAACCTAATACACATGGCTAAAGTGCCCATAGAACTTAGAAAGAACCCCGAGTCTGTTATATCACTAGATTATGTGATATCTTACTATGTGTAAAATATCTACCCTTATAATTACAGAAAAATATCCCAGTCACCACTCATCAAAGAAGCTCATTTTGCACCAGCCAGAGACTATTACCAATTTCTACAACTGGTCACACACAGACATTGTCTATGAATTGCCTAGGCCTAAGTCACATATCTACAGTGCAACTTTGACACCTAAGGCTCATGGAACATAGAACAGGGATCAAGAAGAGGACACTAATGAGTCCCTCAGTTGTCAGTAATGAAGCTCCCTCTTGCATCAGGGAACCAGGAAAACAAAAAGTGACAAATTGCAAAATTGTAGAGATCAAGAATCTGCTGAATGCTGGCCTTTGGACAGGATCCCTTTATTAAACTTCTTCCACCCAAGGCTCAGGGACCATCATGGAAAAGAGGGCAGAATGATTGTAAGAGCCAGGGAAGAGGTGCATGACTATATGGAAACAGAGTCCTACAAGTTTCTGGGAACCTGTTCATATGATTCTATGGCAATGGTATAAGCATACACAAGTCCCATGCAAACTCAGGCAGAAAACAAAACCCCTCATAGAATGGGGAAAATAAACATCAGACCTCAAACTTATCTGAAGCAATGTTGGAAACTGATTGCTGCTAGATGAGGAAGAGCTGATCTTCCTAAAATAAGGGACTCTAGAAAGGCTGACTAGACCTTAATAGATGGACTTGCACTGTGAAATGGCTGGGAACAATGACAACCCTGTGATCTTTAACAGGAATGACAGAGTATATGGGCTCCAGTGGTGGGGGGTATGTGTGGGTGCCAGTGGGGACGGAGATATCAAGATGATTAAGATTGTTTGAGATGTTCTATATGAAATACCCCCAAAAATCAATAAAATTAAAAAAAAGAAAATCTCAAAAATGTATTGAAAGTAAATTTTTAAAATAAAATAAAATTGCATTTCTGGGAGTTTGAGTCACATGTTACTCTTTGTAGGGAGCATTTTTATGACCTGTCCTATATCCCTATGATTCAGAAAGTTTGTTATGTTCAAGGATCAGCAAGACAAGAAAGGCTCTAGGGCAGTGAGTATGAATCAGTGAGACATGAAAAAAGAAAAATAAATTGATGTTATGAGTATGCTGCATAGTTGCTAATGTTATGCAGTCTACAAATAATCACCAAAGTGCATGGACTCTAATGACTGATAACATAAAATAGAATGTTAATTAAATTTAGTCTTGTAGAACAATAGTGGAGGGTAATTTGAACCTTGTTTATTTATAAAATTCAAAATCAAAGAAAATGGACAATGTCAGGTGACCATAGTCATTAACATAAGATAATTTCATAATTTATAATTTGATGTCTCAGTGGAATACCACAGTAACATATCTTTTTCCTGTGAGATTAAAATAAGTCTGTTCTATCCAGACACTAATTGCCCACAAGTAATAACTCATAGCAGAAGTTAGGAAGTTGCTAAATCTCCCTCTTTAAAAAATCCAAATCTTTAATCCCCATTGTACGTATAAAAGAACAATATGATTCTTTGACTTGTGAAAGTAAAAGCTCTATATCCTTTTATTTAGTGACAAGTGCTATAACAAGTGGCTCGTCACATTTGATCTGTTGAGCTATAAAAGAACAGAACTTCAATATGAACATCACACAAAACCCTCGCCATTCTTTCTTTTTTTTTTTGTTGTTCCATGTTGCTACTGCTTTGAGCACTTAAAAGCATTTTGATCACATCACTTTCTGAAGTTGGTTTCTTTAACTGAAAAGGCTTTCTCACTCTCTAGGAATTTTGCAACTATTGTAAATTAGGTGACAGCTTAACACTGGAAGTCTTTGAAAATGTTACTTTGCTTTTATTTTTATAATTGAATATTCAGAATAAAATAACAAAACTAGTAGGCTATAACGCATTGAAAAAAGAGAAAAATATTTGTATATTTCAGACACAATAATTACATTGGAAATTTATAATTGCATATATGTACATATGTAAAATATATGCAAACATGTATAGTAGCTAATCAATTTATTACTAAATTGATTCACATTTTATAATTTTATTGTTTCAAATTTGTTTTGATGCTTATTGTATTTTTTATATCTTTATTTTCCTACTGTCTGTCTTGTTGTATGTGACATGAATATTTGTTAGTGTTGACTTTTATTTTTTTCTTATAAAATTTATTTGTATACTTTTACAAATGGCAGATTTAGGTGTTTCCTGTACATAATCTATTATAACTATTTGACAAAAACATGGCTCAAATCACCCTCCACTGTTCTTCTATAAAACTCAATTTAACTAATATTTTATTTTAGGTTATCAGTCATTAGAGTCCATGTGCTTTGGTGAATATTTGTAGACTGCATAACATTACCTACTATTATTTATTTTATTCTGAATGAATACTCAATTAAAAAATAAAAGCAGAATAATATGTTCAAAGATTTCCAGTGATAAGCAGTATTGCCAACTTAAAGTTCTTGGGAAACACATAGACTTTACCTGGTTTTATTGTTCTTTTAATTCATTTCTTTATAATATAGTTCTGTTTACTATTTCTTTCTGCATTCTAATATGCCCATGGCGAATTATATGGAAATGTCAATTAAACGTCAATTTTAAATAATTTTATTTTTCTTAGTTTTGCTATTTTTTTCTTCCTTGACGCTTTGAATTCTCATTATCATAATCATTTCTGAGGGTTCTTTTATTTCATTCAAGTATATGATAATATAGCACCAGTGTCCTATCCACATGACAACTATAGAATATCAGCCATGTTGTTAATGTCTCTGATTACTTTTGATATTCTCTTGCATTAAATTTCATGTCTTCACCTGTTTAATTATGTTTTCAGGGTGCCCATTTATTTAATCCTCTATTATAACTTCCATTCTTTTATGTCATCAGCAGAGATTTGTCAAGTAGATTAATTAAATAAGTTTCTCACAGATTTTTTTTGATGATTATGTAATCAAAGACATTTTTATTAAGTATATCTTTTTTTTTTTTTTTTTCTTTTTGAGACAGGGTTTCCCTGTAGCCCAAGCTTGCCTGGAATTTTCTATGTAGACATCTTCTCTGAGGACATGAAAGACAGGTATTTTGGTATATTTTTCAACTGCATTGTGACTCTTCCAAATTCTTTTTAATAGTCTGTTTTATTTTGGAATCTGTGTTTACATTAGAGACTTTAATTTAAATATATTTTCAGATCCTCTGAAAATCTTAATAGGAAAAATGCAAGTCTCAAGCATGAATGTTTCTTAAACTACACCAAAAACTTCAGAAACTTCAGCAATTTTGAAAGGATATCTCTGTAGTACATTTCTTTGCCTGGTTATTGTGAGTCAGCAGTGAGTACGCACAGTTAAAAATTTTCAATATATAAGAGTACATTATTTGGTTAGGAGGCAGTGTGAGGAGGTGTGGGTGGCAGAGGAGATCTGAATATCATCAAACTATATTGCTGAAAATTGCAAAAATTCAATAAAATTTTTTATGTAAGAAATAAACAAAATTTTTAAAAATTATCCCAAAGACAGATTTGTTCTTTTTTTTTCCTTTTTTTCTTATTTTTTTCTATCCTTGAATATTAGTAAACTCTGCAATACTTTGAATAAAGGAACCCTGTGGAAGGTGAAAATGACATTTTGCTAATTTTAGATTCCTGACAGCAGTATAAGACAAAGAAAATGAGGAAGAGGAGGGAGGAGAGGGAGAGGAGAAAGAAGAGATTGTCATATATAGATACAAATCTAAAATTTCCTAATTAGCAATTTAATTTTTATTCAACAATATGTGTGAAATAATTATCAAAATTGAAGATTTAAGCCAAGCATGATGACACACACCTTAAACCCAGCATTTGAGGAACAGAGGGAGGCTGATCTATATGAGATGGAGGCTAGCCTTGTACACAATGCAAGTTCTTGGCCTACTGGTGCTTCAGGGAAACTCTGTCTCAAAAATCAAACAAAAATATGGAGCTCCAACGAAATTTTATATTGCAATATATGAAATGTTACTAAATAAATGAAAAGCTTCTTAGCAAAAAGGAATACAGATCTTTTCCAGAAAGGCATTGCAATAGTGCAATTACTGTTCACTAATAAATTTGAGATTTGCAACACAACTCTAACGTTATTTATTATGAGTATAGTCTATGTGAAAATATATCTTTATGTCCCTACTATAAGTGATAACCATATTCTCTAATATATTGTGCGAAGATATGAATTTATTCACGTGATTTTTGTGTCTGATTTTAATGCATTTCTAGAAATAAATTTCTGGTATTATTGATAATCATGCTACATCTGAAAATATTTCCAATTTTTAAAATTTCATGTAGGAATAGAATATATTCACATAAATATTAGACTTTTGAATTTTTTAAAACTGTATGTCTTTCAAAATCATTTTTAATTCAATGAAATTTGTGTTTCATAATTGATACTAAAAGTAACTTTTGGCAGCACAGAAAGACATTTAAAAGTAAATTCATGGTGCGCTGATGAAGATAGTAATAGGGTGTGCTGTCTGAGGCAAAAAAATATGTATATTCACAGATTTAATAAAGTTCATAATTTTCTGGTACTCAATTGTATAATTTCTATTTGAACTATTTTGTCTTGGGCAATGCCATAGAATACAGAATATCAAATTTCTCGAGTGTATGCTTATAAAATTATTTTTCATTAGAATGGACATACAGGTCTTTAGAGAATATTTTTGGTACACACAGCACACATATCGTCTGTCCCTGACCTCTGAGGGCTTGTGTCCATCTCACAATTCAAGGTGCAATCAGTCTATGTCCAAGACTTATCAGCTATTCAGCATTTATCAACATTCCAAATCTAAAGTATCTTCTGAGGCTCAAGGTTAACTCTTTCCTGTGATTTCTTTACAAAATGAAAAGCCCATGTTACATACTAGCAAGACATAATACAATGGCACAGGGTAAACATTTCCTTCTCAAAACTGATTACCAAGGAAACAGAATGGACAGAGCAATCCAAAGTGCCTTCAGGGTTCTTGGGGCTTTCTCACTGTTTTAATTCATTCTCTCATCTCTATACAGGGCCCTGTCAGGGCCTGCTTTCAGGGATGTTGTTGCTGACACAAACATCATGCTCTTGTTTGCCCTCCTCTGAAATCTAACTGCAACCTTCCATGATATGTAACAATTGCATTTTGACTGCCTTCAAATCTAGCATGACATGAACCCTGCCGAGGTTTGCCAACAGCAAGAGCTGCAGCTGGGACACGTGGAAACATAGATGAAACAGCCTCTGGTAAGCTGCACACAGGGTTTTTCCCAAGGGAATCCTGGAAGACTAACATCCCCTGGGGTTCTCTTCAACCACCAGGTTGAATTGCATTTTTACATTTTTTGATCTTATAGTGAATATTGTGTTCCTGATTCCTAAAATACCCTAAGGGGATCTTTCTTATTTTCCTGGAGGAAAATCCCTGCCTTCTTTTAATGATGCTCATCTCCAGCATCTGCCTATTACTTTACTGCACCTTTATTTTGCTCCTCAAATGGATGTGGTACACACATGAATGATGTCATCCCCCTGCTCAAGAAGTTGAGGCAGGAGGATGACAATCTGAAAGGCAGTCTTGGGTACATATCTTTTTAATGACCCACATGGAAAAAGCAATGAGATCCTGTCTCAAAATAAACATTTTTTTTTTTAACTTCAAGGTTTATGTCATTGGCTGGACACTTGCCAATTATGTTTGAATCACATTTGGGTACCACTAGATTTGTCTAAACAGTAGAAGATCACAGATTCCCTCTACCTTTATATAAATAAATGCATAAATAGTTTTGAATAAATAAGTAAATAAATAAATAAATAAATAGGCAAGCACTGTTTCTTCCCAAGTTGTATATACTTTAATATTCTGGTCTGCATTTTGTGCTATACTCTCAGGATAAATGTGGTTTTAAGCATTCAATTATATCTATGATATTTTCTTTATCATTTTCTACCTTGAAATCTCCTTAAGTAAATAAACTAATATTCCAGGTTTAATCTCAAACTTCCAGTGTCTCAAGGCACAGACAGAAAAAAAAAATGAGTCCTTTGACCTAATGCTACATGAATAACTTCTAAGTCAGTTGCCAATGTTATCTTCATCCCATCACAAACTTCATAAGGACAATTCTTCTGTGTGGATTTTTACCAATATTCTAGATTTACATGGTTCTCTAGGGTCACTTGTTAATCTCACCATACACTCCTCTACTAAGTCTTCCCTTCTTCATTATTTTCCAAATTCATTCCCAAAATCAATTCTAGAGGTTTGTAACCTGAATACTTGAGAGGCAGAGATAGGTTTTCTGGAGACATCTGGAAAACAAACCTAACATTCTTGGCAAATTCCAAGCCAGTGAAACTCTACTTCAAAAATATCATGAATGACAACAAAGTAATTACACCCAAGGTTGTCCTCTGGCTTTTTTACACACATACAGCTACATGTACACTCTTCCACATGGGAACACACACACATGTACATACACACATACAACACACACACACACACACACACACACACAAAAGGGGAGGGGTAGAATTTACTTTGACTCACAGTTTCAGAATTTTCAGCACATATAATTCCATGTCACTGCTTTTGTGCCGATGACAGCACAGTGTCTTCTGGTGGTGTGTATAATTAAAAGTCCTTACAGAGGGAATATAAACAAAAAGGGATATAAACAGAATCTGCCCTGTCTGCTCACTCTTCCCTTGGTCCCAGCAATAAAACAAGATATGATTTCAACAAACTGAACTAAGGGAAACAAGTGAGTTTACTGGGCTAACTTACAGACCAATGAGTGAAGGTTTACTTACAAGAGTGTCTCTACCACACATACCAAGACCACACCCAAGCATGTATGGTTGCATCCCCATAGCTGAACAAAATGACAGGAGAGGGCCTACTCTAGTCTTTTCCAGCCTATGTACTCAAACCCCTCCTCTAGGCCACCTGAAATTAGAACCACCAAACATGGGTTGGGAAATATGGCTGAATGATTAGGCAATGGTCCGGTGTCTGTAGGTGGCTCTCCCTTCTGTGCAAGGTGTAAACAATTAACTTGGGCAACAGAGCTTGGGAAGATGGTGCCTGTCTGTACTGAATGATAGTCCTATAAGACAGTGTGTGATAGGGTAAAACAGTTTATGCCATGGAGGAAGAAAAGGAGGAAGGAGAGGATGAGGAGGAAGTGGGAGGATGAAGAGAAAGGGTGAGTGGAAGGGGAGAAGGAAGAAAGGCAGGGGAAGGAGAGAGAGAGAAAGAGAGAGATGGAGATTTCTACTCTATTTTTTTAATCAAGTTGCATGTTTAAAGTCAAAGGTCCAAATGGGCCTTGATTCCTGAAATTTGTGCTACCATGCAATACTGCCAAATGTTGGGACCATCTTTAAAATATGTATTATTAAGTATATGCCATGTTTAAACTATATCACTAAAAAGAATAAAATGAGAAGATTTATTATACACTTAAAAGCCTTTTATGTCAGGCTGAATAATAAACTGTTTCATAATTTACAGATCTTCAGTCTTTTCTAGATTTCTAAATTATCCATGTTCATAATTTTCTTAAAAATACCTAGTATATGTGCATTTCAGTTTCCATCTGGCCAAAAGCAACATGGGGAAAGAAGAATTCATTTAATCCTTTTTTTTTAACCAGGTCACAATCCATTAGTGAGAATTCCCAGCAGGAACTCAAGGCAGGAACCTGAAGAAGAAACAGTGGAGGAATGCTGCTTGTTAGAGTGCTGCTCCCTTGCTCACTAATGCTTAGCTAGCTTCTTTATATAGGCCAGGACCAGCTGCCTGAGGAATGATGCTAACCACAGCAGGCTGGCCACCACTATCAAATAATAAAATAATAATAATGATAATAAAAACATCCTGACAGATATGCCTCCTGACTAACATGCTCTAGGCAATCCCTCAATAGAAGTTTTTCTGTCAGATAACTCTAGACTGTGTCAACTTAACAATTAACACCAATGTTAAATATTGCATGTACATATATTAATATAAAAACATATGTGTGTTTATATGGCTGTAACTGGTTAGGGCCTCTACTATCTTGTTCCTGTGACTTTCTCTTTACATCTTACTTTCTTCCCTTTTTCTTTTGCTATTTGCCAATCTTCAACACTTTTCTCCTGAAAATCAACTTTTCTGCATATTGACTGGCTTATACAATGGCTACAATGTCATACATTAGTTACCTTGGTTGCTATTTGAAAACACTATGAACAAAACTGACTTAAAGAGTTTATTGTGGTTTATTGTTCGAAAAGGAGAGACCATAATGGTAGGTGAGACATTTCAGCAGAGCAGGAACTGAGGGATCACAACTTCAACTAAACACACAAATCAGAGAAAGTAAAATGGAAGTTGGGCTGAGTCCATGAACTCTCCAAGCCTACCCCCAGTGATATCCTTCCTCCAGCAAGGTTCCATACATGAAAAGTTCCATAATCAAGTAGCATCACCAAGTAACATCACCAACTGCAGACAAAGTATTCAGGTGCATGAGTCTATGAGGCATATTGATTATTTAACTCACCATATTTCACTCCTTGGCCCCCATTGGCTCATGCTCAAATCATTATGCGAAATGTATTGTTCTCAATTTAAAAGTCCCTGTGTTCTTTGGCAGTCACAACACTGTTGACAAGTCTCTTCTGAGATTCTAGGAAATTTCTCAGCAGTGACCTACAATAAAAAGACAATATTATGTAGTTAATATACAATGTGATAGACTATACAGTCACATTCCAAAAGAAAGAGATGAGGTCATAGTGAGGCAGTACTAGATCTAATCATATCTGAAACACAGCAGAGCAAACACCAATCCTGAGATCCATGTCTAATCTGGGACTTTGATTTCAAATAATTTAGATGGCCTCTGCCCCTCCAGCTTTACTGGGTACAGCATACATTTATATCTTGATGTTATAGTTAGTTTCCCTGATGCTGTAATAAAATGCTGAATAAAGCACCTTGGAGAAGAAAGGGTTTATTTCATCTTATATATCTAAGGCACAGTCCATCTTCCAGAAAATCCAAGATAGGACCTCAAAGCAGAAACCTTGAGGTAGCAAATTACTGTGCAGGAATGCTGCTTACTTTGTTACTTCTCCTGAGTTGAACAATTACCGTTTTTACATTGCAGAGACCAACAGCCTATCGTTGGCCCTACCTATAGTCACCTGAGCTCTCCTATATCAGTCAACAATTAATAAAATGTCCCACAGATATGCTCACATGCCAGATTGATGGAGGTATTTCTTCAGATGAAATTCTCTCTACCTAGCTACATCTAGGTTTGTGTCAAATCACACACACACACACACACACACACACACACACACACACACACAGGCTGACACTTGGTTCATTCCAGTCCCTTTAGGCAGCTCACCTTATCAGATAGCACATGACTTTGGTCCCTCCCTCATCCTGGGGTCTGTACTATAACCCAGGCTTCATTATCAGAGCTTCCTCAAGGGCATCTCACACACAACCTTCTCGTCCAATCTCCAGCACTGCCACACAATGCCTGGGCTCAGCAGCTCTCTGAACCTATGCAGAAGAAGCTATGACCTCCTCCACTGCATTTTTATACCCCCAAAGTTATTATCATTTGGATGATACTGCCAAGTTCACTTGCCAGCTTGAGTATAGGCCATCTCCCACTTTGACAAAATAGCAGTAGCTTTTGTATATTCAAGCAACTACTTTCAGAAGCCAGGAATCCCTTAGATTTTCTCTTTTCACAAAATGGAAGCTGAGCTGGATGTGGTCTTGCCTTGATGCTACTCTTCTCATTTTTCCAATTTAGAACAGGAGCCCCATCCTTAATTGTGTTAATCTCCTTAAAAATCAGTTTCTCTTTTAGCACATGCCATGACAGTAACCTTAAGCTTATTAGTGATCTTTTTCCAAACTACATTTTGTATTTCTTTCTGCCCCACTCATTCTTTTTAACTGTAGACCTACATGAGATTTATACGTAATAACAATGCCACAGACTCAGTACTATGTTTTCTTGAAATTTCTCCATCAAAGAAATTAATATAGAGTATTTTTTTAATTTATCTTTCATAAATTCTCTGAACATAGCAGAAAACAGCAATATTCTGTATCTAAATATCACAGGAATGGCTTGTAACCTGTACGTAATACATTTATTTTTTTCCCACCTCTGAAACCTAATATCCCAGAGTCAGGCCTCCACAGTTCACATAACTCTCAGTTCACCAAAAGTGAATTATAAAAGAAAGTTTATTTTGGCTTACAGTTCCAGATGAAGACCCCATAATGGTGGGAGAGGAATGGCAGCAGGCACACAGAGTAGGAAGCTGAGAGATCAAATCTTCACACAAAAGCACAAATCAGTGTCAATACAAAAGCATAACTTTTACCTCAAAGGGAATAAGAAATAGTTTATTCTGGATCCAAATGTGAAAGACCATGACCTGAGAACACAGATTCAGGTTACCACAAACTGCATGTTCTAGCATGGAAGCAGTTTCATAAAGTTTTTATAGTAAAAGAACAAAGAAAAGTCACAAATCAAGACACTTTAAGTATGTTGGTGGGCACATTCAATAGGCAGGTCACAGAAAAGCAGGTTGGGCTTTTCCATAGGTCTCAGATGCTATCTGATGACATTACTGTCTTTTTATTGGTGGGAACAACTGTTTCTTTGTTAAGTTAATACAGTCTTATTAGTCACAAGAAGTTATGATCAGAAACAGAGATAGCCAAGGAGTAGCTACTTACTAGATAAATATGGAGCAAGATAATTGTAAAGAGAGTCTGGCTGTGCAACATTTCAAACTTTCAGAGTCTTTGAAGTGCTAGTGAGTTGGTCAGTCTTGCCAGAAGTTCAATCCAAGATGTAGTGATTTTCTGGGAACATTTGTTCTCAGCAAATAGAGTGAACTAGAAGTGAGTGAGGTTATAAACTATCAAAGCCCATACCCACTCACATACTTAATCCATTAAGTCTTTATTTTTCTTCAAGTTTCATAACTTTCCCAAATAGACCACCACCTGTGTATCAAGGGTTCGAATAATTGAGTCTAATGAGAATATTCCTCATTCAGTACTCATAGGAATGTTGCTGAGTTGTATGGATCTTTGTTATCTTCGGGTTCAGTATAACACAGTAAAACTCCTTTATGTGTACATTCAGAATATTTGTGATATAAATCTAGTTGATCTGGCTTGGTTCAAATATTCAACCAGATTTAAGTAGAGAATAGGGATCAATTCATTTCAAATATCATTTTAAGCCTGTAATTAAAACTCTGAAGAAACAATATTAGTATGAGTGAATTAAGTTTTCTTTATGTCTTCTTTTTCATTATTAGGAAGATGCACATTATTTAGAGATAAATAAAATGCACTTCTCAGACTTAATCAAATACAAATAGTGAAAGTATTTTGAACATGTCTGTCAATTTCTGTGATATATATATGTATATATGTATATATGCATTTAATTGATTTAATTATTTTCTGGACCCTCTATCGAATGTTGGATTCCAATTGATTCTAATTTTCTATTTATTGTTTTATTCTCCAGCCTTCTCTGACAATAATTGTCATTACAGTTGAAATTAGATATGCTATCATAACAAACAAGTTTATAGAAAATATTGTAATCTACAGTTTACAAATAAATAAGCTGTTCAAATGAATTTAACCACACAAGTTAAAGAACACTTATATCCAACTTTGGCAAATATCATATTTTTATAAAAGTACTTATAATTGATACTAATTATTGGAAAATTTGACAAAAATGAATAACATGGTAAAAAAGTTTTAGGAGTTTAATGTGGACAAATGGAACTTATAGTTATAACAAGTAATTATAAACAACTCGAATTGTGAAAAAATTGATCTAGAGTAATTAAAGTAATAAAATTATTGAGAATTTCCATGTATATAAATTGAATTAATAATCATATAAAATTATTCCAGCCAACCACTTCACAGTTTGACCTTTTATTTAACACAGTACGTTTAGTAGTGTAGTCGGTACATTTGGATACAAAAAATTACCATTTCTAAACAGTATCAAAAAGCATAATTGAAGACTAGATATTGTAACTGTCATTGATTGACATCTTAAATTTCTCTAAATTTTGTATTTATTGATATTCTGTTCAAATTGGCTTTCAGATTACTTATGCATTCAATTTAACAAGTTGAATGCAATGTCATTCAGTAAGTACTTATTCATATTTATAAAACTTACAAATGAGGGTCTGTAGAACAATAGTTACTAGAAATGAGATTGTGTTAGAGCAAGTAATTCATAATAGCAGGTGAGTCTCTCCAGGACTGAAATTTTAGTCTTTTCAAAGAATGAATTAGAGGCTTTAGGCTTTAGTTGTGTTCATCAGGAATGTATAAGCTCAGGGGATAGCTTGCATTATGAGCAAATGTTTGCAAAATTGTTATCCATTATTGAAAATTAAAGACAAAATAGATTCATGAAGTATATTATTTATGTAAATAACTTGCTATTGTTTGGGAATGTCTCATGATGGTGTCATTTACATAATATTAATGGAAGTGTTTATGGTGTTCCATTTTTTAAACATATCATCCTAGCAGTCACCTACTGAAAACTGGAGGAAATATGGGAGGCTAGAGGAATTATCCAATTTATTAAGGAATTACTTATGTCATATTATTTTAATCATAATATAGATGTTGTATTTTTGAATTGTGAGCCTCACCGGTATAAGAAACTGTTAGAACTTAAATGAGATACTCAAATGAGATATTTGAAATATTAGTATTTGTAATAATAACTTCAAAGAGTTGAACATCACTGAATTCAATTTATAATCTAAAATTTGAAATGTATTTATAACTTTTTAAAAAATGTATTATAATCACAAACAACATTTATTTTAAAGAGACTGTTTTCTCTTAGCTACACTTTCATAGAGGATATCAAAATTAAGAAAACACAAATATTACTACCAATCAACAGGAACAGAGTATCCCTCTTAGTAAATAATGTTTTATCCATTGTGTAAGTAAAACATGATAATGTTTTATTTATTTTATAAAAAGATAAGATTTATCTTTTTGTTTATTAAATTTTGAATCCATCCAGTTGTTTAAGGAGTTTTGGATTTAACATTTAAAGGTCATGCCAGCCACCACTTTCCCCTAAAACTCCTGATCATTTCTCCTCAGAAGGCAACTCAGTGATTTCTTCTCCAGCATGATTACACTTTCATTAGATTCAGCATCCTGTGTACTTTCCATGTTATATAGTTTATTTTAACTTTCTGCAGCAACAAGGTTTTGTTACCTTTTTAACAATTTTCTTTATTAACACTGTTCCATGCACAATAAATATGATGAGAAGGTGACAACAGATTCTCAGGTCCTGATATTAACTGTACAAAAATAGAGTTTTGATTTTAATTGCCTATTACTGCAGAGTAAAAATCCATGCTTGTAAATCTATTATCTGACAGTAGTGATTCTGCTCTATTTGAACTTAACCAGTCATTCCATAATAAGCCCAGTTATAACTGATAGTTTGCTTTTAATTTAGCTCCCTCAGTCTTGTCCTTACTGACCTTCACCCCTGTTTTTAACTAACCATTTATCCAACCTGTCAAGACCATGACAAATGCCCCCAGAGTATGCTATGATTGAATGTGAAATTTCTACAGTGAGAATAATACCGTAGGCAATGTTAACAGAGACACCAGAAAAGTCTGACCCTTAAATTCAAGTTAAGTTGGTTTTTCCATTAAGTCAGAAGGCCTAAAGTAAAGAAGTGATGTCCTTCCTTTGCACAGATATATATAT
>NW_008346550.1:1578993-1596897 GCF_000622305.1 Nannospalax galili | reverse complement strand
ATAAAAATGAACTTAAAAGAACCATTTTCAAAAATCATATAAATTTTCTAAAGTGACTGCCTTATATGCACTTTAAATTGCTGTATATTTGTAAAAATAGTCTTTTTCCTGTACTCTTTTTCTCTTATTTTTCCCTTTTAATTACAGCTCCATTGAGGTCTACATGACCAAGGACACGTATGCACATATATGTGAATTAAAATTTTACAATGTGATATGAACTTGAAATAATTAATAGCATCAAACTAATTAATATTTATCTAAGTACATTTTAGCTAAATATATTGTATGCAACCATCCATTTAGCATAGCTAGGGACAATACGTAGTTCTGTATTATACTTTCTAATACACTGATATCTCTGTGAATAAAGGTAGTAAAACATTAATTTAAAGTGAAAATAAATTTAATAGTTTATTTGTACAAATGAATTTCAGGTAAATTTTTCACTATGTCAAAGAGCTAATAGCATAGAGTTAGTAGTCAATAGATGGAATAATTATGAAATGTAGATATTGTAATTTGTATGTGTTTTCACCATCTGCAGTATAAAAAAATTTAATATTGAATAGTATTAAAATCATTTTGATTCTGATAATATCACATATATCATAGACACTAAAAATGTCATATTCTAGGCTGGATGTGTTGGCCTATGCCTTTAATCCCAGTACTCGGGAAGCAGAGTCAGGTGGATCTGTGAGTTTGAGGCCAGCTTATTCTATAATAGAGAGTTCCAGGTCAGCTGGTGCCACAGGGAGACCTTGTCTGAAAAAGACCATAAAAGAAAAAAGGCATATTCTTAATGATATTCAGAATGTGATTTCATGTATCATTTCCTTGCAACTGTATCTTAAAAGATGTGAGACATTCTATGAAATGCTTATATAATTTAATTCAAAGGACTTGGAGTCAAAACTCATTTTATCAAGTCCTATTTGTATGGCTTTTAGTGAATTAACATAATATTTGTCAGTTTCTTTACTTTCAAAATAATAACCACAAGTTTTCATTGTTATTTTGGAGAATAAATAAGCTAATTAATGCCTAATACATAATAAACTATGGAATTGCTACTCATTATTTTTAGGTATTATCAGTTTACTTCAGTAATTGACAATTCACCTAATTCAAGGTGTGAAGTTTCAGACACATTAAAAAAGCAATGCAATTTTCAAATGATAACTTCTAAAATTATTAGAACAATTTCACTTGATTCTCTTGTGAGAAATAAATGGGGTAAACAAATGACAAACTTATATGGGACTAAGAATCAATGTCAGCTACAGCAGCAAGACACAGAGCCGCCTAGCAGAATTTTGGAACACAGAATGAGGAAAACGTGCTGGATACAAAGTGGGTTTAAAGTAATAGAATGTGGAACAAACACAATTACTTTAAATACATTATAAAATTTATTTGGACTATATGCTCTTGTTCGAAGACAAGTCTTAGCAAGAAAGAACATATATATGCTTTCTCTTAACCCTTCCTAATACAGATTTAAATAACAACTTGGTGTTATCACCATTGCAACATACTTATTATTTTTTCAGACTATAAGATCACAAGTGTGCCTCATGGAGAAAATTCAACAAAACACTCTGTAAATGGTCAAAAAAATTGTTGTATTGAATTGTCACATCATATAAAAAATAAAATAAAAATCTTTATAGCATGTGGTTCCCAGTCAGTCACAAACACAGGATGACAAAGCATGTCAGGTTGCTAGGCTGGCCTAGCTGCTAACTTGTCATGATTGAGATGGCATGTGTTCATTTGCTTTTTGCATTTAATAGAAAAAAAGAAAGAGATTAAGAACATTGTCTTACTATAAATAAGGAACAAATTAAGCAAAAAGCAAGGCAATAAAAAGAATATAATTCTAGATATTTTTAATGAGTGGTAGTAGAGGACACAGTAAACATGTGAATAATGAGTAATAAAAGAGACAGGTAATAATAATGATTAGCAACTTCCATTTGCCCAACTAAGAAAAACTGTCATGTTTATTTATTTTGTACAAATGTCAAAGACTTTGAGAATATTTGCATATTGCCCCTAACATGTTGATTAGTAGTATGATATGCACAAGATTATATGTATAAGAGAATCACACAGACCAACAACACTCTAACTTCTAGGAAAGAACCAGGGGCATTGCACCTAGCAGAATCATAAGGGACCTTCAATAGTATCAGTAACATTTTTTAATATATTGATATTGACTTAATAAACATGACTAATTTCCCATGTTTTAGTTATAATTTATTTGAATTTATATATTGTTTAAAATTAATAATAAATTAATTTTCAGATATCTGTCTAGGAAATGCAATCTTTTATTCATCTTGAAATGGAAAGTCATTTTTGTATCATAATACATCCCTTTAAATACATTGATACAAAGTATAAATTCTGAATATTTAATATAATGAAAAATGAAATCAGTCATTTATGAATGTGGCATATATATTTCAAAGTATGTATCTCAACAGTAGGCAGTAAACTTAGAATTTGTTTGTTAGAGAATGTAATAGATGATTTTTAGATGTAAAATCTAAATTATTCTAAATGGAGATAAGTAATTTATTTCAATACAGGTAGAGAATGCTATTTAACATGTGTTCTGAGTGTATTAAATTATAAATAATTTCCAAATTTATGGAGAAATTCAATAAAATTATAACAAGTCATGACAGTTATGAAAATTTTTCAGATTAATATAATCTATAATAGTGCTCATATTATTGTACAAAATTTGAAAATTAGTGATGAGGACTGTAGAGGCAGCTCAGCAGATAAAAGTGCTTGCTGTGCAAACACGAGGACCTCAGTTCAAGTTTCCAAAACCTATGTACAAAGCTGGACATGGGCCTGTATCCCCAGTGTTGTCAATGGCAGAGACAAGAGGATCACTGGGGTTTGCTGGTCACCATTCTATCATCAGGTTCAGTGAGGGACCCTGACTTTATGGAGTATTTTGAAGAGTGATAGAGCAGAACACTCAGAGTTTGCCAATCGTCTCTGTGCCTTCACTCATGCAAGCACCAGCACGTGTATTGCACATATACCACACACACATACACACACACACACACACACACACACACATATGTACCACACACATGCATCTCACACACACTGTCCCCATAAACATAATCACACAAAATAAGGAGAAATATTTGAATTCTATTTCATTTCTAAAGTGAGATGCTTACATAACATAAACATCAATGAATTCTGAGATTTGTGGTTAAAGTGATATAGAATATGAGTATGCATATATTAATACTGAAAAATCAGATATTACCTCAAATGAAAGCAGAATTTTTCAATTTCAATGCTAAAATATACTTTGAAAATTACTTATTCAAACATCTGTATATAGGGGGTAAGTTTCTCATGAACACTGTAAGTACTTTGGAGCCAACCATTCTCATTTGCAGTTTTTTGTAATATTTATTGTGCCTGATATTTAGAGTATACCAAAGTATACTTCTGTGTGCCCCATAAATCTTCAAAAAGCAGTTTCGTCTGAAGATGAATACCTGTGTGTAAGGATTATCACCGGGATATCTCCTCCTTATTTATGCTAACAATCTATAGCTTTAAGGAACTGTCCTAATGAGGGCACCTGCTGAGACAATCTGCTACCCAACCTCCTCCAAGAAGAAAAATTTCATTATTTTAAATGTACACCTCTTGTCTCTGAAGGTAAGCTTTCCATTTTCCTCCAGTCTCTCAAGCTAAGGTTTTGATGCATGAAAGGGCAAGCCAAATGCCTTGCAATAATCAGAATCTGATTTTGCTTAGTGTTTATAAACCTCCTGGCTTTGCATTTGTAATTGAATTTGCTGATAAGACCCTGGAACATCTTTTTTATCCCCAGGTTAGTAAAGCTTCTTTTAGCAATCTGCAACAGTGATAGCAGTTATCTGCCTATTCTCTTTTATTTAGCTTATAAAATATTATGAGAACTTCATTTTCTCATATCGCTCTCTGACAAACAGATCAGCAAAAGACAGAAAGCATAGCATTTACCCTAACCTAATTTTGTCAATAATTCCTCACACAAATCCTCAGCAGCGTTTCTTCCTTTTTATGCTTAAAAATGTGGGATTTGAAATTAATGAACTATCCAGGCATTTGGGATCTAGAGAAAACAATATAGGAAATAACTTCTTTTGCCAAACCTCTAAAATACGCTATTAAACAGATATACAGCCCCCACCCCTGAGCAATGCTTGAAAAAGACTCACATTAGAAATGCAGTCTTTTGGGGTGGATTTTTGTTGCATTTCTGAAATTTTCATACAATATTTTTTGATGGTATTTAAATCCCATTCCCTATCCAGACCTCCCCTATAGAATCTGATTTGTGTCCCAAAATACCTTTCCGTGTGGGTCGATACACTGGGCCCACCAAGGGTCTCATTCATATATGACACTGTCTCTCCCACTCCAACAATCATCAATTCCCAAAAGTTCCTAAGGATGGGTTTGGATTTCTTACCCATTTCCTTATGTCTGTCCTGAGATTTTTTTTCTGGTTGGAATTTACATAGGACTTATGCAAGCTGTCACCATTGTTGTGAGTTCATATATGTAACTGACCAGCTGTCTGGAACACTTTGTTTCCTTGTGGTCATCTACCACCTCTGACTCTATAATCTTTCTACCAACTCTTCCACAATGGTCCCTGAGCCCTTGGAGGCAAAGGTTTGTGGCAGGTGTCTTATTCAGGGATAATTCTTGTTCTTAGCACATTGGCCAGGTGTGGGTCTCTGCGTTAGTCACCATTTGCTGCATAAAGAAACTTCTCTGCTAAGAACTGAAAGATGCATTCTTCCTATGTGTAGAGGTTGCACTGAAGATGTGCCACCACAGGTAAACATCTTACATTTACTTTCTGTGTTTGACCAATGCTGGAATCCTGTCATAGTCTCCATCTGCTGCAAAAAGAAGCTTCTTTGATGAGTGGTGAGAGGTACACTTGTCTGTAAATATAAGGATGTATATTTAGAATAAAGCAAGAAAAAATGTTAGTCTACAGATGTAGCAAAAGTAAGTTTATTCCTAGGATCTATGACCTTTAGTCATGGCTTTGATTACAGTACCACATATGAGTTCCCTCTCATTGAACAAGCCTCAAGTCCAATTAGACAGCTGTTAATTATCCCCAAGCTAAAGTACTATGACTGCACCAATAGAGATAGTTTGCTGGGCCAGTTGTTGTATATTAGGCTTTATCAGCTGGGTAGGATAGTTAATTGGTTTTCTCACTTGGCAGTTAGAATAGTATCCTCTGACACCATGAGAATTAGACTTGAGTGTGGAGGTTTCCAGGTCAGTTCTAACTCCATTGTTCCAACTCTTGTGTCTTAAGTATGTCCTGTCTTCAGCAATAGGGTCTTACCTATAAGTTCTGTGGAACAATCAAAGGCTGTGGCAATATCCTTTGTTATTTTATGAGTCTCTTAGGCTACCATGAGCAAGAACTTGAAGGGAGGTTTCTCCTGCCTGAAACTTTGTTTTCTGTTATATAGCCTTTGGCTATAAATGAAATGTAGTCTTAATAGCAGTCCAAATTATATATACCAATACATACAGATTTCCCTAGAACATAACAAAATGCATTATATCTGGCTCAAGGAAGTCAAAACTGGCAAAGTAAAATACATTATTATACTGAATGATCTGATCATCTAGTCTAAAGTTCAACCTAAAGGTGATTACCAGACTAGTAGGCAGTATATGTCTATGAATTAAATTTGTTTTATTCTATTTTTTGTTTTCTTTTACTTTACTTTTCTTTTTTTTTTTTTTTTTGAGGGGGTACTCATTTTGATAAAGGGTCTCCCTGTAGACACAGCCAGCCTGAAAACTTAGTATATCGAACAGGCTGGCCTCACAGAGATCTACCTGTCTCTGTCTCCAGAGAGTATCCTTTTGTGGGAAGTTGACAAGTCAGCTTTGTTTTTGTTCTAACGAGCACTAAGAGAGGGAATAATTACATCTGGTTTTCTCTGTTCTTCAGTGTTCTGCGTGACCCATCAAAGTGCCTAGTTAATCTCAGTGTATGATACTGGTACTGCCAGACTTTGATAAGAATGAACATGCTTTCCTGGAAAATTGTTTCCATTTTACAGGTGAATGAACTTGCATATTGAGGTAACTATGACTTGCCTAGTGTAACTCAGATTGCTAGAGTTGAGAGAGCCACATGTGACTGCAAAGGCTGTATCTTGGTTCAGCAGTGCTCTGTTTGTGTGTCTCTCTCTCTCTCTCTCTCTCTCTCTCTCTCTCTCTCTCTCTCTCATCTCTTTCTCTCTCTCTCCTGTTTCCCCCTGAGTGGAAAGGAAAAAATTTCAAACTGTGTTTTCTGGCCTCCTCAAACATTTTGATCTCCAGATAAAACAGGTTTGAGTCAGGAGCTCTGTCAGTTATCTTCCCTTCTGGTAGTCTGTGCTTTATGATATTTAAAAAGACAGATAACACTTGATTTTCTTAGGGCCTCCCCATTTTGGCATGAGTACAATACACTCTCTGGAGCCTAGTCTCTCCCAGAGGCCTAGTCTTCTCTTCCTCTCCTACTGTTCTGCTAGAGCTGATTCAACATTGAGGAGTCCTAGTCCTGAAAGTCTGATTGCCTTGGCCCTCTGAATCTTCATCTAAAGCCTCTGGCATCTCCAGCTGTCCTCCAGTCAGCTCTCCTCTTCCTTGTGCCCTCTACAACATATTCTGTAATAAAACTTAAGCAAACAAAGGATTCAACAAGCAAGCAAGTAAGCCCAAGCCAGCAATCAAACAAACAGGAGCTATCAGTGGGAATGGCAAAGGCCACTGAAATCTGATGTCTTGTTAAGCCCTACTTAAGTGAACTATATTTAAGCATATTGCTTACAGTATTCTCGCATTTCATTTACATTTTTACTTTTGATCATCAGTTGTTTGATACCAAACTTTCAATTATATTTAGTTTCCTATTGTTTTATGATGGTTTTGGAACAGAAAATCAATTACTGTTTTCTGTGGTGCTCTTCTAACTCTGTCTTCTGGTAGTCATAGAATCATTTTTTGAATTGCTCTATAGTCACTAGAACTTCCATGTTGAAGATAGCAACCTGTGTCCATCCAGAGGAGAACGTATTAAGTTTGCAGCAGTCAGCTTTTCTATTTTATTTTATTATATTTTATTGATTTTTTGAGACAGTGTCTCCCTATAGCCATAGCTCGCCTGACACTCATTATGTAAATCGGGTTGGCCTCGATCTCACAGAGATCTCACAAAGTCACCAAGTCCAGTCAACATTTAAAATTGGTTTTAAAAGTTATTATTACTCATCTATAATTTTGGAAGATAAAATCCACATAGACATAGCATGAAGGAGGAAAAAAATTTATTATAAAGTCTGGTAAATGTCATGGAAACTCTGATGCTTATTTACAGAAAATTACAAATATTTATATAATTTTAAACACTACAGAACTGAAATGAATTTCAAAGAATAAGTATTTATATAGGTCATAAACTACGAATGTCTATAACAAAAATTAGCTAATGTTTAGCTAAACACCTTGTTTAGTATTTCTTAGCTAGGGGTTAATATGAAATGTGAATCATTCAATGGCTAAGTTTTGTACATATATAAACAGGTTTTCCCATAAACTATATCTACTCAAGAAGGATCTTTAAGCTAGGTATGGTGGTGGGCCAGAATTGTGGTTCCCTCCTTGTTTGTGGAGCTATGATCCCCTCCTGTGAGCTGGACTTGTGGTCCCTTCTTATGTACTAGAGATATATGTCTCTCCCTGAGCCTTAGAGTTGTGGTCCTTCCCTGTGAGCTGGAGGTGTGGTTTCCCCTACCCCTGTTCTCCATAAGCAGGAGTTGTGGACCCACCATGGTAGTTAGAGCAGTGCTCCCCTCTTGTGAACTGAGGTTGTGATCTCCTCTTGTGAGACTGGAGCTGCGGTTCCCCTCCGCTGAGCTGAAGCTGTCCTGGGAGTGGAGTCGTGCCCGCCCCCCACGAGCCTGAGTTCTGGACCCTCCTCTGAGCCTGAGCTGAGATGCCCTCCCTTGAACCTGGAGCTGTGGTCCCCTCTTATGAGCTGGAGCTCTGTTCCTTTCACATGAACCTGAAGCTTTAGATAGATTCTATTGTGAACCAAAGTTCCAAATTCTCTCTCTGGTGGTAGACTTATGATGGAACAGAGAGAGCATGGAGGACTTCCTGACGCTGGACATCAGTTTCAGTCTTCTCTGACTATATTCCTCACAGCCTATTCCCCAGAGGTCCCAGTTTGTACATGACAAAGGCTTTGCCACTTATGCTAGGGACAGGGAAGTTCTGTGTTTTTTGCAGATTCTGTTCATGGAAGAACTGATTCTCTAGAATAAAACCTTCATCTTCTCCTGAGTGTTACCTATGGTCCTCAGTTCACATGTGTATCCAGGCTTTGATGTTGGACCTCTCCCAATATCAGGTATCAGGATATTTCCCATTATGGATTTCTTTGAAGAGTACTGAGAACACTTACCTGTAAATTTAAGGATACATATTTAGAATATGTTAAGAAATCATATTGGTCTAGGGAAGTGACAAAAGTTTTTTTCTCTAATGTGCATGACATCTTTAACCATCAACCATGTATACTTAACTATTCTTACAGTACCACTCATGATTTCCCTTCCATAGAGTGGGCCTTAGTTTCAATTAGACATCTGTTGATTAACCCCAAGATAAAAGTGACACTACTGTACCAATAGAGATAGCTTGTTGTGACTGACATTGTTATGATTCATAGACTTTACATCTGGGTAGAATCATTGATTGTTTTTCTCCCTTGTCATCATGCATAGTATTTTCTGATACTATGAGAGATCGTCTTTACGGATGAAGCATCCAGGTCAGTTCCATCTCACTTTCTCTAAGTCCTGTGTCTAAAATAGATATTTCTTCAGAAATCGGGCCTTAACTTCAACTTGATTTTTTTGTAATTGCTTTTCTACAACCCCACTCTGTCTTATGTCTTCAATGTCTTCACTTATGTCTTAATTGAACTTTGAGAGATAATAATCAGAGTGTGGGAAGTTAAAAAAAATGGAAGTCCTATAATAACTAGAGTGATCTAGTTCTCAAATTAAAAGTATGTAATCAGATATTAGAATACAAATTTGACATTCTATATATCTACTCTAATTTTAAATATTGTTTACTGGCAAAACTATACTATCAAGTATCAAAAATAATATGGAGTTTGTCACTGTTTCTATAATGTGAGTTTGTCACTCACTCCTTTTCCAAATTCTCCACCTATACAAAATCTTTCAATGTAATCATGTCACTTCTTAAAAAAAATGCTAATAAAATACCTTAAAATATTTAAATGAGTTATGTAATCGATTAACATTTTAATGGAAATTTTCTTGAAAATGTTGCATATCTACATAAATTAAGGCTTTTGAGTATTTATTTGAACCTCTAAATAATGTGGTAGAATCATAGACAATTCTCATGCTTTTTGTAAAATTATTGGACAATAAAATATAAATGGAATAATTCCAGCTTTGCCTTTAATAGCAGAGTGCCTTGCCAAAGGAGTAAAATGAGTTTAGATAATTCTCTACAAATTATCCTTTATCTATTATTGAGGATACAGTGTATAATCTAATACTGGCCCTTTGTATGGAGGGTTGATATTTTCTGAAGATTTTGGTAGAGTAAAGCTGTGCAATGGAACCTTTACAGTTAAGTTGGTAATATGAGGGATATTTATGTAATATGACAAAGGGCAAGGACGTGGGTAAATTTGAATATTGTATGTTGCTAGTAAGAATGTAAAGCCATGAAGACAACCCGTGATGCAATATAGTTCTTCAATATGCTGAAAATAGGATTGCCACATGATTCAAACAATTTTACCCCTAATATATGGCTCAGTCAAAGGAATCTGATACTTCTGTGCCACTTCTAATTGTGACTTTATTCACAATAACCCAAAGAGAAAATAACAAAGTTCTGAATTAAGAGATAAATGAATTGACAAAATGTGTACAGATACAGTGGAATACCATGCACCCATAAACAGAATGGCATGAATGGTTCTTCACAGCATTAGGACTAGTGCAAAAATAAACTACAAAAGAAAACATACAATTTATGATGGACTTACTCAAAATATGTAGTACATGCAATTTGGAAAAAGTAAGATTCCCTAATACTTTCCAGGAAGGAATAGAAAGTTATAATTTAATTGTTATGGAGGCTCTAATGGATTTACTGTATATATGTCTTTCAAGTACATAATGTTGTGACTTCCCAAGATTAAAAGTATGACTAAGGACACTGAATTGTGCACTTTGTGGCTGGAGAAATGATTCAGTGCTCTTAACTGCTGAGGACTCAGGCTCTGAATCCAGCAGCTATGTCTTGGCTAACAACTGCCTATCACTCCTGTTTCAGGAAACACTTCACCCTTTTATGGTCTCTAGGGGCACTGCACAACATGGATGCATTTGCATACATGGAGGCAAAACATATATACATAAAATAAATTTTATTTTCAGATTATGATTATGATAAAAAGTAAGGGTAGAAATTCAAACAAATATTAACATTTATGAGATTAACAATAATTGAAGCTAATTAACAGCAACCTGAGTTTCTTAAAACATATCATTTTACTACCTTAAATTACCATGAAATTTAAAAAGTTTGTGGCAGTTTAGTGTTTCCACAGAAATTGCTTGTGAAGCTATTTATTTTCCTGGGTTTTTATAACATCAAGAAGAAATCTTATCAATCTATGAGAATTTGGAAAAAGAATATATTGAGAGAAATGTAGTTTTGCAATGGAAGAATACAAAGAATACAAGTTTTAGTAGTTGTGGTCTTGTGAAAAAAACTAAGATTTAAGAGTAGTTTAACAAATGACGTGGCGGGGCGTGGTGGCAGACCCCTTTAATCCCAGCACTCAGGAGTCAGAGGCAGATGGATCTCTGTGGGTTCAGAAACAGTCTGGTCTACACAGTGAGTTTCAGGCTAGCTGGGGCTACAGGGAGACCCTGACTCAATAACTCATTACCAAAAAAGAAAAAAAAAAAAAAAAAAAAAAAAAAACTAACCAAACAAACAAACAAATGAGCTATAAGCTATAAGTGTGTGAAAGGTGGAAACAAACATTTTCAGGAGGGATTTTCCAGCTTAGGCCAGTAAAGATGCAAAATGCTATGTTTGTGGAAGGTTTTTGAAGGGATGGGGAGGAATACTATTTCAAAATGAGTGGAGAACTGAAATGAGGTATTAGTTGTGTTATCCATTAGAAGTTGTCAGGAGGAGGTGACAAGAACATGAGCATAGAACAGGTCTCTTGTTGCAAGAATTTATACTGTTTGAGAATTATGATTGTGAATATCTAAGATATCAACACAATTTAAGGATAACTGCTAAAATTGATCTCTATGATCTTAAAAATAACATAATTCAGTTTTCATTTGAGGTTAAGATAAGTTGAAAAACCATTTTAATTTGCTTGAATCTTTTGTTCTCTATAGAACTTATTAAATAAGAAACGGCATAGTCATCATATGTATCCATCATATCTATCAATCAAATAATGTCATATCTATCAGTCTATCATCTACACATCTATCAATCTAATTTATCTGTAATCTATTAATCTATCAATTTATCAGTCAATCCATCTATTTGGCATCTACCTAATCTATTTATCATCTATCATTATCTATCCATCCATCTATCTATCTATCTATCTATCTATCTAATCTATCTATCTACCTATCTATCCATCTAATCTATCATCATCTATAACTTATAATAAAAATGCAGAAGACTGAAGTCCACTCAGTTGCATACACACACACACACACACACACACACACACACACACAAACTTACATTCACATTTATATCAAATTCTCCACTGAACATATATACTTTCTATTTGTTAAGTATCTAATGATATACTTAACTTCTTTGTGATTATTTCCCTTTAGTAACATAACTTTTTATATATTTTCTATTTGTATCCATTTTTCTGGTACAGTATCCATTTAAGAGTTGTCTGGCATCAACACTGACAGTAAAAAGCCAGATAATAACTATTTTTCTTCAGAATAAAAATGTTATTTTCATTCATGTTTTCTCAAAAATAACTATGAAGATAAAAAACAAAGAAACTGAGCTGTCATCAGCTTCAGATTTCACCAATGATTGTATTTTTTTAGCAGTTATATTATACAATACAGTTTTATCAGAAGATACGAAAACAGTAGAAAGTACACAAACTACAATGGCAGAGAGCATTTTTAATCAAGATGACAGCTCCCTTGTCTACCTTTGGTTTGTCTTGTACTTTGTTACTCTTGACCAGTGTGTGTTATACAGAGAAGTAAATAACCATTCCTAGAGAAGCTTATATTTAGCCATCAGAACAGGATGACTACACTATCACCTTTTCATTATTTTCATTTCATAACAAAACTACAGCAACATTTGGCTCATCATATTGAATTACCATTGTATGACTCTTCTTTGGTTTACTGAGCTTCTATTAGTGTTCCAAAGTTCAGGTGAAGCTTTGTGCAAAATAACAGTTCTTGTTTAAAAAAAAGTTCCTCATTTCTCCCAATCAGGTAAAACTCTTTCCATTTGGTTGCCTGTCTATGTTTTTCTTTTTTTTTTTAAATTCTTCCATCCATTCACCAATTCTACAATATGTGTATGTTAGTTCCTTGTGTCAAAAATGCGAACCTTTAAACTTTGTAATAATTTCTAGCATATGGTACTTGATAAATAAGAAAAAGTACTGGAAGAATAAAAATATTTATTTAAAGTTTGTCTTGACTACATTTGATAAATGATTTGAATAAAATAATTTTTAATTTATTCACCTATCAAAAATTCCTAAAAGGGTTATAATACACAAATATATACACAGTGTACTTGTGCTATATTGGTAACACTGCAAGGGATTAATACAAGGGAATACCCTATTGTGTAGAGACAGATTTTAAGTCTGTAAATCTCGAAGCATCTCTAAAGCCAGAGCTCATCATCAATTAAATGCACATTTATATTTGGAATAGTTATTATAGACAGGGCTCTACAGTATTTTCTACTCACTTAAATACATGCAAAGGAACAGCTTACTGTTTTACTAAAACTAGAGCTATGTCAATGAATCCTGATGTGATTATTTCAATTTTGAATGCAGATCAGGGTAATTTTATTTAAATTTTGTCATGTTATGATTGAGTAGTGTTTATTCTGGTTGAAATTTATTTAGTATGTTTTGGAAGAACTTAATGAGACTATTTGTACTTTGTTCTTATAATGGTTCTATTTAGTATATAAATTAATTATTAAAATGTTTAAATGTTTTTCCATCAAGATATAAAAAACAATCCTAAAGAAAAATGCATCTACTAAACCACATGGTAATTACATCGCAGAAAAAGTTTGTTCTCCCATTGTTAAATAATTTCAAATCCAGTATTGAAATTTCAAAGTAGCCATTCTAATACTGTGCAGCTAGACTACCTGGATACATTGCTGGCACGTGTGAGAAGAACTTATTCTCAGTATCCTGTTACAATAGAACAGAAGTTTCAATCACACAACTTTCCAGAACTGACATGGATGTCTTCTTAAGTGAAGAGCCAAAACTGGATTACAGATATTAATTAATGAATTTTATTAACCTGTCTCTGTATAATGTATAAAAAAGAACTGGAGAATTGTTCACTGAGTCAATTCCTGCCTTACATCCAAGTGAATGATTCCATGGCTAGTGATTCTAAATGAGTTACAAATGGTTTTCTTAAAGATATTTTGCCTGACTTGAGGCATGCTCAAAGGGACCACTTCCCTGATGAAAACTCTCTCTGATCCAATAGCCTTCAACTGTCAAATCTCCTCAGCTAAGGTCTTCATGACCCTCTCTTCAATCTCTGCTGAAATTGTGACTGTCATGAAATTGTGTGGCTCTTTTAAGCCACAAGTGACATATTGTGTTCAGAAACAAAATCTACATGAGGTGTCCAGAAGACAATGATTCACAGCTGTCTTCCATAATCTGTAGCTCTTATCATCTTTATAATCTATTTTCTGAATTTCCCTGAGCCAAATGGAGAAGAAACATAATAGAGATGTCTCATTTAGAGATGAACACACTAGTTACGCATCTTCCACCAGCTGTCAGTCTGTATACCAAATTTCATTTTTAACTCGTAGTCATCAGAAATACATAATACAAGAAATGAATAATTGCAATTCTACATAGTGAAGTAGAATAAAAGTGTTTAAGTATTGTATTGCTGCATTAGAATATATATTTTCAAATGCATTCATTTTGAAATAAAATCTCTCAACCCTTGCTTACAGATTCTCATACAAGGCTTAACACTGATTATTCTTTCCTGAAATCTGTAACTTGCTTTGTCAATCCAATTATAGGTATATGAACGACAAGCAAAATAATAGTTTACAAAATTCAAGTTACAAGGTTCCCAATAAAACTGTTCCTTTTTGGCATAATATGTCATATGATATTGTAAAAGCACAAAAGGAGATTCAGGGTCACCATGGGTGCATTTCAATTGTACAACAAAGAATCAGTCATTAAGCTCTATTGATATAGGATCTAGTACATGCAGAGAAAACAAAGATATCTCAGCACGATTAAAAGTTTGACAGAGAAATGAACAAATATAGATAGACACAGAAAGAGATAAAGAAAGAAATAACTCTTCTAAGTAGCAATAGTTTTATGCAGTACCCTAGAAGAAACAAGTATTATGAAACATTTTAAATAAAATAGAATATAAAATATTTATGCAATTAAAGAAATAAAACCCAGCATGGTGGCACACTCCTGTAATCCCCAAACTTGGGAGGCAGAGGCAGGTGGACTCTGTGATACTGAGGTAAGCCTGGTCCCCATAGCCAGTTCCAGGTTTCAGGACAGCTGTGGCTACAGAAACCCTGTCTCCAAAGAACCAAACAGCAAACAAACAAGGAAAAAACAGAAATATATTAAAAGCATTCCAGTTATTAGTATGTGTAATATTTGATCATTTAACATTTTCAAATTTCAAAAGGAACAAAAATAATCATGTAATGATCAAATTGATTTTATGACCTAATCTCAATGTCCTAAATCAAGCTAGAAATGAGAAATCCAACTAGATATACATGTTGTTATTTCAGTGACATACTTTTCTTTTTGAGGGTTCATTGCTATATTGCCTGTTTTCATTCCAAGAAATGTGTTTGAAACTGATGCAAAGTCACAGGCTTTATCTATGTTCCTTTTCAGTGCAATTGTTCTGCACAATGCATCTTTCTCTTCCATCCTTGTTCCTCAGACACTGGTTGCTGAGAAGAAATAGTCTTTCTGGCTAAGAGAACAAAGTGTTGTTTGTTATGTAGACTTTTATTGATCCTAAATGAAAGGTCTCCTTTTTACAGGTTTTGTTGAAAAGTCCCTGGAATAGAAAATCCATTTGTCTTTTCTTAAACAGATTCTGTTTTGCTTTTTGAATAAACAACCTGAAAAATTATTCATTATTTATTTTCTCCTTAAGCAATGTATTTTTCATGAACATGTTATATTTACAGCTTGATATGCTTTGCTAAGCAATTGTTCAAATAAATTGATCTAAAGTGATGCTTCTTTGGGATTTTAGAATAAAGTCTTTCAATATTTCTATTGTGAATGAGTAGCTGAATAAATGAGCTTCCCTAAAATGGATTGGCAAAAAAACGACATCTTGCAACTTTTTTATGCTAGATAAATATGACATTGGTGTTTTGCATGATGGGTAAGGCAGGAGAAGTGGTTTGGTTTGCTCGACTAAAACGAATAACACTGTCCTGTCAATGAAATCTTTACATCAGTGAGAATAATATCACTGCTTTGTCCCTCTGTCTTCCTGACCATCATAAAATATGTTGTAAGGTAAATATTTCTATTGCTTTGTGTTTTTATGTGTATCTCCACAAAAGTTAAAAGAAAACGATGAACATAGTGGGCTTAATTTTAAAATTCAAACACTGTTTCCTTTCAGTGCTTTTCAGCACAGTAAAACTTTTACAAGTTCTAGTCAAAGTAACAGAGAGAAGAAAAGTGGGATGGAAGGAAATATTTATCAAGTGCTTATTTTGAACTAGGCCTTGAGATAATGCATTTCTACACACCTAGTGAAACTCTTGATTCTCGAGTGTCAGCCACTATCTTCTTTTTTCTCCCTTTTTGGGTGATTTGTTTTTAACCTAACAAACAATTCACTTACGTAGTGACTACAACCTCATTTCCTCTAACTCAGATAAACACCACAAATATTTTTATAGGCCTTCCTAGAGACTCATTAACAGATTAAGAACAAAATGTCTGGGTATCAGACTGCATAGGAAAACCATTGACTTTGAGAAATTATTTAGCTTGCGCAAGAAAAAATACAGCCTTCCTCACTTTTACCTCCACAATTTAACCATGGTCCATTATATCACTCTCCAATTGCCATTCGGCCTCCAGTTCGTCACTGCCAATTCTATTTTTCAAGCAGAAAATTCTGAAACCCCAATTCCACTTTTTTCAAAAACTATAAAATGAAATTGATGACCCTAAAGGAATGTTTATTGTAAATATTGTGTTTATTTAAAATCATGTAATTAATTTTTAAAGAGAAGGAATGCAGAACTGGAGAGATGGCTTAGAAGTAAAGAGCACTTGCTGCTCTTGCAGAGGACCTAGGCTTGATTCCCGGCATTTACTTGGTGGCTAATAATCATCCACAATTACAGTTCCAGAGGATCCAACACCATCTTCTGATTTCTGCAGGCATATCCATGTTGGGTGCATTGACATGCATGCAGGCAATACACTCATACACATAAAATAAAAATAATAAATAAATTTTAAAAGAAAATGAATGGAATAAATTTATGTGTGTGCAGTTATATAGAGAATTTAAGTTGACTATCAGTAACATAATCCACATGTATCTTGTTCATTTTACATATAATAAACTTGGTAGGAGATAAAAATGATGGTAATTTTCTTGTTATAGTATCAAATGAATGTGAATTGCTTATCTTAAATTTCATTTTGTGTTTTTATTACATAATGCATATTAATATTGCTTTCTCCTTAAAGTGATATCAGAATTTTTGCTCACTTTCAATTTTTTTCAACTGTTTTATATAATTACTGTGATCATCATTTTTTCTTTTAGGTAAAAGGGAAACAGTTTTCTTCAGTATGTCATACCAAAAGTCAATAACAATATTTTTCAAGTACGAATAAGAGTGTTAATGTTCCATTTGTTGGCTATTGTTCATGTGCTAAGATCAGGCTACTGACTTAAAGTTGATTCAAACATCTTTTCCTCTAAAATTTTCTGTTTCCACCTCTCTTTCCCCCATGTGTGTGTATGATAGTAGTGTATATGCACATATGTCTTTATTAATCTCTTTATATCTTTTCCTTACTAAATAACCCTCACTAACACATACAAATACCTTGAACCTAATTTTTGCATTATATATATATATACTTTAAATATAGTTTCTTTATATTTAGATATATTTTTGTATTCTTTATACAAAATGTCTATATTTCCTATTTGATAAAATAACTTCATGATATAGGGCTTATCATTATATATTTTTACAAAATTAATATGAAAAATCACTTTCAATTTTTAACATATAAGTTAACTCTCCTTAGAATTTCCAATGACTGTTTACCACTAACACTAAAAATGCGAGCAACATAAAGTTGGAGAAATAGCTCAGTTGATAAAGTGCTTGCTTGATGTATTTGAGGCCCTACATTCAATCCTCAGTGGTACAAAAACAACCAACCAATCAGAAAAC
>NW_008346550.1:1574350-1578868 GCF_000622305.1 Nannospalax galili | reverse complement strand
ACACATCTCTCTAATCACTCAAGTGTGGCATATTTATTTATAAATAATAATTTGTTCTTGTTATGTACATGTTTTTTTCAAGAAACTTAAAAGAGCTGTCCACTAACATTGTTAAATTAAAAAGACTTTAATTTAAATTAAGTTTTTTTTTCCCAGTTCCAACCAGATAAATTAAGTTTTAAATTTGTATTCAGTATCTGAAAAGCAGTTTTAGGGGTGTATTGTAAACTGAAGCATTTATTTTTCCATGTATTATCTGAATGCCTTAATAGTCTAATGTTTTTATCTACTTACTTGCCAACAAACATCTAGGCTGGTTTGCTGTTTTGGCTACACCAAAATAAAGGAGAAAAGTCTAGCATCCATGACAACATAGAGGAGCCTAGATGGCATTAGTTCAATAGAACAGATGCATAACCCAATACTAATTCTCACTTGCATGTGGAATCTAAACAATGTTAAGTTCATAGGATCAGAGGAGGATAGTGATTACCAGGGTAGGCAATGAGCAAAGTGGTGCTGTTGGCTAGTTGATACAGATTTGGAATTAGGAAATGAATATTTCTATAGATGTAGTGTACAGCATGCACACTCTAGTTTACAATCATGTTGGTGTGGTGATGCAGGCCACTAATTCCAGTATTTGGGAGTCAGAGACAGGCAGATCTAAATGACATGAAGACAGACTGGTCGTCATGGCGAGTTTCAGGGCAGTTGGTTTTGTAGGGAGCCCCTGTAAAAAACAAAAACAAAAAGAAAAACCATATATCCATACCTGAAATCATATGATACTAGATTTTATAAATTCTTGCCACACAGACACAAATGGAGCATGAGACAGAAAGACACAGAGAGAACTATGTGAGGTAATAATATATTATTTACTTTGGTTGTAGTAATTTTTCACAATAAATACATATACCCAAAACCATATCCATATTGAAAATACACTCATGCACATGAAATTATTATTAATAATAATAGGCGAGAAAGATGGTTGAATGGTTAAGAACACTGGCTGCTCTTGCAGAGGACCCCATTTCTATTCCCAGCATCCACATGGTGGTTCACAAACCTTAACGCCAGTCCAGAACCTCTGTAACTCCAGTTCCAGGGGAGGCAACTCCTTCTTCTGCCCTCTTCTGAACTCTGTGACCATTGCATGACAGGTGTGCACTTACATGCATTCAGGAAATGCAATCAAACAAATAAAAAAATGAAAATAATAAATAAGATATTAAAAATAAATAAATATTTTTAAAAGAAAATTTACCAACACAAATTATTTAATATTTTTATAGACAGAAGTCATTATTTTGACATTTTAGTCAAATGATAACTGTGGGGACTATTTTTGCAACAACATTTATAATAGAATAATTCATGTAAATTTTCATTAATTTTAATGTGATAAAAAAGTGTACAGCAAAATTAATATGGTAATAGAAGAATCTCATTGTATATTATTTTTATTTCCTTCATGTCAGACTATAATTAGATGATTCTATGGACTTAAAAGCCACAAAGAGAAGGAAATATAGAAGGACCTGAGTAATAGTATAATTAAAAGGTAAGATTTTTTCAATGTGCTGCCTGTTTAGTAAAATATCTTCTAAAAGCAGATCATAGTTTGAAGGAAACTATTTGTCAAGTGCATATTTATTAAACTGGCAAAGGGAATTGAATCTAAACAACATAAAAAGGAAGATCTCTGTTATGATTATATTAATAGAATTCTTTGAAAAATTAAGGCAAAATACATAGAGCTCAACTTAATATATCAATTACTTTGAAGTCATGTCTATTACATGAAAATAAATGTCACAGGACTTGAAATATACCAGGTATATTTCCCATTTCCCACTTTACACAGTAATTTAGCCATACATTTTAGCTGTCAGAAATGAAAACAATCTACAATTAAAGACCAAGAAATATTAGAAATACCTAGAAAATTTTTTAACCACTTTAATTGGAAAACAATGCTCCGTGGCTAACTTTCTTCCTCATGAGAAAAACAAATGCCTCCAAATTGTACATTTTCTTAATAAGTGTGCAATATCTGTTTGTTGGCTCACTTTTGCCTACTTTCTTAGATGTCTCTTTTCTTCTTTTAAAACAACCATGCAATATAATCAAGTCCTTGGAAGGAACAGGCATAAAATGCATATATCCTAAAGTGAAGTATGATGACTTGAAATTAGTTAAGATAACATAGTTTCTTTTTATCCAAAGACTATAAAACTGTCAAGCACTCATGTTCTGAAATGTGATATTTGCAACAACTTTAAATATTAGTACACAAATCAAAAGAAAATAAGTGACACTAATGAAATAATGGAATAAGTCATCGATTATCCACACACAAATTCACAAATATCCACTAAGAGATTCAACCAGAACAAAACTGAAATTGATTTTAAAGGAAATCGTATAATTCCATTTTACCTGCATTATTTATTTTTTAATATTTATAATGTCAATTTTGGTCAGAAGGACAATGAAAATAGTCTATAGGTAGTGTACCTGAAGCTTCTCTATTTTAAAATTGTATAACAATATGAATTTAAATAGGGAATTTAATATTATTCTACAATTATGCATAAACTCCAGAAAATTTTTTGTACATTTATATTGGGAAACATAATACACAGGAGTGTGGTGTTTAAAAGTACAATTTGAAATAGGCTATCTGTTATGTCTGGTAGAAACTGGGTAACATACTCAGTTTAGTTAAAGCCTTGTTCTCAAAAAAATCATGGTACAATGACTAGAACAAATAGACTCAGAAAGTTTACCAATATGTAAGGAACACAGAAACAATACTTCCAAATGGTAATGCATACTTACGTATATAAGTACTTTTTAAAGCACACTATCAGAGATGGAGATGTTGAACTTCTGCTACCAAAACACAAGGTAGAAAAAATTTCTACAGACCTCAAATATTTGAACCCTAAACAAATAAATACATGCCATTGTTTTACTTCACTTCAAGGAAGATGATTTATAATTCAGTAAGATTGTTTTAAAATTTATGATTTCACTTATGGCAGAAGGGATTTTTCAATGAATACGCAGTGCTCAGAGCAGTCTGGTGCCATGTTACACTACAAGACTGTCTGTGCGTTAGACCGTCTTTGCATTCTTCATTGTTCAGTGGCCAAGTAGTACTCTACACTTCACATTTCACTGTTTTGTATTGTCTTTCAATTTCTATTTTCAGGGAGACAAAATGAAATTATTGTTGGAGGATTTTGGTTCTTTGACACATGGTCTTTTTATTTAATAGCCCAGTTTGGACTCAAGATCCTAACTTTACTAATTTTCCTAAAATTTTGGTAATTTGTTGACTGTAGTCCAAAAGAAAAATGAAATTCAACTTTATAAAATATTTTATTATTTTTATGTTTATTAGTATATTGCCTGAACGTCTGTAAGTGCACCTCTGTCATACAAGGCTCATGGGGTTCAGAAGAGGGTTTTGGATTTCCCTGAAACTGGAGTTTCGGACAGTTGTTAGTCACCATGTGAGTGCTGGGAATTGAACCCAGGTCAATGGCAAAAGCAGCCAGTGCTCCTAGCAAAAACCATCTCTCCAGAACACCCCCTCAATCAACTTTTGAAAGGGTTAAGACTCTCTGCTTTTTTATAAAAAAAAATTTCTACAAAACATATTTTTCTTCTACAATAACCATTCTTTTTCTCTTATGGCTTTGCATTTAGTTTGTTATTCTTGTAATAATTCATCAAACATAAATAAGTTTATTTTCTTATATAGTGATGTATATGCACTGAACAAAATTATGAGATGAGATTCATTCACAATGATGGTTTTTCAAGTATGTCATATATTTGGTCATATTCAACCTGATACTTCTGCCAGTATCATATAGTATTTATTGTACATATGTGTCCTTTTCTGTGTGTTTGTGTGTTCGTGTACTTCAGTGTCTGAATGAGTGTATATAATCTATGTGCCATCTATTGCAAAAAAAAAGATCTAATATTTGACTTCTGCTAAGCCTATTTGAATTAGTATGAGGGTCTCTTATTCCAACCAAAACATTATCTAGGGACTAAAAATAGTGCTGAGATCCCCACCATATTTAGCACCTCCAACATGGCCTCAATACCACTCACCTCCACCTGACATCAGTTTGACAATCTTCCCTTTTGCTCCCAGGGAATACAACTTACTCCAATTGTACCCCAGTTCCTGCTACCAAAAGGCCATATACAGAATCCTGTCCCTCTTACATCGACATCTCAAAATTGACATTGCATATCAAATAACTCCAAAGAAGGGTTTTCTTTCTTTTGTTACACTGTTCACACTTCTATTTTTATTGTGTTTTAAAATGTCTTCACTTATTCCTCAATTTGTAATATTTGGTATTTTATTCATAATAATTAAAATATTTTATAGTTATTGCATACTTGCATTTTAAACCTAAAAATAATATTTGGGGTTATTTATTTGAAAATAGTTTTAATCTGCTTTTCTATTTTGATACA
>NW_008346550.1:1567806-1574287 GCF_000622305.1 Nannospalax galili | reverse complement strand
TAAGTATTTTTAATATTTTTAAAATTATTTTTAATTTTTATGTATATGAGTGCATTGCCTGCATGCATGTAAGTGCACCCATGTCATGCAATGCCAATGGAGGTCTAAAGAATGCATCGAATCCCCTGTAACTGGAGTTATGGATGGTTGTCAGCAGCAGTGTGGGTTTTGGGAATTGAACTTGGGTCCTCTATAAGAGTAGTCAGTGTTCTTAACCACTGAGCCATCTCTCCAGCCCTATGCCTGGTGTCTTTTAATGATTTTCATTTTCTACCTAGGAATAATTATAAAGAAAATCAGAGGATTAGGCTAAATTATTGCTGTTGTTATTGTCTTTTTGAGACATGGTCTCTCTATGAAGCCCTGGCTGATCTGGAACTCTATGTTGATAAATTTGACCTTGAACTCAAGACCCGCCTCTGCATTTGATTGCTGGTATTAAAAGCTTATGCCACCACACCTGGCTAGGCTAATTTATTATTTAGACAACTTGTTTAACATTATGTTTGCTATAGTTTTGGAAAGTTGTTTTCCCTTTGTGATTTTGCTCGCTAAAATTTGAATTTCAGTCTCTCAGTATTTTATGTTTACGATTTCTTTTAAATTAGAGAATCATCTGAAAATATGATGAATTAGAACGTAATAGAACTTGATCAATTCAGCTAAATAAATTTCTCTCCTTCCAAATAAAAAATCTAATTGTATCTATATATGGACAATTATATGAAACACCATAAAAGTCAACTATATATGTATTTAGAAATGTAAAATGAAAAAAAAATAAAAAATTCTAGAAAATATAAGACACACTGAAGAATTAGTAATAGCCAGTAAAGTGCTACAAACAATATTTTAAAAGAACTACCCTAAATAAAGATCAAAATTAGAAGAGAAAGTGGCATTGCTTATTCAATACTTAAGTAATAGTATACAATTTATATATGTACATATACAAAACTCAATATATAACTTCACTTACTCAGATAACATATAGTTGTACAGATACACATTTTTCTTTTAATGTTTTCCAAATTTAAATTTAATTTCATAAAGATTGATCTCTGTTTATGTTTTATTAGTTTATGACTATACTAAATATATTTTAATGCAAATTAAAATATTTTGATGTGTCTACTGTTTTTGTAAGCTATTATCTCTCTTAGATCTCCTAAATTGAGTGAACAAATGACAGCAAGATCTGTGGATGTGCATGTGATGGCACAGTGTTTAAGTGTTAGATACAATCAAATTCAAATTGAGAGATTCTTTTTCTTAAATTTATCAGAATCTTATATTGTTACTTCTTCCTTTTTTAATAAAAATTTTAAAGGAATTATAAGATCACAAATTTTGACAAATTTAACTCGATGATAGTATGTCTTCATAGGCTACAAAAATTACAAGTAAAATATATATTTAATAGAATAATCCATAAACTGAAGAAGTTTTAGAAAATCAACTCATTGAGAAACATTTATCAAAAGTTTAAACAAATACCTAAGGAATAATAAGCTTGTATGCAGTTCCCAACAATAATATCATAGTGTATTACTTATAAATATAATTTTTTGCTGTTTCCTTTTCTTTCTGAGGAGTATCCTGTTTGAATCTTCAGCATTATAATCACTCTGATCTGCATCTCCTACTTCGCATGTACTTTTGATCTCATTAATTTTGAGGACTTTTGTGTAATTCCTGTTGAAAATATTTGCCTATTATTCTATTGAGTTGTCTTTTATTACATATACACATATGTGAAATTTATCTACACTTACATAAATGTATCCAAATTTGTATTGATCTATGAATACAATACTGTGTATATATTGTACTGATAGATGCAAAAAAATTCTCAGCCTAGTTTAGGCTTCAAAACTGAATTTACAAAACATTCTTGTTCTCAATAAACATTTATAAATTAAAATTTTTCCCTAAATCTCTTTATCAGCATACATTGCAAATGCAGACAGTCAAGTGGCTGCTGAAAACGATCCTGTACAGCCAAGAGTGCATACTTGCAATTTGAAAAGAGAAGGGTCAGAGTCCCTTAGAACAGAACCTAATGAGAGCATCACTTTAATTCTAGGCTCTTTTTCATGCATTTTTCTTTCTGGGGCACAAAGGTGAGAAAATATCCTTGAAGAAGCTGTCCTACAAAGACACTGCAAATGATGCTGAATATATATAAAAACATTTTTAATCTTTTTCTGTGTGTCTTTTTTTGAGAAAGGGTCTTCTTACATTCCCAGCTGGCCTGGTACTCACTATGTAGACCAGGCTGGCCTCCATCTCATGGAGGTCTGCATGCCTCTGCATCCCAGTAGCTTGGATTGAAGTGTGCCACATAAATCATCAAGATCATCAAGATGTTTTTTTATCTTTTAAATGACTTTTTGATGTCCTATAAATCAAATTTATATCTACCTCAACTATGATGAAAGCTGTCTTTATACTTAATATTTTTCCAAAATGTTAATAATGACAATTACAATATAATTATTATTGTTGATGGAATATAGAACTGATACAATATAGAAAGGATCTTAAAGCTTTTCATTTAAGCAAAATTTCTGGAATACATTTTTTAAAAATTTTATTGAGTTTCTGTATTCTTGTACAACAGTTCTCAATAAAACTCAACCCCCCCACCATCCATGTCTCCCCCATTCTCCCTCGACAGAGCCCATGCACTACATCGCACATGATAAGTCCTATTCAGTCCAGCATTTGCACCCAGATGCCCTTCAGTGCAAATTTATCCACTGTAGTCCAGTCAGGCCATCCGGTGATTGTGTGCAAGCTATACTCTCCCCCATCTGGCAGCAATCAGCCTCCAACAGCTCTCAGTCTAAGACTGGCCTGCCACTCATCTTTCTCCTTCCCTATGGGCCCTTGTTCTGTTGAGTTGGTATGGGTCCTATGCTCAATGCCACCATTGCAACAAGTTCACATGGAAAGCTTCTACTGACCGGAAAACTTTTGCTTCACTATGTTCCTGAACCAGCCCTGGCTCTTACAATCTTTCTGCCCTCTCTTTCACAACTGTCTCTGAGCCATGGGTGGGTAAGGTTGAATATAGAAGTCCTATCCAGGGATACACAATCTACACTCTTTTATTGTTCAAAACTTGGGCAGTCAAGGCCTTCTGTGTGCATCCCACTCTGCTGTACAAGAAAGCTTTACTGGTGAGAGTTGGGGGATAGATGTTTTCTCTCTACACACTGTTCTGCTATGTTCCATGAACCTTAGTTGTAGAGGTTCAACTGTGGATGTGCACCTAGTACTGTACATCTCTCAGACATATATTCTCTGTGTCTGACCAGTTGTACAACTCTGTAATAACCTCCATCTGTTTAAAAAAGAAGCTTCTTGATGAGTGGTGTATGGTATACTCATCTGTAAATGTAAGGGTCAATATTTAGCATATAGTAAGAAATTCCATTTATCTGTATAGAGATACAAAAGAGATAGGGTTTTCTCTAGGATCTATGTCCTCCTGCCATGTGTACTTGACTGAGTTTACAGTGCATTCCATAAGTTCACTCCACTGAGGGGGCTTCAGGTTCAACTAGATAGCTGTTTTATTGCCCTGCCAGATAACAGTGCACCTAATGAACCAATAGAGGTAGTTTGGCATGGCAGTCCTTATGATTATTAGGCCTTAGGACGGGGCTGAGCCATGGATTGTTCTTCTCCCTTGGCAGTTTGCATATTACCATGAAGCAATATGATAGCCATACTTTGGTTAGGTTTCCAGGTCAAATCCTGCTCCATTGCTTCAAGTCCTGTGTCTGAAGTATGTCCTGTCTTCATCAAGATTACATTTTTAAGGTACATTTTAGCTTCTGTGGAAGCAATAAAGTAACTGAACTCAAAAACGAACTGAGATTCACAACTCAATGTTTTTCAGAAAAACAACACAGTAAAAGAAGGACATAGACTTTGACCCAGAATATAAACTATTCAAAAGAATATATCTTTAGTTTGACAAACGTAAAATCACTAGCAGTATACTGATAATTTATTATTGACTATATATACATTGCTCTATAATTCTAGAAATTTTGAATGTTCAAATTTTATTTCCCCATCTTTCTATCTCTGTGTTCTGAAGTCAGTGCACATAGCTGCTTGTGGGAGAAGTCTGGCAGCTACAGCTTCCAGATGTGATGATATGCACTGTGTTAGCCCTGGCAGCTGGGATTCTGGATGCACTCTACTTACATTTTTTGTCTGACATTGTGATTGGCTTCAGTGTTAGCTGTAGTGACAGCTGTTCAGCTGTATTGACATTTAGCCCATTATTTATTATTTATGCAAACTGCAGCCCAGCACCAGTTAAGCAGGTCTATCTACTAGATGTAATAGTATTGAACAAATTTCTTGCCCTACTATCTCAGATTTAAAGTACATGATATTAAGACACCAGAGAAGTCCACAGTGAGCAAAATTAGGAAACACACTCAATGTTATTTATTTATTTATTTATTTATTCGTGTGCTCTGGAGAGACTCCTTGCTTATCTCTTCTGCACAGAGTCAGTTTGAGGTATAAATTGGTAGAATTTTTTGAAAACAAGCTGAATATTGGAAAGACATATAGTAGAATTTTTAAAATACAGCTTAAATATTGGAAAGTGCATTATGTTGCAATAACAATACATTTTTTGCAATGAAATACAAAGTATAAATTTAATAGTTATAAATATGAAACAATAATATGATGACTGAATACATTAATACACATTTCTTTTTGAACACTGTTGACAATATACTACAAACATCTAGGGTTCTGATTTTATTATCATTTAGTGTGAAACATTTTTCATTTTACCTTGTGATTATTTTATTTGAGCAGGTATTATTTGTTGGCTATCATTTAATTTAATATCAACCTGAGTTTTTAAGTGTTTGATAGCTATTGAATTTTAATTTACTCCTCTTATGAATCCATAAAGTACCCTGTAAGCTTTCATTCTTTTGAAGTAATATAACTTATTTTCTCACAGTATGTGGTTTAAATTGTAAGCATATCAGATTTGAAAGTATTTATTCCAGAGTTTTATGTTTAGTATTTGGCATAGAAATTAAATGATCATTAAGGTACCCTAAAATTATTTTTTGTTCCATTTCATTCTTACAGTAAGCTTCATTCAAATACCTTGAACTATGCTATATGTATTTTAAAGACTGTTTAGACCTATAAATATTTTCATATGATGTCATATAAAAATGGGATGCATTAATTGTTAAACATTCTCATTGTTTTGGTAAATTTACTTTCTTTGAAATATACTTTGACTTAATATTTTAAATACTTGGAATTTATAATGTCTTGGGTGCACAGTAGGCACCAATAGATTATACCAAACCCATGGCCATATGGACTGATATGCTTAAAACCATATCATAAAACAAAACAAAAAGGCATGAATGTAGGAAAGGGACCTCTAATGAGGAGGGGTTTTAACAGGGATTATTGGTTTTTATGAAAATATCCCCAACAGGATTCAAGTATTTGGACATTTTTTTGCCAAACTGGTGTTATTGTTTTGGGAGTTTTAGGAAATATGGCTTTGCTGGAGGAAGTGTGTCACTGGGGGCCCGGGTTTGAGAGTCCTTAACCCTTGCCAGATTTCCAGTTGCTCTCTTCTTCCTGTGTCTGATTGAAGATGTGAGCACTTCCTTTCTGCCCCTTCTCTGGCCACCTCCCGCCACCATGCCTCCCTACCATACAGACTCTACTCCCTCTGGAACCTGAAACTGTAAACTTAAATAAACTCTTCCTTCTATAAGTTTCCATGGTCACAGAATCTTATCACAGCAATAGAAAAGTAACTAACACACAGGGCTTACAGAAAATAAGAATGTCTGAGAATGAAAATAAACAGACCCAATATATACATTCATGAAACTGTCAGAGAAAAATTAAAGAACAGGCATTGACATTACCTTGGGAGGGATGGGAAAGGATGTAGTGACTCTATATAGGTCACTAGTGACAGACTAAAGAAACTATTTCCCATAATTAAGATTTCTTAACAAATATTTTTATTGCAGTTATTTATAGGAGGATGGGTGTCTCAAAGGTGACTGAATCACCACAATACCACCCTAGTAAGGCTGACATCTACTGAAAACTGCAGACTTGGAGCTTCAGTGAAGAGTGTCTTCCAGTAATTCCAACTGCTTATATAACCTTGGAAAATGGCTTTGTGAGTCATGCAACTTTCTGATCTTGTCAAGTCTTATAAGTTAAATGATCTTTATAAGGCTGGCATATTCTCTTACCTTCTTAAACTTTATGAGTTTCTCTTCCAGAAATTTAGGAGAAATCATCTCTAGAAATCATCCTCTCTGTTACTATGCCTTCTATGGTATATATTATTTTTATATCTTATTTAAAACACATTTCTGAATTTTCCTACTTTGGAAATGTAATGAATGTTTTTTAGGATCACCATGATTTAGCACATTTTAGT
>NW_008346550.1:1537945-1567194 GCF_000622305.1 Nannospalax galili | reverse complement strand
TAGCTGTGGGAGAGAGGCTTGAGCCTAGGTTAAAAGTCTTAATGACAGCCATCCAGCAGGCCTGAGGCAACGGCCTGACCCCTGGAGCCACAAAGAACACCTTGTGACATTTGATCCCATTGGCAGATCATGAGACTAATGGTTAGAGCTAGCCACTCCCTAATCACCACCCTTGGAATCCAAAATTGCAACACGTAGATGATGCAACAGTCAGGGTCACATGGTTTCCAGGAATCCAGGCTCTGTAATCTGAAACCCAGTATGCTAATGAGGCATCCTACCCTCTATTCTGTGATCAGACGTTAAGTCTGTTATGTTAATAAGATGCTAAGTCTGCTATGCTAATAAGGTATCCTACTTGTTGTGCTGTCATTGGACCACTTCCTTATATAAACATTTGCCTTTCTGCAATAAACCAGATCTGTGTCACTGAACCTCATCTCCTGTGTCTGAATGCAGCTCTGCTGACACAGTCTCCTCACCAGCCCTGGGGTCCTGGACTGGGCAGAAGCAGCAATGACAGGAGGCAGCACAGGGCAAGCAGAAGAGCTGCCTCAGCACTGGGAGACCTCAGCCCAGGGCAGGCAAAGGAGCAGCCTCGACGCCCGTGAGAACAAAGAAGCGGCACCCACGAGAAAGGAGGATGGCCGCTACTGGCAGTGACCACAACTGGCACCCAAAGTGGGGCACGAAGCCTCCTGCCCCATGGAGCTGTAACACACAGAGCTGTAACACTCGGGGCTCCTGATGCCCTCTTTGCCAGTGATTCTTCCATGGGTACTCGCCGCTTTCGTTCTCCTGTGTTTCCTCTTCTGGCTCACAGTCTTCAGTATGGCGTATCATTCCTGTCTCTGCCAATCATCTTCCTGAATGGCTCCTGAGTCCTTCTGGGTACATCTTACAGGGTGAGTGACCTCCAGTATAGAGAATAGTCATCCAACTGCTGCCAGCCCCCGTGCTGCTGCACTGGTTTCTCTCCTCAAGAGTAGGCAAATTAGAGTAATAGAGAAGGAAGTAACTAAGGTATTAGATGACATGTTAGCTCCTGCTCCTTGGTTTACAGATTCCTGATGTTGGGATCCAGAGCAAATGGCTTGTGTGCTATTCATGGCCAGAAAGAGAGAAGTCAGGGAGGGGAGTCCATTATCTGGGCTGTTTTACCCCATGTGACTGCCATTCTGGCCTTGCTTCAAGGAGTTCCCCCCAATGCCACTGAGCAGAATAATGTCATACCAAAAACATAGATAAACAAACAAAGCAACAGGATAGTGGGGACGGCTTGTCCCAGGAGTTTCCAGTCAAAACCACACTAACATTTCTCTTCTCATGTGGAAATGATGACTGCTGATAATGAGGTAAAAAATGAGGAACTAGGGTCCAAGGGTCCCACTGATGAAAAACAGGAAGTCAGGATCCCACCTGCTCCTCTATTATGGGGTGGTGGCTACCCTCCGCCATCTTGCATTGGCTTTGATGAAAAATGGGAAGTTAAGGCAGACTCTGCTCTGCCATGTTGGGGCAATGTCTACTTTCTCCCATCTTGCACTAGCTCTAAGGAAGTTTCCCCCCAGTCCATCTACCCCTCCCTTCCAGAGGAGAACTGGAATCCCCTGCTGCCTAGGCCCTTCTCCTATGATAAAATTGGTGATTTTCCACAGCTTTTCCCAGTTACCATCAATCAGGGACTACAGAACCTTAATGTCTGAAATCCATATTCGCATGATACTTTATAAAAGCTGTGTAAGGCAGCCATTGAGGATGGCATTCATTCCCCTTGGTTTGGTCAGCTATTAGATACAATCAGCCATGCTGCCAACACACCCTATGACTGGCAGAATATTGCCTGTGCCTGTTTACAGGGAGTTGGTTTTCTCTTACGGAATGCTGCTTATCAGGACGAATGTGAACAACAGGCAGAGCACAATAGAAATGCCAATGTTCAAAACATTGTGTTTGACACATTGGTAGGGCGTGACAGTTTTAAAACCCCACAAGCCCAGGCATAGGGACCTCCTTGCTACTTTGAAAAGTGCAGCTTTGTGTGCTCTGTGCTTTCTGGAGTATGCTGACTCGTTAGGATACTGAATTGACCAGATTCATACAAAAACCAGGTGAGCCCTTCTCTGACTTCATTGAAAGGTTCCAACAAAGAGTTAATAGGAAAATCAGCCATTGGGGGGGCCACAGATGCTTTGCTCAATGATCTTGTATATGAAGGCTGCTCTACCAAGTGTCGCCTTGTCATAGGACCCGTTAGACACAAGGATGTGTTTGAATGGATTCTGGCCTGTCAGGATGTGGGGACCACTCAAGCTCATGCACGGTTCTCACTGAGGCACTGGCTGCTCACCAGCCACAGGCTGAGTCAAACAAGGGCAAATGTAGGGCTTGTGGAAGACAGGGTCATTGGTCTCTCACCTGCCCTAACAAGATCTGTCAGATGGACGTTACACATGTCCCTTCCTTTGGCAAGCTCAAATATATCCATCATATTATTAACACCTGTTGTTAATGCAAGGGTGAGGTTATGCTTGTGTCTTTCCAGATAATCTTCCAGCCCCCATCTGGATCCTGGCCCGGAACATCAGAATTGCCTGCAATGGAAAACCTCCCTCCACAACCACCGACCCCGGAGATGTCAGCCCTGGCCCTGGAGGAAGCAGCACACCTCTCAAACACCGAGAGACCAATCTCACAGACAACAAAAGCCACCAACCTGGGGAGACCTTGAACATCTCTCTCTGCAAATAGAGACATTAGTTAAGCTAAGTCCTCAATCCAGAGGAAAACCTTTGTCTGTGTTCCCATCATTACTGCTAACTCATGATTTTTGGACCCTGCATTGTTAATTGTTAACGGTCTTGATAATTTTGTTAAAACTCGTATTTCTCTGGTTCAGTTAGCTGTTGCTCTGCCTCCAGATCTTGCCAGGCATGTCTCTGCAAAGATGGACCCACTGTTCCTTGCCCTTCTCAACCTTTGGTTCAGTTAGCTGTTGCTCTGCCTCCAGATCTTGCCAGGCATGTCTCTGAAAAGATGGACCCACTGTTCCTTGCCCTTCTCAACCTTTAATTGGCCTCTGACGGGTTTCAACAAAGTCTTGACCCCTGAGGAGGCCTTTAAACAAGCCAATACTGGATGTACTGCCTCTCCCTCTGCCAAACCACACAAAGGGTCCCACCTTTTAAGGGCTGGTAGTCAATGATGGGTAAGATCCGAACGGATTATGACAACCTAAGACAGGCACTCTGGATGTACTGCCTCTCCCTCTGCCAAACCACACAAAGGGTCCCACCTTTCAAGGGCTGGTAGTCAATGATGGGTAAGATCTGAACGGATTATGACAACCTAAGACAGGCACAGTCCATTATGCTGGGTGATCCTTGAGGTAAGGACAACAATGCCAAGGCAAAGAATCTCGACTCCCACTGGTTCGCATGGAGTTGGCACCACCTGCTCTTATGGAAGCTCGCCATCTTGAGGGATGTGTCTCTTGATACAATGACTCCCTGAGCCATTGTACTTTGCCTTGATGTATCTGGACTGACATCAATATGCTATATACCTCACCTTTAAAAATACAAAAAGGGGGAAATGTGGGAGAAAAGCTTGAGCTTAGGGTGATATTGCAACTGTCAGGGTCACGTGGTTTCCAGGAATCCAGGCTCTGTAATCTGAAACCCATTATGCTAATGAGACATCCTACCTGCTATTCTGTGATAGGACGTTAAGTCTGTTATGCTAATAGGAGGCTAAGTCTGTTATGCTAGTAAGGTATCCTACTTGCTGTACTGTGATAGGATGCTAAAACTGTTATGTTAATGAGGAATCCCACTTGCTGTGCTATTATTGGACCACTACCCCTATATAAGCCTGTGGCTTCCTGTAATAAACCAGACCTGTGTCACTGAATCTGGTCTCCTGTGTCTGAATGCAGCTCTGCTGACACAGTCTCCTCACCAGCCCTGGGGTCCAGGACCAGGCAGAAGTGGCGACAACAGGAGGCAGCACAGGGAAAGCAGAAGAGTTGCCTCAACACCGGGCAGCTTCAGCTCAGGGCGAGCAGAGGAGCAGCCTTGACGCCCATGAGAATGAAGGAGCTGTACCCACGGGAAAGGAAGAGTGGCTGCCACTGGCTGGTGACCGCAGTAAGGATCACAATAAGTGTACACACCAAAATACCAACACTAAACAAAACTGGAAAATGCACTAATATCTACTATTTTAAAAAGATGTTTGCTTAAAAAATATTTATCTAATTTATATAACCTTTGTCTTTATTGTCAGTGACTAAAACTGAAGAATAAGAAAAATAATTAATAAAATTGTGTCTATAGAAGTTTGAGTTGTAGAGAATTTTAAGGTATTTCAGATTATCATTATTAATATAACCAAGAAAATACTGATGGTGGGCTGAAATGGAGAAACTATAACATCTTTGATTAAAAATTAGAACTCTTAGGCCTGGAGTGGTTAAGAGCACTGACTGGTCTTTCAGAATTCCCAGCACCAACATGATGGTCAGTTCCAGGGCATCTGACACCTTCTGATATCGGAGGACACTGTATGGCATGGGTGAACTTACACACATGCAGGTAGTATACTCATACATACAAAGTAAAAAAATAAATAAATATAATTTTTTAAAACATTAAAAAAAACAGAATTCCTGCAAATATGAGTAGAACACATTTATGAGATGGACTTACCAGAAGATTGGATAGTGTGTTCTATGACTTGGAGGACCAATATAGAAACATTGCTGCTAAGAGGCTGGAATCTGGAAGCACCATGTTTTATCTTGGGTATGCCCACATGTGTACTTTCTGTCTGATTGTTGGTTTGTTGGCTTGACACTGGCCTAAAATAAGGATCTTAGGTAGCTTTGTGGTGACCTTTTTCAGTGCCTGAGATATTTCTGAGCTAATATATTTCTTTACTGGTGTCTAACAAATAATAAAGTCAGTATTTAGCAAGTCTAGTTTGCTACTTTAAAAAAAAGCTACTGAGCATTTAGAGTATATTCTCTCAAAGATAACATGCTTTCCACAAATCCTGATTCAATAAAGAGCAAAGAGGATGTCAAGCTGCCATCAAATTATCAGTGCTAGATGAAAATACACACCTTAAATAAGAGGCTAATTTCAGTGTAGATTTTTGCATCTGATAAGTGTCTCTAGTTATATGAATTGGGAAATAATATAATTAATGACCTAAGGAAAAATTTTAATTTCAAAGAAGGAAAAATAAAAAATAAGGCAAAGTTTATATGATACACAATATGTTATCTTAAAGAAGGAAAAAGAGTACTGGAAAACAATAGCAATTAAAGGCCACATAATAACAATTTTCCAAGTGAAAATTACAGCTGATGGATAACATTTCATTAAATATCTTATTAGAAACAAGACAGATTATGATCTGCATATTCAGAATTAAGATCCTATATTTAAAAGATCCAGAATAAATTTTTCTGTGAAAAAGTTCCAACCAATTTTCAGGTTAAAATGATACTTATTGTTTTGGTTTCTTTATACTAAAAGTGTAGTCAGTATAAATACATTTTCTTCTCAGCATTTCTGAGATAGAAATCAAAGCCTTAAGTAGGATGGTTTTTCTTCTGGAATTCAAGGCCCTCTTCTGAGTTCATCTGTTTCTTAGAATTGGTTTGGTTTTGTGTTTTCAGTACTGGGAATTGATATCAAGTCCTCATGCATGCTAACCAATCACATCACCACTGAGAAACTCTACCAGGCCATCATTAAATCCCTTAAGATTGCATAATAAGCCCTGTCCCTGTTTCTTGCTGTCACTGGAGATATTCTACAGTGCTTGCAGTAACTTTATGCGTATGAGTGTATGTAAGAGAACCATATTGTGCAATGCTCAGGGACGGCAGAAGAGGTCATTGGATCCCCTGGAACTGGAGTTTTGGACTATTGTTCACTGCCAGGTAGGTGCTGGGAATCAAACTTGGTCCTCTGCAAGAGCAGCCAGTGGTCTTAACAGCTGAACCATCTTTCTAGGCCCCATTTGTTTTAGTGAATTTTTGTGCATTTCATACAATAGTCCTTAATCATATTTAGACCCCTTCCCCTTTCTACATTCCTTCCCAAAGCCAACAACAGACTCATTTTCACATTAGTAAGAATCTCTAGCATTCTTTCAATGTTTCCCACTAAATTAATTCTGATCTACATAAGATAATTTCCATTTTGATTGAATGTAGTGATGCTGGTAATGGTTCTTTAATGGTATCTGGAAACTCAGAGAGTAAAAAGCACATAATCCTTATAGTCAAAGTTAGGAAATTATGGATGTACATAGGATTAACATCAAAAGCACTGGAAGGCATATTAGTAATTGGGCTACCATGTGATCCTAGTAGAGACCTTATACCTTGCTCTAGTAATTAAGTGATAGTGACTACCATTTGACTTTATCAACCTCATCAAATAGCTGAAGTAAAAAAAGGATATGAGAGTCAAGCAAGTCGACTTTACATCAGTATATGTCACCAAGAGAAGCCAGTGCAATTTGTTACTAGTTTTGCACTGACCTTTCCCCTCAACTCCCATTTTTAATCTTTTAGGTGAGATGAAGTTCCTTGCAATTACCTCTTAAAATAAATATTGTTTCTGGACTACATATGGATCATCTTGATATTTTGAAATGAAAGTTGACTACATAGTGTAAAATTTTTCTGCAAGCTGGGTGATTCTGAAACATACTAAAGGAGACAATTCTCCTAGCAAGTAATTCTGGAAGCCTTACTTTTGTTGCTCAAGTGATAATGATAAAAAAAACTAAATAAGAAAGGTGATACGATATAGTATCCAATAGGTTGGCTTATTTACTAGGGTCCTTATTAAGATTAGAAAGCCAGTCTGAGGGAAATGTATGTTTCTTCACACAGATGGATGCATCAAGCAGATGAAATATTGTGTCTCAAATCAATGAATCCCAAAAAGCATCTGTAGCACAGAAGGCTCCCAAAAAACTGCTCAGAAGTAAGGGAGCATGGTATGTGTTGGTAATAGTAGTACTACTGTAGTTTAAGCAAAATTTCCAGTAATCTAATGACTAATAAATAATATGGAGTCTAACATATCTTGGAACTTGTTTATAGTACATCAGATAAAACATAAAGTGAAGGGTCACTTGAGGTATCAAACATTCTATCATTGGAATAAGCTGTCTTCATTCCTCAAGACTGAGTGGGTCAAACAGCTCAGAAGCAAGATTCTGCATAAAGAAGCAGGCACTAGTGGATTGTATCCCACAAAGATAAACTAAAGTATTCTGAAAAGAAAATGGTGGAGGTCAAAGGGGTTTTTCTTAGAAGTTTTACGTTTACATCCCGGCTGTTGTAGTCTTGCTGTTGTCTAGCAAAGCTGGTGATGCCTTCCAGAGGAGGTAGACTGTGAATGAAGCAATCATATTAAAATATAAAATCTAAGAAAAGGACAGTTGTCAAGGATTTCCTATTGTCTAACTCCAAGTCATAGTAACAAAGATGACTTCAGTTAAGGTAAGTATGTCACAAAAGAAAACAACAACAACAACACCTCTATGTGGAAAAATAATTGGGGGAATTAACAGCTGTGATACAGCAAAGGAAACAACAATCGAGTGAAGAGGAAGCCCGTAGAGTTGGAAAAATCTTCTCCAGCTATTCATCTGACAGGGGAGATGAGGTAATTTTTTTATGCATTTTAACCATATTTGAAAATATAAAAGAATAAATCTAATTAGGAAAAATAGTTATTTTTAAATTATTTCAAATTAGGTTGGAGAAATGGTTCAGTGGTTAAGAACACTCCTTGGTCGTCTTGAGGACCCAGGTTTAATTCCTCGCAATCAACCACCTCTAATTTCAGCTCCTGGGATTATTTGATGACAATGACCTCTGTGGTCACCTGCACTCATGTACACACACACACATACACACACACACACACACACGCACACACACAATTAAATGTTAAAATTTAACTAAAAATAACTAAAAAGTGATTTACAGTCATAATATAATTCAAGATGAGGAACATCTGGGTACACAAACTTGGCTCAATAGTCCTTAACATATATGACAGAGTGCATAAATCAAGGGAGGGGTACAGATGGGGAAGGGAGTATAAACATGATCAAAATGTAAGAAATGCACAAAAATTCAATGAGTAGACATTGAGGAAAAAAATGTTACTTGCAAAAGATGGGGGGATAAATTTTGGTAAATTAAAAATGCTATTATGTGCAAACAATGTGTAATAACTTTTGAGAAAAGATCACTAGATATCATGTAAAGTGCAGTCATTGACTATTGTGAAAATCCCTTTTTCCACTATGCTTATTCAAGAAATAACTCCAATGTCTAATGGTCATATATGCATTATGCAACACGGAGGTGAAACTAAAATTAATATGTAACTGTTAACTAATATGTAACTGTTAATCGTATTCTTTTAAAAATTTTCTTTTGCCCATTTCCCCAGTAATATGTTGGGTTTCTGTCTGATTACATCAGCATACATCTTGTGCATGCTGTCACCATTGTTTCAAGTTCATATGAACAAGTTCCCAGAGATCTGAAAGCCTCTGTTTAACTGATTACTGCTGGGTGAGGGCAAGTTGATTCTATTCAGGGGAGTGACTCTAGATAAGTTGACTAGATTCCAATGGATGAATTTGCACAGGAGCATCTGGCTACAAATATTTGACCAGCTAGGCCTTAACGCATATGACAGCATGCATGAGACATGTGGGGGAGGGCTATGAGGGGGTCCACAGATGCAGAGGGGTTTTAAATATTATATCTATTTATGAAATGCACAAAAATCAATAAAAATATACTTTAAAAATGTTCCTGTTTCCTTGCTCTTTGTTTACCTGAGAAAGTTTCACTTTCTAGATCAGACTGGTCTGGAGCATTCTCTATGATAAAGAATATCTTGCCAGTTTCATCTTCCCAGATGTCGGAATTGTGGGAGAGAAGCACCAATTCAAGTTAAATCCTTCTTTTTTAATTTTTATTTTTTAATATTTTATTTTCATTTAGTTTTATTTTTATATGATTAAAATTTCACTGTGGTAGCAGCTTGCAAATAGAACGTTTTGTCGCTGTGTCTCTTCCTACTTCTCAATCCCACTCCTTTTCTGCCCTGCCAAGCCCAATAATCTTCCTTCCACTTTCATGACGTCTGTGATCCTGCGCATGCTTGGCCCCCCATCAGCATCCCTTGATCTTCCCTCATGTTCTAATTTCTATTTTTCTCCTTATTCACATACACCTGAAAAGTTGACCTCTGCAAATGTGAGAGAGCATGCCATGTTTTGGGTTATTATTTTTGCCTGTGAGCTATGTCACTCAGAATAATAATCTTCAGTTCCATCCATTTTCTTGGATTTATCACTATTTCATTTATCCTGACTGAAGCTAAAGTCCTTAATTTGTAACTAAACTTTTACAGAAACAGTAGGAATTTTTGTATTTTTCCCTTCCTATTTTGAAGTCAGACTTGATATTTTGATACTATTTGCCCAACCTAATGTTTCTGTGTCTGTTTCTCCATCTCTCTTTATATATCTGTGTGTTTGTATGTGTATATATGCATGCATATATATAAATATATGTGTATGAATATATGTGTATAAATGAACATAATAAATTATATAGCAGTGCCTTGTATATTATTTGTCTATAGCTGTTATAAGGATATTTTTCACTCCATGTCTGCTACATTTACTAAATTACATATCTGAGATTTATTTAAACCTTTACTTCAATAAGAAAGTTGTTTCTGTGTTTGAGTGTGTCAAAACAATATATATAGTCACTTATTTATGTACATTTTGATTGTATTCAGACTGTATAGTGAGAAGCAAAGGTCCAAAGAATACTATTCTAAGTATTTTGTTGTTGTTTTGTTTTGTTTTGAGTACTAAAGTACTTTTTCTTAATAATAATGACTTTGATGTTTAATTTTTATTTTTATTTGAGCATTATGCTTTTATTTGTTTGAATTGTGTTTACAACATTTTTTAAATTGCTTTAGAAATAGTCACATTGATTCATACAAAATATCTGCGTATTTTGCATTTCATGCTTGCATAGCTAATTTATGAAAATATATTCCTTATTAGTAAATTACTTTTCAATGCACACTGAAGCTTTTATTATGAATAAATAAATATAACATAAAATTTAGTTGTAACATTCAGTGCCATGAGTAAATTTATTTTCATTACATGAAACAGAATCTTTGTGCCCACTAAACTGTAGCACCCCAGCTCTCCTCCTGGGAACTTATGGCCTCTATTCTCTCTCTATGGATTTTTCTGCACTCACATTTCGTTTGAGAAAGCCATGCTTGCTTTTCCCTTTGCTTATTTGGCGTAATGTTTACAAGGTTCTAAGTAGCTAAAGCATGTGTGCATTTCAGTCTTTGCTGCCTAATCACAGATTCTTTATTCCAGGCATTGCTTTCTATGTTGTATGTCATTATAATCCTTTGGAGATACTGTTGGTGACCCCATTCCTGCACATACTTTTTTTAACACCAAAAAGCTCTAGTATATGAATTCCTACTCATTTTTCTTCAAGTCGTTTTTCTTCTCACAGGATTGTTTCTCTTTTAGTTTAGAATACTACACAATATTGCTGAAGCAGTGTTGACAATGTCTGTGTCTACCTCATGCATGGACTGATGACAGTAGGTAAAATTTGGCTTCCATGTGTCAATGGTGAGAGGACTAGAAAGACTGTGAGCCACACTTGCCTCTAATTTCCCAGGAAAATTGAGATTCACTTGACTAATGCTTACCTTGCTTGATAAATGTACATTTTTCTTGTTTTCCTTCCTTATCCATCTTATTTCACTTGTCTACATTTATCAGTATTTATTGGTCTCAGTACCCAGATAGCTCACTGTAGTTGAATGTCTTCTTCAGGTTTTGATGTTTGAGTAACTGAAACAAAAAGATGTGCTGTACTTTGTATCAGATGAAATGTCTAAAAATCAAACAAAAATTCTGGAAGCTACCCTAAATTTAGATACCTTAACAATATGGAGCATGGTTATCAATAAATTAGGGTTGGTAGGTAGAGTGTTATTAAGCTTGCTAGGTGCATCCTTACAATTATGAATACTGGCATTTGTCATAAATAGAAATTAGTTGCAGACATATTGGGATATACTTTGCAACAGTCCTATCACTTGAGAGATATGAACAACATGAGGTCATAATGTGGAATACTTGTAATTGTAAAATATAAATCCCATTAACCTAGGCACACCGGATTACCCAGTTAGCATCAGAGAGCAGAATATGAAGGCCAGAAATTCACTTACACAACATTAAAGAGCACTTTGTTTTCTCCTATAACAGTGCAGATGCTGAAAACCATACAAAGGATGTAGTGAAGAGAATTCTAGTGTCACAAAGAGACTTTGCTAAAGCCTTGGTATCAATTTTCCATAAGAAAGGAGTAGTACATAGAGACATATGTAGATGATGTCTTATATAACGTGCTTAAGACACTGAAGTTTAAAGTAAAAATTGTAGGCAGACGTTAGTGACCAGCTTCCCTATCTGAAAACAGGTTTCTGTGTGATTACAGAGTATACTCAGAACTTTTTCTGTAGAATCTACTGCCGTGAATAGCACCACAGTCATGCAGGGCCAGTGTCTCCACACTGTCTGCTATAGAGTCAGCCTGTTTCTGCCTCCCAGGGAACTTCTCTTAAAAGCAATTTTGGCTCACAGAATAACTTGTGCTTGGCTGATGTACACTGCATGCTAATGTTCTTCCCAGGCAGTTTTGTTGTTGCTGGTCTTTTACATTCACAGGTGTCAGACCTGTGGTAGAGCCAGATGTTATCTTTACTGCCTCCTTTTAACTCTCACATCATCTTAACAATTTCTCTTAGCAAATCTTCAAAGTTACTTATCCTGCCCCTACCTGTGTATTCTTATCTAGTAACATCATAGCTGGTAGAGATATGTAAGAGACTGGGATATAGACTTTGGGGGAATTCTGTTCCTGTAGTGATGGGGATGAGAGGAATCTAGCACTGCAGCCAGGAGAAGGCATGCAGAGAAGTGGAATGCTATGTATTAAAGGTATAATGACAAGGCTGGAGAGGTGGCTTAGCAGTTAAGAACAATAACTGCTCTTCCAGAGGACCTGCATTTGGTTCCTAGCACCCACATAGCAGAAAACAACCCTCCCTCTGTAATTCCAGTTCCAGGAGTCTGACTCTCTTTTCTGACCCATGTGGGCATTGAACGACATGAGTGTGCATACAGACATGCAGGCAAAGCATTCATACACCTAAAATAAAAATAAATAAATCAAAAGAATAAACAATGAATTCAGACCCTAATTCAAGTCTCATGTGTAACATCTTAAATCAGTAATGAAAGGAGCCCTGAAAACAGCATGGATTAAAATAAAGTGGATACAATGTGCTAAGATAAATGGTTACCTTTGATCAGACAGTAGTTTCATATAATGATCTATGAACAAAACAGGTTTACCTCTGAAAGTTTTAACTAAAAGGCAGACATTGAATGGGAGTATACTCAGGTTTTAGATCACCAGAACTCCAAAATCTTTACTGAATAAAGGGGTTTCAATTTATCTTTAATATTTATTTCTTATTCTGTGTTAGAACCTGTTTTGTATCTAATCCTGAGGTTTTGCTTGTACAAAATGCTGCCATTCTGACAAAATAATTAATTATCCTGACTACTTAATCAGTAGAATCACATGGCTGTAAATACCATGATAGAAAATCATGGTGATTGTATACAATATTTCCTTGAAAGTTCTAGCATTTTCAGATTGAATTAAATATAAGATGATTTTTTTCTAAATCAATCAATTAGTAGTGCATTATCAACAGTTGTAGTCTGCCTCACCTACCTGGTACTGGCGAATCTCTATGCAAAATCATTGTTATGGATTCATTAAAACTTGTAAGGAAACTCCCAGATTTAGGGCTTAATCTTCTTCACCAGCACATATTCAACCTGAATATTGATCATTATCCTAACTTTTCAATACCTCTAATGCTGTGAATTTTTAACCTTTTACCTAAGAAGTTGGAGCTCTGTTGGCTTCTGTGTATTCTCTCTAAATTTTTCAAAAAAAAATCATAACAATATTTTGTTCTTTGAACTAAGAAGCTCTTGTGTGCCTTTGTGTGCTTGCTAAGATGCTTGTGCTTGTTATCATCTCTCAAAGTTGGAGCTCTGTTGGCTTCTGTGTATTCTCTCTAAATTTTTCAAAAAAAATCATAACAATATTTTGTTCTCTGAACTAAGAAGCTCTTGTGTGCCTTTGTGCGCTTGCTAAGATGCTTGTGCTTGTTATCATCTCTCAGTGTGTAATAACTTGATTTAGTCATTCCAGTACACTTGTATGTGTGTGTATACATAAACATATATATGCATATATATATAGTTTTACACTATATATATATATAAATCTCTTTTCTGTTTAAAATCAATTAACTTAAATAGTGTGATTCTAAATTATTCAAAAATACTGGAAAAATATATATTATCATGTAGCCAAGGAAATACTTTATCACACACAGACAAATATACATACACTAACTTTATTTCTATACATTAAACATTATTACTTAGCCCATATTATAGAAATACACTAGCAGAGCCATTAATATTTAGTTAAACATCGACTTTCATATACTTAACCTTCGTAGCACTTTTTGAATACTCTGGTTTAGCCTCATGTAGCTCCATTTGTTGTTCACAAAAGTTCATGAAAACTTTGAAGTACTATACAGGTTCCATGTGTAAAGAAAACATTATACAAAGGCATATCCTATAAATAAATTTGTTTAGAACAGTGGATGAGAACAAAATTATTACATATAAGCTCTGATATCTCCTTACAAGATATATTGCAATATTTTCATAAATAATAAATCATTAATTATATTTTCGTTAAAATATAATTTTCCTTAAAAATAAAAATATATTTTCCTTAAATATTCTAAATTATTTTTATGCTTACAAATCCTAATAAGAAAAGTTTCTCTATATTTTTGCTCTTATGCATGTCAGTATACTTTAGTCTTGATTTTATGGAACACATTGTATTCTAACTAAAAGCTGATATCAAAATTTAAAGCGTGGAAATTTAAGTTAATGAGAACTTAATCAGATTTTTATGATTAAACAATTATGCCTCTGTTAAAGGATATTCACAATCAGGTAATCAGATCTATACGAATCTATTATTCTACTTAGTGTAATCTCTATGTATTCTTTTTCCTCTATTTCTAAATATTCATATTCTGAATAAAGATCTGTTATCATAGTAGTAGTCTGATAGGTAATAATCCTAAGGATTAAATTCCACTGATGTACATATTTTATCTTTGGACAAATATGGCTCACTCTATCTAGAACTCATTGCTGGACCAACAGGGTGTGGTAGCAACTACCAAGTCTTTAAATAAAGTGAACTTAGTAACATAAAAAATACTTAAAATACTTGGAAATTGTGTTTGTAGTGAAGAATAAGAAATCTGAGAAAAGGCTTCATTGATACAGTGAATCAACGGAGAGAAAATTTTGTGTCTTTCCAGAATTTTCTATTATGTATTTTATATATGATCCATTTTAAACATAGATTTATCAAGCATTTTTAATTAATTACAGTGCTTAAGTCAGATAATGAGGAGAATCTTCCAATATATATTGCTTTCCTTATATGCAAGGTTAATATATTTTTCTATCAGTGACACATAACAGGTGACTAAAGTAGCCTAAGCACTAATAAATAATTGATTTGATATTTTCACCACAGTCCCTCAAATATAATAGTTAAAACGTTTTAATGAGGTAGACTTCTGATTAATTAAAATATTATTAGTATTAAAACTGACTTAATTTTTGTAACAAAGTAATCCAAAGGTATATAATTTTCTTCCCTTGCATAATACTCCAATGCTAATGTGCAGTGATCCATGGCATAACAGGGTAAGGCTATCCAGCTTATTTTTTTAAAAAAAATAGTTTATGTTTACTTATGTGTAAACCTACGTGTCTGTGCTGGCATGTGCATGAGGGTGTAGGTGTCCGTCTTCAGAAATCAGAGGTATCAGCACCTGTCGACCTGGACTTTTGAGTTATTGTTAGTTATGTGACATGGGTGCTGGGAACCAAACTATGGTTGTATGGAAGACTAGTACATATCATTGACCACTGAGCCATCTCTCCCATGTTTTGTAAAATTATTTACAATTATAAATACTCTATACAGATATTGTAATTTTTCATTGCAATACCTTGTTGTGTAACACCTGTAAGTTTGTAATACACAAAAATTCAAATAAAAACATACAACTCACAGTCAAAAACTATATATAACCTTATCTATGATAAGAAAAAAATCAATTTATCATGTAAAAATGTGCTTCTTTTTCAGTTCAGGTCATCAGTCATGAAACAATTTTGGTGCATTAAAAGCTCATTTATGTAAGTTCATCTTTATGGTGTTAAGAATTGCTTTCTAAATAGCAAAGTCAATATCTAATTAAGTAGCGTATTTTATTTTCTGGAAACCTTCATCCAAACTGTATTATACATTTTCTATTCCTCTAATTCTTCCTCTTAATTCTCTTTGGTTGTCAAAATCCTGGCACTCAACCCCTTACATGCTACCTATACAAACTTATAAGCCATTATCAGTTCTGAACTTGCAGTTCCTGCTAAAACCAAAAAATAGAATGCAGGGAATTTAATTTCTATTCACTTCTAATATTCTTTTTTTTTCCTTTTTACAATTTTAACATTTTTACTGAGTTTTGTGCATTTCATATAATACATCTAATCAAATTTAGATCACCTCCCCTTTTCCCCTCCCCTCCCACCCCCCTGCCACCAGATTTCAATTATTCTGTCACATATGTTAAGTCCTTTCTGTTCAAGCATTTCAATCCAGGGTGGTCAGAGTAGTACAAGAGACTCTCAAATATTCTCGATTGTGGGTTTTACTTCTACTTCTCTATATTTTTCTTAATTTAAAATCACTGGGTTCTGGAATATATCATTGTTCAAGGAGTATAAGATATTTCTGTAGTAGGATTTTAAATTGTGGGCAAATATTTCAATTTTATGGAACTTTTGTTTTAGGTTTTAGAAAACAATGGATACCTTTTTTTTTTAATCCTTAGACTTTAAAATGGGTCAATAAGAAGCACATCTAGGGTTTAAGTGAAAAGTGAGGGATGTTTCCCAGCCTCCATCTTCAGCAAAGCATAGATTTGAGGTTTTGTTTCTTTTATTTAACCCTTCAGGCAATTCTTTCCAGTGTGTCTTGAATTCTTAGCCTAGTCTAGATGAATGTTTGTTAATGTGAATTTTTACAAAGTTGAGGTTTAAAAGCAATACATATATATAAAGGCTTGGTGATTCCTTTTCTGTGCTTCTTTTCATTCTGGTGTCACCTGTTTTATTCCTAATTCCTAGATCTAACAAAATTTTGTCTTCTCTTTACCTCTGTTTCCTTTCAGCAAGGCACACTAACAACTATTATAAAGAGAGAGTAAGAAGAAAAATCACTTCATCCCACGTGACTTAGTAATGTGAACCCTACTCATTTCATTATTTCTTTATGAAAAATATCTTAAGGGAAGTCAAAATAAACAATAAAAGATGAAGTGGCTAACTTTGTCAAAAATAGGTTAGAACAATTGACTGTGACACAGGCAGTTAACCATAAAACAGAAAATTAAAGAATCTTCTAACTTCTCATAATGACTTTTTGTAATTGACTTCAGAATCCTTAAGTACATGTCCTAATGTCTGAATATTTACATATAGGGAAAACAAAACTCCACAGAGTCCTGGATATTGCGAGATTGTGTTATGGTCCTTCAGTGGATCTTTTAAATTCATATCAAGTCATTTCTTTGCCGGTTGCCTAGCTCAATTTTTTGAGAGGATGAAAAAAAGGTAGTTAAATCTAATAGGATGACTGAGAATTCAAATGAGTAATACCAATTTCTGACTTTACTCAAAGAAAATTGAATTTTTTTTCTGCCTATGGCTTTCATAAAATTTTCAGCTAAAACCACATTATCCGAAAAGACCTGTGGGGTTCCCTGCCCCAGAGTCTGTCTGCAATGTATCTCAGCATGTTTTCTCTTGGTGGCATCACAATCACTCAGTGTGACCTGGATGTGTACACTTGGGTTTCAGTACCAACTAAATGACTTTATGCTGTGCTGTAACCAAGAGCTGTCTGACTAGACTTGACATTTGCTGGCATAATAACTCAGTCTTGCACTACTATGCTATTCACTGTGTTCAAAGAATCTTTTGTTCTTCTTGACACCACTTAAACTATTGTATCTATAATGGCTGTCTCCAAGAAACCAAAATCAGGAACTAGTCATCATTTTAACATAAGATTTAAATATTTTTAATTAACTCAGTAAAATCAACTGATATGAATATTTTGAATCACTGAATACAACCAAAGTCAGTTTTAGAGGGTGCTCACATGATGTTTTTGTTTATGTGATTGCCTACACAAACATTAGCCTTCCTACATCACTTAATTACATATGTTCACATCACATGGATTTTGACATACAGATATCTTCCTGTTTTTTCCAATGTGTGTAATATACTGCATGCTCATAGTATATATGAATCTTACAGATTGATGAAATTGAACCAATTTTGAACAAGCACACATAGACACAAACACACACACACACACACAGTAAAGAGAAAGATTAATCTTACTATCTGACATAAATTACACACATTTGCCTTCAATTCTTATGACTGCAAAGTTGTGATGCCCTTTAACAGAATAAAATAAATTCCACCTGGCTGAAAGATGATCTAAAAATTTTGCCATGAATGACACATAAAATAAATGACAATAAAAAGCTGGAGAAGAAAGTACAAGCCAGATAATTAGAGCAGAAATGTGACCCACTTTCCTCTAACTTAGAATAGTACAATAATTTTATATAACTAGAACATTTTAAGCTTAGACACTGTTGTTACTGCTTTAATTTTTTAAATATTGTTTTTAGTATTTGAGCAAAGTAATCTTTAGAATAGATTAACTTGCTAAAGTACAGGACTATTTTAATTTAACCAGCAAGAATACATATATTACCATTTACTGAAGGAATAAGATGAAATTGATGCCTATATGTAGACTTAAACTTTTTTTATTTCTACATCAAAGTTACCTTTTTAAATAAATTCTTCTTTAACTTGAACATTTCCTATAGAAAGGGAGAGTTATTATCCTCTGGAGTATACACATTGCTGAGCCCACAAGTCTCCAGTTTCCATTGGAGAGTGTTCAGATCTCATGAGCCCAAAGAATCACTGGGTCATAAACAGGAAAAACAGGAATGTGAGAGATTTATTGTGAAGTGATAGGTGTAAACAGAGTGAGAGGAATTTAAGAGAAGGGGGTTGAAGTAATCAGTATGCATTACATATATGTACAAAAGTGTCAAAACAAATTTATTTAACAAAAAAACTTTCAGAATCCTCAATAGTAATTGCATTGAAACTATTGATCATTTGGGGGACACTAGACAAAGCTAATTTTTGACTCTTCTACTTCACAAATATAATTTTATCATTTATTAAAATTTTAGCTCTTTAAGTAAATTCTCAAATTGTGAGCAAGCAAATTTGATACTTTTTTAATAGACCTCTTTATTTCATTTCTGTAGAATTTCCAAATGTTTTCTTTATGAGTTAGAGTGAAAACTCATCTGTCTTTTCTAATGACTTTTTTCTCCAAACTTATTCTCAAAGATATAAGACTTTTAGTCTGAATACTGTTGAAAGGTAGATAAATATTGGTTGATATTTTCATATAGAATTAAATACTTGGCTGTGATAGCATTCTTTTTCCCCTTGGAGAATTCTATATGATACATTTTGGAAAGGTTTTTTACGTCTATATTCAGATAAATATGGGACTTTTCTTTCATTTGATTATATTGCATTCATCTGGTTGTAGTTGAAATATAAGGTTGACTTCATGAGTTACCATATCTTTCCTTTTCTAATATTATCTTGAAGATATGAAAGTTAGTATTAATATTAATTAAACATTTGGTCAAATCTTCCTTTAAAACTTCTGGAATCAGATACGTAACTTTCAACTCCTTTGTCATTAATTCAAATTATTTAATATCTAGAGTATTAATCAAGAGGTCTATTTCATCTTATTTTTTTGGTAGTTTGTGATCTTTCAGGGATGGCTCTATTTCCTCAGTTTCCAAACAAAATAAAATGTCACTCATAATATTCTTTGGTTTTACCAGTTTTTTTTTATTTCTTATTTTAAATATTCTTTATTTATATGTATAAAATATTTTGATAGTCTTATATTTGGTTGAATTTTTTTCAGTATGGATGTTTATTGAATTCTGTGATTTCTAAACAGAGAAACATATTGGAAATTCAAGAATGAAAATTTTTATTTAGCATATATAATCTATAAATACCTTAACTTGACAGCAGACATTGCAGACCATCAGTTGCTTAACTTTGTATTCTTCTGTTGACAGCGATTTGCTTCTTTCTGCCACTGACAAATACTGAAAGACTGACATATAAGAAAAGTGTAGCCTTGGAAAGGTCAACTTTTGCAGTTTTTATTTTAATAGGCATACAAAGATAAAAGTAGTGAAATGAAAAATAAATGGCCCTACTTCAGGTAAAGAAAACCATCGTTAAGAAGGAAGTCAAAAGCTGGCCCCCAAATTTTTAAAACACCTGATCTTTCTGTTTTTATTTTATTACTAATTAAAACTAGGTAATCTTGGTAGTAGCTAAAAATTTAAAAATCAATAGTGTTTTTGATGGTATTATTTAAGAGGTAAAACACATTATGAATTAAATTCTTGAGGTCCACAATTATTTTTGCCTCCAGTTTTACTTAACTGTGATAGGATTGGCCCACACCTGCACATCCACCTACAGCCTGGGTTATTTCTTCTGGATCAGTAACTTAGCATGAAAAGAGAAACCTCTGAAGTTCTGAGAAATTGCAGATGCTCAGTGGTCAATTTTCTGTATCGTTACTTGTTCATCTATTTCTATTTCACTGAACCCTGGCCATAAATACTAATTTTATAGAAAAGCTGATTGTTACAAAGACTGAGTGTGAAATTCATGATTCTGTATTAGATCTTGGTGTTGGATTCTTGGTGTTGGATTCTTGGTGTATTAGATACTGGTGTATCAGATCTTGGTGTTAGAAAATAGTGTACTTGGAGAAGAAAGCACCAGGATGAGGCAACCCAGCTCTCTGAGGTTAGTTTGCTTTCCTAAAGAAGACAAGCACAGAGCCTCAACTGAAGAAGTGAAGGAGGCCATCACCACTCCTGTCCTTGACTAGCTACTGAGTGCACCAATTCCCCATCAGAGACCTTCATGTGAAAGGGGTAGGGGAAACTGGGGGGACAGGGAGGTGACAGGAAGACATACAACTTCTCTATGCTGAAGAGAGTTCTCTGCACTGGACAGAAGGCTGTGCAGCTTGACCATCTGGTTGGAGTTCATGGTCTTTGACAAAGTTTCCACTGAACGAATTCTCCTCCATGAGGGCCAGCTCTCACAGTATTAGAAGATGATGCAAACTTTCATTGGAGAAAATAAATCAATAATCCTACCCATCATAAAGACTGAACTACAAGATGATTAGCACAGCAAGATAACTCTCTTTGTGCTACAGTGGCACTTTTATATTAAAGGTAGCCAAAGACTGTCTCAGTGGATTCAAGGCCCACTTCATAGGAGGAAATGATTAACTGGTGCTGTAAATCTAGACAAATACCAGGATTAGAGAGGTCATGGGCCTTAGAGGAGAACTTACTACTGACATTTTCCAAAATGAGTAGAATTTTAAACTGTATTCTAAAAACTTAGTACTAAATTCACAGAGAAGTAATGTCTCACTCCTTATTAAAGACACCTTTTGCAACAAATGGAGTCAAAGAAAGCAACAAGTGGTCAAACAACAGAAAATATGTTACTGTAGGGTTCTCAGATACAATTGGTAATCTAATAGGCTAATAGTATACCTATAGTTCAAGGAACACAGCAAAAGAGGGGGAAGAAAGATTATCACAATCAGAGGACCAGGATGTCTACTCCTACATAGTATCTTCCAGACACGATAGAAGGATGCACCATGATACTTCAATAATGTGATTGCTTAATGTCTTCTGAGAGAGGAAGAATCACTGTTCTCTAGAGACCAGCTCCCTGAAAGGTTATCCAATAACAGGTCATCAGCCTAAGACACATACACATACTAGTAACACTAATTGCACTAAGCATGTTTTATATCATATATAGAATATATGATGTGATATGGTTAATCGTATAATTATACAATAATTAAAGAGGTTGGATACTGAGAAGGAATGGGGGAAGTAAGCAGAGCTGGAAGGCGGAAAGAGGCATGGAAATAGTGTAAATTAAGTATTCATTTTAAATTCTCAAAAAGAAAAGCTTAAATAAGAAAACTAGCAAATATGCCTGGGAGATGCCCAGTACTAGGTGACACATCTGCAATCAAATCTCTACAATTAAGTCTCGTGGAACATAGTGGAATAAGGTGCTAATGCATCCCTCAACTCTCACCAGTGAGGCTTCCATACACATCAAAGAGTAATACACACAGAAGGCCACAACTGGCCATGTTTTAGAGAATAAGAGACTGTGGAGTGTAGGATGGGACTCCTATATGGAACCTCACCCACACACAGCTCAGGGATCATTGAGGAAGAGACAGCAGAAAGATTAAGAGCCAGGAATTGTTCATGAACATAGGGAGATGGAGGCTTCCAAGCCACTGCAGGCTTGTTCATATGAGCCTGTAGCAGCAGTGGTTGAGCTCAAGACAAATGTCAACTCAATTAAACAAGGGCCCAAAGGGGAGGTGAGAAATAGGTGGCAGACCAGCACTAGACTGAGAACTATTTCAGTCTGATTGCTGCTGGGTGAGGGAAAGTATGGCTTACATATGATCACTGGATGGGCTGACTAGACTCCAGTGGACACATTTACACTGAAGGACATTTGAGTACAAACACCTGAATGAGCAGGAATCAGCATGTATGGCTGAGTGCATAAGGTTTGGTGGGGGGATAAGGGAAGGCATGTATGGGGGAGAGGGTCTGGAATTTAGTGGGATATGTTGTATTAAATTTTAAAAAACTCAAAAAAGTGAAAAAAAGAAAACTAGCAAATATTAAGGACGTTTGGATTTATTAGTAAAACTTATATTGATGTTTTTTAAATTCTCTACATGCATTTTAATCATATTCAGAAGTCCTCCTGCATCTCCACCCCTCAGCTTAACACCCCCACAGACTTCATGTCCTGCATTAATCATTTTCTTTATATAGTGGCCTATTGTTCCTAATTTCCATCCCAAAATGGTATTGAGTTTAGGCCTATCACTTGGGTTCTGGTCAACCTATCCAGGTCAACCTGAATAAAGCTGACTCTTCCTTTCTCAGCAGTTGTCAATTGACAATAGCTCCTCAGCCAATCCTGGGGCTACTTCCCCAATTCCTCCAACCATTCTAGTTTTGATCTTTCTTTGGCGTGCAGAGGTCTTTTGCATGCTGTTACAGCACTGTACATTCACATATGCAACTTTCCTGTTGTGTCAAGTCCACATAGTTTTCTTATATTCATCAAACACTTCTAGCTCTTACAAAGTTTCCACTCCCCATTCTGCAATGATCCCTGAGTCTTTGGAAAAGAAGAGAAGATACAGGTATTCCACTTAAGGCTGAGTACTTTGTATTGTCTTATTCTCTCCACATTGACCAGCTGTGGGTCTCTAGTTAATTGCTTCTTGCTACAAGAAAAAGGTTCTCTGGTGCAAGTTGAGAGATGTTCTAATCTATGCATATAACAAGTCATTAGGCTTTGGTTCAATACTACGCCAATTTAACAGAATAGTAGTATGATCTCCCTAAAAACTTGGACAAGCTTAGCCTAGCCACAAGTTCTAAACCCTGGTATCAGTGCTATTTATTGGCTTTATCTTGTGAGGGAGATCTTAATCCCTTAAGAAATTAGTAGATTATTACCAAAATTTATGCCACTTTTGTAGCAGCTATTATATATCATTGTCATTGTACCTTGCAGGGTTCACACCAGCATAAGGTTGATGATTACTTTTCTCTTCCTGTAGCATACATAGCACCTTCTAGCATTATAAAACTTACCCAGTTAGAGATGAAGCTTCTAGATCAGTACCAGCTTGGTTTCTCCTTGTTTGTCTGAGTAACATATGCATTATCATCAGTCACTAAGGTCTTACCCTCATGATTCCTCAGCAACACAGAGCAACAGCAATGTTGTATGAGTGTCAATAGGACTGGCCCTGTCAAGTAAACAACTCCAAAACACAGAGTCATTTCCTGGCACTGGGCATTACAGTTGTTAGTCTCCCATGTCTAATAGGGCCATTGAACACACATCATTGTGGAATTCCGTTTAAACTTTTCTTATATTTATATCTATGTATTTTAAGAAGATTCTATGATAGCATGATTCTATATGACTTATTTTTAAAAATTTAATTTTAGTCATCCCTCTCCTTCCCTTTAATCCCTCCTTAATCCTGTCTTCCCGCTCTCTACCCCATTTAACCTTTTTTGTTATATTATTTATCTTTCCCCCTTTATATCCTTGCACTCTTTCTCTGCTACAAATGACCTCCTCTGAATTGCCTTTATTGCTTTCCTAGCATCAATGGCTTTTCCAACTGAAGAACATATCAAATTTTCAATGCTAACATACATTTATGAAAGAAAACATGGAGCAGTTGTCTATCATTTTGGGATACCTCACTCATGATGATAGTTCCCACTTCCATACATATACCTAAATTTTCCACAGTTTCATTTTTTCTTAACAGCAGAAAATATTTTCATTGTAGAGGTTCCCCTGTACTTAGGTCACTTAGGATTGGGCATCTCTCAGATGCATGTTTTCTGTGTCTGAGCAGTTGTGCAATTCTGAGGTAGCCTCCATCTGTGGCAGAAAGAAACTTCTTTGATGAGTGGCATATGGTATATTCACCTGTAAATATAAGGATTCATATTTTGCATATGGTAAGAAATAGCCCCCACATCAGACATCGTATATTCTGTCATACATGTTAAATGCTATCCAGTCAAGCATTTGTACTCAGATGTCCTTCAGTACAAATTCATCCACTGAAGTCTAGTCAGCCTATCTAGAGATTGTTGGGAAGGCCTAGTCTCCCTCATCTGGTAGTAATCAGTCTCCAATAATTCCCATATTAAAGCTTACCTGTAATCCATTTCACTCCCTCTACTCTAGGCCCTTGTCTGATTAAGTTGACATAGGTTCTGTACTAGAACATTGCCACAAGTTCATCTGTGTCTGCTTCTAGTGACCTGAAAGCCTCAGTTGCCCTCTGTTCATGGACCAACCCGACTCTTACAATCTTTCCACCACCTCTTCTGCAAACAAGGGTGGAAGAAGTTTGATATAGCAGTCCTATTCAGGGACACACACTCTGCAGTCTCTTAGTCTTTAAAAGTTGGCCATTGTAGTCTTTTATGTGCCTAATACTCTGTTGTATAAGAAAGATGCACTGGTGAGAGTTGAGGGATGTGTTAGTTTTCTCTTTACCCTCTCTTTTGCTGGGTGATGTGAATTTGATTAGGAATTATTATATGAAATGTACAAAAATGCAATAAAAATTTTAAAATAATAAAAATATAATGATAAATAATTTCACTGTGTAAATGTATCATGCATTCATTATCTGTTCATTAGTTGATGAATACCTAGGTTGATTCATTTTCCTGTTGACTGTGATAGAGCACCATTAAACACAGAAGAGAACACTATATCTATATGAAAGGATATATTATCCTTTGTGTATACATGTAATAGAGATACTGAACTCGATCATATAGTAAATCTGTTTCTAACTTTTTGATCAACATCTACACTGATTTCCATAGTGGATGTCCCAGTTTGTATTCCCAACAGTAGTGAATAATTTTTCCCCTTTTCACAAGATCTTCAACATTTGTCATCATTTGATTTTTAGATCTTAGCCGTTCTAAGGTAAGATCACATCTCACAGTTTTGTTGTTGTTGTTGTTGTTGTTGTTGTTGTTTGGTCTTTTTGAGACAGGGTCTCCATATAGCTCCAGCTGTCCTGGATTCACTATGGAGACCAGGCTGGCTTCAAACTCACAGAGATCCGCCTGCCTCTGCCTACCGAGTGCTGGGATTAAGGGCAGATGCTACCATGCGCAGCCTAAATCTCATAGTTTTATATTTGTTTTTTTGCCTTGGGGAGGTGGGGGTTGAGACAGGGTCTCACTGTAGCCCTAGATAATCTGGAACTTGCTCTGTTGACCAGGCTGGCCTCAGTCTCACAGATATCCCCTTGTCAGTCACTCCCAAGTGCTGAGACTTGAGGCTTGAAGCATCATGGTCAGCTCCAAGTTTTATTTTGCATTTCTCTGGTGGCTAAAGATGTTAAACACTAAAAAAATACATTTCTCAGCCATTTACGTTTCAGTTTTAAAAACTCTCTGCTTAGTTTATTTACCCAATTCTACTTGATTTTCTTGATGTTTAGTTATTTTTTGTTATTTTTGTATTCTAGACCCTAACCTTCTGCCAGATGGAAATCTGGTCAAGAATTTTTCCGGGTGTGTAGGCTGCCTCTCCATTCAAATGGTGTTGTCCTTTGTTATACAGATTTAGAGTTTCATGAAATTCCATTGGTGAATTGTTGTTCTTAATGTATGCATTATAGTGTCCTGTCCAGAAAAGAAAGACACAAGAAACTGTGTCTATCAGTTTCAGTGTATTTCCTACATTCTTTACTATCATATTCGTGGTATCAGGATTTATGTTGAGACCTTTCATCCATTTATACTTGTTTTTTGTGTTGATAGAGCTGGGATCTAGTTGTATTCTTCTACATGTCACTTTCCAGTTTGACTAGCACCACATGCTTTTTGAGACAGTCTCCCTGTAGCCCCAGTTGATCTGGAACTTGCTGTATAGATTAGGCTGGACTCCATCTGACAGACCTGTCATTTTGGTTTCCCAAATTCTGGGATTAAAGACAAGCACTGCTACACTGGACTTTCTAGACTATTCTTTCAACACACTGTCTTTTCTTAATGTGTATTATTGTCTAATTTGTCAAAAATCGTGATTAAGAGTGAGTGAGTGAGAGAGAGAGAGAGAGAGAGAAATTAAAAAGATAAAGAGAATTACCTTATTATGAGGGGAGGGTACATTACCCTTAATAGATACCATAGGCTAGCAAAGTTAAAGCCAAAAACCAAGAATGTATTCCTGTATTCCCTATTTTGAAGCTATTGACCAGGGGTCCCATAAACCCTCAAACATTACTGACCATTGCCCCTTCTCTTGGTTACCCACCAGGACATGGTGGTAAGTCCCCATTACTAAAGAAACTACATACATGAACATTAGGAAAAAAAAAATAAAACAAGGAAGATAAAGGTGAAACTGATTTCAATGTTTCATTAACTTAGGTAGATATCATAGTGCTAGAAATTACTATGCAAGCTACTGGAAGAAGAAAATAAATCATTAACCTCACCAAGCTGTGAATTTTGTGTGTTTCAACAACTGACATGGCATGATATAATCTCTTTGTGCAATAGTGGCAAATACTTTGGGAGCAACCCATCACTTTAAAAAATTTTTATTATTTTTTGTGTGTATGTGTATGTTGTTGGAATGTGTGTAAGTGCACCCATCACATACAATGCCCAAGGAAGTCAGAAGAGGGCATCAGATCCCCTGGAACCAGAGTTACATAGGTTATTAAATGTCATGTAGGTGCTGGAAATTGAACCTGGGTTCACTGAAAGAGCAGCTAGTGCTTTTAACCCCTGAGCTATCTCTTCAACCCCAAGTAACCCATCACTTTTTATTCGGAATTAAAGTCTGCTTTATAAGATGGAGCTCATACCTGAAAATCATATCAGGCCTTGAAATATGTGACTAGACAGGCCTCAGGCCATAAGTGAGTGTCTAATACTTATATTTTGGTAATATATAGTTTTAAAGCAACTCTTAATGACTTATTATTAAACTCACAGATCAATGTGTATCTCAGCTCCATGACTTTTATTATGAAGGCATGTTTGTTTTTGCCAAAGACCTTTTTTCAATCTAATGAGATGATTATATGGATTTTGTCCTCGAGTCTCTTTATGTAATAGATTATATTTATGAATTTCAATATGCTGTATCATCTCTACATCTCTGGTATAAAGATGCCTTGATCAAAGTAATTTATTTTTTGGATGTGCTTTTGACCTGAGTTTATTTCTCCTTCTATACCTGTGATTCATAGTTTTGATCATTGTCATTTCTCAGAATTCCTGCTGCTTGCATTTCTTTTTTTGTTTGCTTGTTTTGTTTTGTTTTGGTCTGTTGGAGACAGAGTTTTCCTGAAACTTGCTCGACAGACCAGAGTGTCAGGGATCCCATGGAGAGCCACCTGCCTCTGCCTCCCCAGTGCTGGATTTAAAGGCTTATGCCACCATTAAGCCTTTTTTATTTAATCTTTCTTTTGAGTCAATTATCCACTTCCTTAATCTTTTGTTTGAGAGAGACCTGATTTTTGCTCTTCCGTTTGATCCAATCTATTCCTCTGAGCTTTTTGTTTGACTTCCTATGTTTTTCTTTTAGAATATTATGTAAGTTTGGCTTTTCTTCAGAGATTCTATATCATTATTTAATTCTAAGTAATACTATATTGTTTAAGCTATTTCTTTCAACTGTTACTGGTTTTGTGGTCTTCATTCAGTCTTTATAGACTCCTTCAATTGCCCAAATATATTTATAATTGTTATTTTGAAATCATTGTCTTTTGTATCAGCTTGGTTGCCTTTTCCAGGAAATATGTCAATGTGGGTGCTAATTTCTGGTGTGGAGAAATATTTGTCTATTTATTCATGTTTTCGTGATTTTGAAATGGAACTGGACGTGTGTCAATGTTTTATATTTTGTTTTGATTTTTGCTTTTTCTCCTTAGTATGGGTAGTTGATCTTGCCTTTATTGAGTGGCTGTTTGTGTCCTTTTTTTATGATGAGGCTATGCAACTGGTTTTATTTTTTTATTTTATTTTTTTTTTAATTTTTGCAAAAACTTCATTGAGAATTTCATATATGCATATGAGGTGTTTCAATCAAATCCATGCCCACTCCCTCCCCTCCAACATTCCCCCCCCAAGAGGTAACCCTAATTTTTTTTTTTAATTAGAAGAAGCATTTCATTACAACAGCATTAACCTATTCAATAACATTTTTTCTGAGCTAGGGTACATCTCTTTCAAAATTGGCTGTACATTTTTAGGTTTACAGATGAATTATTACGCTTATACAATCTTTTACTCATTATAAACACTATGAGACATAAAATTAAATGAGGTTTTAAAATTTAAAAAAGATCTCCACTTCGTTGTTAAAATACACGGTTTCATACAGAAAACTTCATTTTAAAGCCATTGACACTGAGACGTTTTCACATACATTTCTAATCTCTATATATATGACTATTGCTAGTCACAGTCGCTTACTTTCTGAGTTCCTTGACATCTGAGCATGAATATAAACTCATCAGGTAGACAGCCTTCCTCTCCCACTAGAGCCTCCATACTCTGCCATCCCTGCCACTGTCCACTGTGCTGTCAGCACCCCCATCTATTCCCCCCTATCTGCCCTTCTGGTAAATCTAGTCAGCCAGAGATCCCTGTTCCAAGAGGATCAGCTGTTCCTCGTCTACGGCAATCCATTGTCAGTATTACCTTGGATAGAACTGGGGTCTGCTGTTCATTTTTCCAGTATTATGTTGGGTTACTATCTGGAAGAGCATTTATCCATCCTGGCCAACAACTCTCCTGAAGATATCACCTGTCTGGCTTTGCTGTTTGTCAAGTAACTTAGAGCTATATATATGTATGCTCTTATGAAATTATATTGGCCCCTTGAATCTTTGGTTATACTTCCCTTTTGGGTGTTTAAAAACATACCATTGGACCATATTTGTTTTTACTCTTGAGGTAGTTTGAGGATCTGTTTCTCAGGGATCCCATGGGCTTGGGAGAAGCCCCAGGCTCCTTTCTTTTACCAGTTCCATCTATGTGAAG
>NW_008346550.1:1534430-1535482 GCF_000622305.1 Nannospalax galili | reverse complement strand
ACTTTAAACATAAAAGCATGTTGAATTTTGTCAAAGGCCTTCTCTGCATCTATTGAGATGACCATGTGGTTCTTGTCGTTGAGCCCATTTATGTGATTTATGACATTTATTGACTTACGTATATTGAACCATCCCTGCATCTCTGGAATAAAGCCAACTTGATCTTGGTGGATGATCCTTTTTATGGGGCGTGCGCACTCTCTGGGCGCACTCCCATAATGGCACTGCAGATCCGCAGGCTCCCCTGCCGCACGCATCTGTAGGAAAGCTGGTCTGGTCCTGTGGGCTTCTCTGTGTCTCTATGGGCCTCAGGTGTGGAATGCGCGGGTATCTCGGGGTCACTCTGGGCCCCTGGATCTCGGGGTCCCCGCCATACCTGGCTAGTCGCTGGCGGGTCTGGCCACAGGCATCTCTGGAAGCTTCTCTGCTGCAGGAGCGTTGTCCTGCCGAAATCCTGTCCCTATTCCACCCGTGTACTTTTCCTCAGGTTGCGAGGTTCACTGGCCACCTGGACCTCACGGGAGAACTATGAGGACAGCGAAAGCTAGGATGTCCGTAAGTCGGTCACGAGGGAGTGCTGCCCCCCGGAGAGGCTAGGTTGCAGGTAGTAAGGCACAGGACTCAAGACTCGGCTTAGTCTGTGTTACAGCTTTATGCTCAGTAATTCAGCAGCTCTGCGACCCAGCTCTCTGTGTCACAGTTTTCTGCGACCCAGCTCTCTGTCTGTTAAGAGAAAACTAGGATACTCATACCATGGGGGTAGTGGTAAAAGCTTTGACTGTTAGATGCTTTGTGAGGCATTCTATTTACATATGGAAGTGGGTTTCTGCCAGACTGCTGTCTGCCTGGAGAAATTACAGGAAGGCATGGTACCTGTTAGAGCCAAAGGCCATGTTTATGTTATAGCATTCGTGGCGGACACTTCAAAAGGAGGAGTGTTAAGTCATTTATTTGTGTTCTTTTTTGATGTAGGCACTTAGAGCTATAAACTTCCCTCTAAGAACTGCTTTCAGCATGTCCCAGAGGATTTATTGTATTGTATTGTCCTTTTG
>NW_008346550.1:1528990-1533045 GCF_000622305.1 Nannospalax galili | reverse complement strand
TTCTTCTCCTTCCTGTATGCCTATGATTCACAAGTTTGGTCCTTTTATGGTATCACTCAATTCCTGCATATTCCATTCTTGTGATTTCTTAAATTTTTCATAGTCTTTGCTTGAGTGGTCCAGTTTGTCCACTTTATCTTCCAGTCTTGATACTCTGTTTTCCATTTCGTTCATCCTATTGGTGAGGCTTTCTCCTGTCATTTCTAATCGGCTTATGGAGTGTTTCACTTCATTCTTTATTTCAGCCTGAGTATTCTTCAATATTTCTAGCTCTTTTCTGAATTTATTCAGACGGTAATCCCTATCTTCCTTCAGCTCTATGATTACCTTTGTAGGACCCCCAGGCTTGGGTACCCATCGTCCACGGGAGGCTGCACCCCAATAACTCAGTCCTCAGACCAGGAGATGCAACAAGCAAGAGGATTTAATAGTTTACACAGATGGGCTCCTGCCTCACTCTTCAGGTAAGCGGCAGAAGCGGCAGAAGTAGGGGGGTTAGTTTCAGGTAAGTGGCAGAAGCGGTAGAAGTGGGAGGGGGAAGTTTCGGGTGATTTTCATCTTGTGCACGGAGCATGAAAAGGTCCGCTCTTTCTCAGCAGTTAAAATTATTTACATCTTATTTTTTTGTACAGTTTCCCAGAATATTCTTCTTTTGGTCTGGGGGGACTTGGTTTGATTCCATCATCCCCCCCTTTTCTTATGGCAATATTTTAATAATAAAATCTATGGATTTTCTGGAAGCATCATAGCATCAAGGTCAGTGAGTACCAATGTGATGATGGCAACAAGGATGATCAAGGCTACAGAGATGAGGATGATAGCGACTAATTTCCAGTCAGAGTTGTCTAATTCCCAGTCAGAGTGGTTTGTGTGTTCAGTACTTCGAGGGTTGTGGGCGTAGTCAGGAGAACTGTGTAGGGTCCTTTCCATCATGGTTTAAGAGTCTTGTTTTTTTAGCTGGGGTTATCAAAGAAAAAGGGCAAGGGGGCAAAGTTACATTGAGAACAGGAGGTGGTCCTCCAAAAAGAATTTCATAGGGTGTTAGACCGTGTATAGCAGGAGTATTTCTAGCTCGAAATAGAGCTAGAGGTAGGAGCTGCACCCAGTCTTTAGTTCCTGTCTCTAAAGCTAATTTGGTTAAGGTCTCTTTAATACTTTTATTTATTTTCTCTACCTGTCCTGAACTCTGGGGTCTGTAGGCACAATGTAATTTCCAATTAACCCCCAGTGTTTTGGCCATTCCCTGACTTACCTGGGAGATGAAGGCTGGGCCATTATCAGACCCAATTACCTTAGGCAGTCCAAATCAAGGGAAAATGTCTTTCCGGGAGGGTTGGTAGCAGCATGGCGGGGCTACCAAACTTGGTCTTTATTTATATATAGGATGAAAGGTTTTGTCAGGTCTGGCAATCCTAACGCTGGAGCCATCAGCAGCGCTCTTTTTATTTTGTTGAAAGCGCTCTGGTGTTCTGCTGTAGGCAGAACTGGGCTTTCTTTGCCAAGGCTCGATATCCAAGTTCCCCCAGTCTCAGTAGGAGAGCCTCCGTGCCTTTCAAACAGCCAGCTTCCATCTCGGCCGCTAAGAGGAGGTCATCTACATACTGGAGGAGCATAATCTATGGTCATCTCATTATTTTATCCAGGTCACGATGTAGAGCTTTATCAAACAGAGCAGGGGAGTTCTTGAATCCTTGGGGAAGTTGCGTCCAGGTTAGTTGCCCAGATATTCTAGCTTCAGGGTCCTTCTATTCAAAAGGAAAGATGGGCCGGCTAACCGGACTCAGTCTTAGGCAGAAGAATGCATCCTTCAGGTCAAGTACAGTATACCACCTGTGACTGGGAGGCAAAGAACTCAAGAGATTATAGGGATTAGGAACAGTGGGATGGATATCTTCTATCCTCTAATTGACTTCTCTTAAATCTTGAACTGGTTGATAATCATCTGTCCCTGGCTTTTTCACGGGGAGCAGTGGGGTGTTCCAAGGGGATTGGCAAGGATGAAGTATGCCCATTTGTAAAAGTCTTTGGATGTAAGGCCTGATTCTCTCTCGGGCCTCTTTGCTTATAGGGTATTGTTTGATTGAAACCGGAGTTGCAGATTGTTTTAGTTTAACCACTATTGGAGGCTGGTTGTATGCTAGTCCTGGGCCTCCTGTCTCGGCCCATGCCGAGGGGATTTTACTTAGCCAATCAGATATACCAGGAGTTCCTGCTATTGGTCCCTCATATAACCTATGTTCATCTTCCAGCCGCAAGGTTAATAACTGTAGTGGAGCTCCATCTTTTTCTTTTACAGTAGCTCCCTTTCAAGTGAAGTGGATGTAGGCTCTTAGCTTAGAGAGTAAATCTCTCCCAAGAAGAGGGTATGGACAGTCGAGGACCAATAAGAATGAGTGGGAGACTTGTCCTGTGCTGAGGTCCACTTTTCTTTCTGTGGTCCATCTGTATGTTTTTCCTCCAGTGGCCCCTTGGACCCAGGCTGTTTTGGAACTCATAGGTCCCTCAGTTGTTGTCAGGACTGAGTGCTGAGCTCCTGTGTCTACCATGAAGGTAGTCAATTGCCCCCCTGTCTTCAAGGTTACCCTGGGCTCAGGGGGGAGCTCCTGGCCCCGACTTCCCTAGTCCCCTAGAGTCAGGACTGGGGTTGTTTTCTTTTGAAGTCTTTTCAGTTTCTTCAGACATTCTTGAGCCCAGTGTCCTCTCTCCTTGTAATAGGCACACTGGTCTTTATCCACTTGGGGCCTTCTCTTGTCTCCCAGGTTCCTACCTGGTCTTGGTCCTGTTCCCTGAACTACTGTGGCCAAAATTTGACTTATTATTATTTTTTTTTTTTACTAAATCCTGTATGGAGTACCCCTGAAGGCCCCCCAGCCATTGGAGTTTTCCACGAATATCAGGAGCTGATTGTCCTATAAAGGCCATAATAAGATCTGCCTGACGCTCCTGGGCTGTGGGATCAAAAGGGATGTACATCCGATATCCCTATATCAGGCATTCTAGAAACCCTGTGGGGGTTTTATTTTCTCCTTGGGTTATAGCACGTACCTTTGCCAAATTGGTTGGGTGCCTTCCAGCCCCTTTGAGACCTGCTAACAGAGTCTGGCAATAAAGACAGAGACGCTTCCTACCTGCCATGGTTTCAGGGTCCCAGTTGGGTCTGGTCAGAGGAAATCCTGCGTCTATTTCATTTGGGAGCTGAGTGGGTCTCCCATCCTGCCTGGGGACGTTTTTCCGGGCCTCCAGGATGACTCGCTGTCTTTCTTCTGTGGTTAGAAGGGCCTGGAGGAGTTGCTGACAATTCTTCCAGGTGGGTTGGTGGGTGAGGAGAATAGACTCTATTAAAGCAGTTAGAGCCTGAGGATCCTGAGAAAGAGGGGTTATGAGTCTTTCAATTATACAAGTCAGAGGCTGAAAAAGGCCAGTACTGGATCTGATCCCCTATAGTTCAGAGGGGAAAACCTGGGCAGTCCAGGTTAGAGGGGCCTCCTCTATCCCTCCTTAAGTGGAGTCTGTTAGGTAGAGGAGGGGATTTGTCAGGTTCAGTGGAATCAGGAGAAGGATAAGGTAGTTCTTGGGGTGGAGGTGCCTGTGCAGGTGGATAAGGAGGTGGAGGATCAAGGAGGGTTAGGGAAGCTTGGTCCTCGGGGAGGACTGGCTTTTGCTTCTTCTTCTCAGGGGAAGACTGAAGGGGCAGGAGGGAAGAAGTGAGACTCATGGGAGCAGAAGGGGTAGGAGGCCACTGGTCTGTCTCTTCAGTTCCCCTAGGAGGTAGGAACGGCCATGCCCAACATGTGGGGTTCCGGGCCAAGTCTTCCCAGGTGACTATGTAGGCCACCTGGTCCAGATGTCCATGTGGTCCTGGGTGGAAAATGTATTCCTTAACCTGTAAGATAGTAGCTAGGTGAAAAGTCCCATCCCTTGGCCATCCTTTTTCAAAAGAGGGCCATGCAGAGGAACAGAGACTCTGCCACTTCTTCTTTTGGACCTCCAATGATAAGTTGTGGGCCCGTTTCACGACCTCCTTCCAGTGTTCCAGAGTTAAGCTTAAAGGGGTA
>NW_008346550.1:1526644-1528965 GCF_000622305.1 Nannospalax galili | reverse complement strand
AAAGGAGACAAAAGAGAGAGAGAGAGAGAGAGAGAGAGAGAGAGAAAGAGAAAGAGATGAAGATGCCACTCCAAACAATTGTGACTTGTGAATGTGCTCATGAACAAGTACCTATCGTTGCCCAGTTTTTCTTCTGCGGGGGACGTGAATTTATCTGGGATTCATGCCCGGGACCCCCTTATCCTTCCACTGAAGTCTTTTAGCGGCAAGCGCCCTATGGCTTTTATTTGCTCGACCTGTGCCCGCGGGGCTTTTTCAGTAACCCCCTTATCCTTTCACAGGAGTCTTTTGGCGGTGAGCGCCCTGTGGCTCTTATTTGCTCGACCCGTGCCCACGGGGCTTTTCCAGTGGCTGGAGAGAGGGATGGAGAGGAGAGAAAAATACAGATATGGGTTCTTGTCTCCACCCATGCGGGCAGTCGGGGTCCGCTAAGAGGGCTAAGAGCCTTTGGCTTACATCAGGGAGTAGCCCTGACCAGAAAACCTCAATTGCTCTTTTGCCTTTAATGGTCCCACGCGAAGACTCAGACCGAGAATAAAAGGAAGGAAAAAAGGAGGAAAGGAAAGTTTAAAATAAAGAGCATTGAGAAAATTACAAAACCAGACCTCCCTCTATGTAACTAACACAACCATCAAGCATACATACCACATTAGATCACATTCGTATGGACCGGTCCTTCTTTCACTCAAACACACACTGCACCCACCATTCTCACTTTTGGGATCCCTGAAGACAAACACAGACAATACACAGAACAGAGAGTCCTTGGCGCACGCTCCTTAACTCAAGAACTGAAAGTACAGAGTGGGAGGGTAGTAGCCAAGCCAAACTCCCTTCTTCTCCCAGGGAAAGGAAAGCTTCAGTGTCCTTCCCACTCCAGACCACTCCGGTCCCTAAGGCCAGAGTGTCAGAACCAGGGGCCTCTGGGCACATCTGCCACACCCACTGGTTTCCAGAATACAGACTTACAGGTCCTGCACAGGCAAAAATGTTCAGACGGAACGTTCCCAGAACAGAAAATGACTTACAGACATTAAGACCAAGACAAACTACAAGACGTCTTTACCTCCTGCTGATCTGAGGAAATGGGTCTGGGGGCAACCAAATCCCAGACGAGCCCCCAAATGTAGGACACCTAGGCCGGGGTACCCATCGTCCATGCGAGGCCGCACCCCAATAACTCAGTCTTCAGACCAGGAGATGCAACAAGAAAGAGGATTTAATCGTTTGCGCAGACGCGCTCCTGCCTCACTCAGAGAGAGAGAGAGCAGCAGCCCAGAGCTCAGCTTACAGGCTTCTTTTAAAGGCAAAAACCACAGACCAAAACCGGCAGCAGTGGGAGGGGGCCGGCAGCAGTGGGAGGGGGAAGTTTCGGGTGATCTTCAGCTTGTGCACAGAGCATGAAAAGGTCAGCTTTTTCTCAGCAGTTAGATTTTACATCTTACTTCCTTGTACAGCTTCCCAGAATATTCTTCTTTGGTCTGGGGGACTTGGTTTGAATCTACTTTGACCTGGGGGGGCTTTAGTTTGATTTCATCATTCCCCCCCTTTTTTATGGCAAGATTTTAATCATAAAATCTATAGGTTTTCTGGAGGCATTATAACAGAGCCAACAAGCTCGAGTGGTTTTAGGTCTAGTGGCATTAAGGAACAAAAATGACTGTTGTAACACCTGCAGCATTGGACTCATGGTATCTGGATGGCTAATTCCATGAGGGGGAATTGCCACCATGTTTGGCTGAGTGGCAATTTCAGTCTGACCGGCTGCAGAAAAGTTCAGGACTGGAATGCTCAAGGCAGTAGAAGAAGGAGTTTGAACAGTAGTTTTTAGTACTGGTTTAACCTGTTTTGTAGGTGTTCTGCTTGGTGGCTGAGAAGAGACCTTATTAGATCCCAAGGCTCTGTTAATAACTGGATCAGCTTGAAGCCTTACAGAGAAAATAATACCTATATCTGTGGAGAAGGGGAAATACAGTCTTAGTCCCGATGTTTTTCCTATAATCCATTCTGTTGTGAGTTTCTTTCCTGCATCAGTGAACCTGATAGTTATGTTGGACCAACCGAACTGAGTTCTCTGAAAGATTACTGGACCATTACCTCTGTGCCCATTCCCAGGCCACCCTGGGTCAGACCAGCTAGTTTCACAACCCCAACTGGCACAGAAATAGTCTGCGGGTCCCCCACAATGATAGGTTCTCTCTTCCCCAGGGCAGATATACCACTGTCAGGATCTGTAGTCTGGGTATGGATTTCTAGGAATCATGTCAGTCTGTTGTGAATACTATGAGCCCTTAGCCAATTTGCAAAGGTCAAAGGACAGG
>NW_008346550.1:1520995-1526377 GCF_000622305.1 Nannospalax galili | reverse complement strand
TCCCCAGGTGTCTGGGGCCCCAAGACTAGGAATGGCACAGGGCTCAAACTAAGGGTAGAGAACAGTGGGGGAGATGGAAGGGTGAACACACCCAGGTGTCTGGGGCCCCAAGACTAGGAATGGCACAGGGCTCAAACTAGGGGTAGAGAACAGTGGGGGAGATGGAAGGGTGAACACGGCTGGGGGAGTCGAGGCCTGCATGATAGACTTACCCCAAGAGAGTCCTGAGGGCAGGAGAGCAGGCCAGGAGAGTTAGCTGGTTGTGCAGGTCTAGGGAAGCAGAGAGAGACAAGGGGGGGCCAGGTCCAGAAGTAGTGCCCCTGGGGCCCAAGGAAGGCACAGAGTTGGTCTGGGTGAAAAGGATCAGGAAACAGCACCGGTTCCCCAGGTGTCTGGGGACCCAAGACCGGGAATGGCGTAGGGCCCAAGCCAGGAACAGAGAACAGCAGGGGAGGTGGAAGGGGGAATGAGGCCGGGGGAGTCAAGGCCCGGTTCCCCAGGTGTCTGGGGACCCAAGACCGGGAATGGCGCAGGGCCCAAGCCAGGAACAGACAGCAGGGGAGGTGGAAGGGGGAATGAGGCCGGGGGAGTCAAGGTGTGGAGGGGTCCACAATAGACCCACCCCAAGAGGCCTGAGGATAGGAGAGAAGTCCAGGAGCTGTGTCTTTTTTTTTACTGTTACAACTTATCAGATTGTGGCCAAGGCTAGTGGTGCTTAGTGTTCAAGTTTGAGGCCATTCTCTGTTGATATATAAACCGGCTGTAAGAAGCAATCTCAGTTAAGCTAGAGATGGGCCACTTCCAAGCCTGAAGTTCAAGAACAGATCCCACATAGCCTTGTAGCAACAGGGTGTAGTTGGTGACTGCTAGGTTAGTGGACTGGCCAATAAGTCACTGTTCCTTTTTTACTGAATGAATGAGGGTGATTCCAGTTCAGTGGTAACAAATAAAATTTACAAATGTAACTACTTTTTAAAAATTTTTGGTTAGCTTTTGTAGATTTTCTACAACAATTTTTCATACCCTCTTCCATCCATGACTCCTACACTCATCCCCCACCTGACCTCATGTAGTCCACTATACATGTTAAATCCTATCCAGTCAAACATTTGTACCCAGATATCCTTCAGTGCAAATTCATCCCCGGGAGTCTAGTCAGCCTATCTAGAGATCCTTGGTAAGGCCTACACCCAGTAGTACTCAGTATCCACTAGTTCCAGACAAGGGCCATAACTGTAACTATTGACTGTGTCTGTCTGACCTATTGTATAGGTCTTACAACCCTACCCATGTCTGAGAGTATGATGGCAGAGACAGAACACTTTGGACTGTTAACATACAAGTCTGGGGGGTGCACTGGATTTTGTCACTGTAGCTAAGCCCAGGAGGTGGGATTGTGGACAACTGTGGACAACACAGGGAACACTGTGTTTGGTGAACTCACAGGTCTGGAGAAGCACACGTATTTCGTAAAATTCACAGGTTTGGAATGTGTACAGAGTCCCAAAACCTAAGCAGTCTTGGAACTGGAGGAGGAAGACAGGGAAGGCTGGGATTGAGGAGCTCTCAGATTTGGAAACCCCATAGTGCTGGAAGTTCAATGTAGCAACCTGACCCAAGCAGGCCTTGGATCTGGGACAGTGGACAGGAATGCTGGACATGGGGAATTCTCATGTCTCAGGGAACACACAGATTTGATCTAAATTTTTGAGGCAGAATTTTAAGTACAGCCTCCCAGATGAGCCTCAAACTCACTATATAATCATAGATGACATAAAATTCTGATTTTATGTTTAATGTCTCTAACATTTGAGTTGCTTGAATTACAGGCATGCATTACCATACCTAATTTATGTAAAGTTAGAAGTTCATTCCATGCCTTTGTGCATGCTAGGTGTGTTGGATAGCTTTAGTTGTCAACTTGACACACCTAGGTAGAAGGAGCCACAATTGGTGAATTGCTTGTGTTGGATTTGCCCATGGCCATGTCTGTGGGGCATCATCTTTATTACTGAGTGAAGTGGGAGGAGGACTTAGCCCACTGTAGGTGTTGTCATTCCTGGGCAGGTGGGCTATGTTGTATAAGACAGTGGGTTGAGTAGGGTCCAGGGGAGCAGTCGAGTAAGCAAAGTTCCTCTATGGCCCATACTTCAGCTCCTGCCTCCAGGTTCGTGCCCTGAGCTGCTACCTTGGCGCACTCAATGATGAGCAGGGAGAAACCCCTTCCTTCTGAAGCTGGTATTTATTGGTATGCAAGTTTTGTCACAGCAATGGAGAAACAAAGTAGAACACTAGGAAAGTACTTTACCAAGTGAGTTGCATGCCCAGGTCTTTTAGTCATTTATTTTTAGTTTCCATAGAAAGTAACACATTTTATTATGGTGTTTTACAAGCATTATTTTGGTTGCATCTTTACTTCTGATCCTCATACTCCCCATATATTTCATCCACAGTATTCCACTTAAAACTTTTATCCTTCATGTATTCCATTCCTCTCTTCACTGTGTTTCTTTTCCTAACATTATGTTTGTACTCTTTTGAATTTACTGAAATCTGTTTCACAAAGGAGATAATTCCTTGATGTTTGGTAAATATCAATAACAGTTAAATTCTCCAAGGATACCCTTTTATCCCTCTGCAAATGCGAGACTTTTTTGTTTATTGGATCAGACAGTATGAGGGAATGCTGGGCACAAAGATATTTCCAGTAAAAAGGTTAGACCCTATCGCTGAAGACAGGACATACTTCAGGCACAGGACTTGGAGCAATGGAGATGGAACTGACCTGGAAGCTACCTCCCTGAAAGCTACCTCTTATAGTTTAGGAGAATACTATGTGAGTTGCTAACATCAATCAGTGGTCCAATCCTAGCTTACAGTCTAATAACCACAGCAATGACTGCAATGACTGGCACAGCAAACTACCTCTACTGTTGCAATGATGGTACTTGATTTTAGGGTTACTCAACAGTAACCTAATTGGATTTAAATTCCACTCAACAGGAGGGAACTCCTGTGTGATGCTGTAAGCATAACCAAATAGAAGTGGCAGGAATAGTCATAGATCTTAGAGAAAACCATGAGACTGTCACATTCCTACACAAATGTAATTTCTTACTGCGCATAAAAATATTGATTCTTACATTTATACACAAGTATGCCAGTCACAACTCATTAAAGACACATCTTTTGTAACAGACAGAGACTATTACAGGGTTCTATAACTGGTCACACACTAATATGTGAAATGCCCAATCCTATGTGACACATTTACAATGAACTTCTACACCTGAGGCTCACAGAACCTAGTGGGACAAGGAATAAAGAGAATACTAATACATGGCTCAACTCTCATCAAGCAACCTCCCTTATGCAACAGAGGGCAATGAACACAAAGGGCCACAAATGACCAAAATGGAGAGAATAAGAGTCTGTAGAGTATGCAAGCATTGGACAGGACTCCCATATTAAACTTCAGCCAACCAGGGCTCAGAAACATTGCAGAAGATGGGGCTGTAAGATTGTAAAAGTCAGGGGAGGAGCTGCATGACCGTAAGGAAATAGAGGCTTACAGGCTTCTAGTACCTTGCTTATATGAGCCTACAGCAATGGTGACAGCGTGCAAAAGACCCATGTAAACTCAAACAGACAAAAACTCATCTCAGCAGAGAACTGTGAAAATGGGCAGTAGGACCCAGTGTTAGCTGAGGAACTATTTGCAGCTAATTACTGCTCAGTGAAGAAGAACAGATCTTTAAGTGAGGGACTCTAGATAGGCTGACTAGAATCCAGTGGATGAACTTATCCCTCAGTTGCGTGACAACTGGGGACACTAAGAACATAAATGACAGAATAAATGAAATCCAGTGTGAAGGGGGAATTGCTATGGGTAAGTGCTTGTGGGGAAGGGGACATTAAGATGATTGAGATGTTGTATATGAAATACACAAAAATACACAAAAGATGATGAGACAGCCTTCCTTGTGAAGCTAAGCCTACCTGGCACAATATATACCACCTCTATGTGTTTATAGCGCTTTCTTTTCCTTTCCCATGACCTGAAACAGGTTTTCTAAAGGGTATCTTTTACACTTTGGCCACTCAAGGTAAACAAAGGAAAATGAAAAGAAAGGTGCATTGCTATTTTTTTGTGTGTGTTGTTTGTTTTTTCATTCCAAAAGAAATTTGTCATCTTCCTTTATCTTTAGATAACTTTATTTTAGAAAAAAATTTATTTCTTATTTTTATTTTGTGTATATGTGTGAATTGCCTCCATGTAGGTAAGTGCACCCATGTCATGCAATACCCATAAATGACAGAGGAGGCTGTCAGATCCCCTGGGACTGGAGTTACGGACAGCTCTTAGTTGCCATGTGTGGTCATCAAGTGGCTGCTCTCCTCCGGCTATGGCCACTCTCCTGCTCTCTTAGTTCCCCTGATCAGTCATCCGGTCTGGACCCCAGGGCTGGTGAGGAGACTGTGTCAGTGGAGCCACATTCAGAAACAGGAAACCAGGTTCAGTGACCCAGATCTGGTTTATTGCAGGAAGGCACAAGCTTATATAGGGGTAGTGGTCCAATCACAGCACAGCAAGTAGTTTAAAGGTGAGTATCGACGGGTGGTGCACAGTACAGTAAGTAGTTTTAAGGTGAGGTATCCAAGGGTGGTGCACAGTACAGTAAGTAGTTTTAAGGTGAGGTACCCAAGGGTGGTAATTAGGGAGTGGCAAGCTCTAGGCATCAGTCTCATGATCTGCCAATGGGAGCAAAATGTCACAAGGCATTGCTTGTGTCACCAGGAGTTGGGCCATTGCATCAGGCCTGCTGTATGGCTGTCAATAAGACTTTCACCGTAGGCTCAAGTCTGTCTCCCACATCTCCCCCTTTTCTTAAATTTTTTTAATTTTTTATTTTTAAAGGTGAGATATAATTTAGAATACAAATCATATTGATATCAATCCAGATATATTAAGCAAAGTACAATGGCTCAGGGGGTCATTTAACCAAGAGCCCCCTCCCTCAAAATGACAAGCTTTCTTAAGAGCAGGTTGTGCCAACTCTATGCCAACCAGTGGGAGTCGAGATTCTTTGCCTTGGCATTGTTGTCCCCACCTCAAGTGTCACCCAGCATAATGGACTGTGCCTGTCTTGGGTTGTCCCATCCTTTGGGATCTTACCCATCATTGACTACCAGCCCTTGAAGGGCAGGTCCCTTTGTGTGGTTTGGCAGAGGGAGAGGCAGTACATCCAGTACTGGCTTGTTTAAAGGCCTCCTCAGGGGTCAAGAATTTGTTGAAACCCATCGGAGGCCAATTATAGGTTGGTAAGGGGAAAGAATAGTGGGTCCTTGTTTGTAGAGACATGCCTGGCAAGATTTGGAAGT
>NW_008346550.1:1508819-1520823 GCF_000622305.1 Nannospalax galili | reverse complement strand
TATCTCTAGGTTGGTAAGGGCAAGGAACAGCAGGTCCTTGTTTGCAGAGACGTGCCTGGCAAGATCTGGAGGTAGAGTAACAGCTAACTGAACCAGAGAAAAATGAGTTTTAACAAAATTATCAAGACCCTTAACAATGCAGGGTCCAAAAATCAGGAGTTAGCAGTAATGATGGCACACATAGGTGCACTACTTCCTCTAGGGTCTGCCATCTCCGGGGTTGGTGGTTGTGGAGGGAGGTTTTCCATTGCAGGCAATTCTGATGTTCTGGGCTGGGATCTATGTCGGGGCTGGAAGATTATCTGGAAAGACACAAGTGTAGCCTTGCCCTTGTGTTAATAATAGGTGTGGATCTTTCCATTCACTTGTGAGTGGGTCCTTCCTTCTTACCATGGGAGCAGGAGTGGTCTGAGTGAATACCCCCCAATGCTTTATTGCTGGTGAGAGGCCATTGGAGTCAAATTTTAGAAAGTTTAATACAAATAGAGCTCATTGTATAACAGGAGCTATGGGCCAGATGACGTCTTGAATAGTGGCTCAAAAAGGTATAAGGGGCATGTAAGTGTATTTTATGTGCTGCAATAATAAGACCTAATGCCTGGAGGTTTTTTTTTGAGTTTTTGAAAAGCTCCTTATAAGATCTTAGGATCCTTATGGGCTATAAGAATGTCATCCATATAATGTAAAATATAAACCTCGGTCAGCAAAGGTCTGCAGGCATGGGCCACATAATGTTGGCAGAGAGTAGGACTGTTTTTCATGCCCTGAGGCAAAAACTTCCATTGATAGTGTTAAACTTGAAGGTTATGGTTGATGGTAGGTATAGAGAAGGCAAAATAGGGCTTATCACCATCATGAAGAGGAATAGAAAAGAAACAGTCCTTAATATCTATAATAATAATTGCACACTCTTTTGGAATAGCAGGAGGGTGGGCATTCCTGTTTGAAAGGTCCCTAAAGGCTTCATATGCCCATTAATAGCCCTTAAATCATGTAAAAGTCTCCACTTTCCTAATCTCTTTTGTATAACAAAAATGGGAGAATTATGAGGACTAAGTGAGGGCTCAATGTGACCCAAGGATAACTGTTCCTGGACCAAGGAGATCAAATGAGCTAATTTATGTGAAGGAAGAGACCACTGTTCCACCCATATGGGAGCTTTAGTGTCCCGTGTTAGTTTGATGGGAGGTGGCTTGGGCAGTGGAGCAGTGGCCGTTAGAATTGGGGGTGAGGGTGAGGGCATTAACTAAGTGCTTGCCTACAATGCGGTCATCATAAAAGGCTTTGCCCTTGGTAGTTAGAACAACCTCCATATTGCAGAGGATGTCTCTCCCCCACAGGTTATGGGGAAGCCCTGCAGCTAGGAGCGGTTTAATAGCTCCTGTATTGCCGTCTGGGTCAGTCCAGACCATGGGACCTTGGACCTGTAAAGTATTTTGTAAGCCCCAAACACCTTGTATAGTGGGTCCAGGCTTATGGTGCCAATGAGACAAGGCTTCTTCCTGTCTGATTACAGTAATAGCCCCTGTATCAATTAGGCCTTTAAACTTATGGCCATCTAGGGAGAGTTGCATCCTAGGCTTACGCAAATCAATAGGCATCGTCCATTGGACGTGAGGGGTGTATTTCCTTATTTCCTCTCTTAGGGGCAGGGCTGAGAGGTGCCCCATTGCCCGTTTAAAGGCACCTTTTGTATGGGTTTACCATCTGCATCCACCTTAGACCTACATTCTCTTGCCCAATGAAAGCCATTGCAGCATCTTGGGCATTTTGAAGAGGGAACCTGGCTCCTTTTGGCCTCTTTCATAATCTTATTAGGACAGGTACATGACCAATGGCCCTGTCCCCTTCAGGCCCAACATTTGCCTTTGTCCATCTCGGCCTACAGCTGATGAGCAGCCAGTGCCTCAGCAAGGGTCACGTCATGGGCCCAAGTGGTCCCCACATCTCAGCAGCCCAGAATCCATCAGAGACATCCTTGTGTCTAATGGCAAGGTGACACTCTGTAGAGCAGCCTTCATATACAAGACCCTTGAGCAAGGCATTGGCATCTCCCTGATGACTGATCTTTCTATTTATACTTTGTTGGCATCTCTCAACAAAATCTGAGAAAGACTTGCCTGGTTTTTATATCAATTTGGTTAATTTGGTATCATCGCGAGTCGGCATACTTCGAAAAGCACAAAGCGCACAAAGCCTTACTTGTTCAAAGTAGAGGGGAGGTCCCTGTGCCTGAGCTTGGGGGGGTCTCAAAATTGCCACGTCCTACTAGAGCATCAATTCCAATATTGTGCTCTGCCTGTTGTTCACATTCATCTTGGTAAGCAGCTTTCCATAAAAGGAAATTGACTCCCTGTAAGCAGGCATGAGTGATATTCAGTCAATCATAAAAAAATCAGGGAAAGACCCACCTGGTTTTTGGATCAATTTGGTTAATTTGATATCACCACGAGTCAGCATACTTCAAAAAGCACACAGTGCACAAAGCCGTACTTGTTCAAAGTAGCAGGGAGGTTCCTGTGCCTGAGCTTGGGGGATCTCAAAATTGCCACATCCTATTAGAGCATCAATTCCAATGTTTTGGACATTGGCATTTCTATTGCACTCTGCCTGTTGTACACATTCATCTTGGTAAGCATCTTTCCATAAAAGGAAATCGCCTCCCTGTAAGCAGGCATGGGCAATATTCTGCCAATCATAGGGGGTATTGGCCGAATGAATAATTGTATCTAATAATTGACCAAACCAGGGGGAGTGAATGTCATCCTCAATTGCTGCCTTATGCAGCTTCCTTAAGGTATCATGAGAATATGGATTCCAGACATTAGGGTTCTGTTGTCCCTGATTGAGAGTAACTGGGAAGAACTGTAGAAAATCTCCCATTGTATCATAGAACAGGGGCCTAGGTGGGAGGGGCTTCCAGTCTTCCTCCGGAAGGGAGGGGTAGGGTGACTGGAGGGGAACTTCCTTAAAGCTAGTGCAAGATGGCGGAAGGTAGCCATCACCCTGTAATGGCAGAGCAGAGGCTGCCCTAACTTCCTCTTTTCCATCAAGGGAGCTCTCAAACCCCAATTCCTTATTTTTTTATAGCATCATTAACAGTCATAATTTTATCAGAACAGGAATCCGTTAGTTTTGTTTTAACTGGAAATGCCTGGGACAGGCCATCCCCAGCGTCCTGTTGTATTTGCTCATCTATCTCCTTAAATAGGGGATTGTCCTGTTTAGGGGCTTTGGGAGAAACCCCCTAAGGGAGGCCAGAATGGCTGTCACAATGGGGTAGAACAGCCCAGACTGTGGGCATCCCTCCCTGACTTCTCTATGCCAGGCCAATAAAATGCAAGCCCATTGTTCAGGGTCCCAGCAATAAGTATCTGTAAAACAGGGGGCAAGAGCTAGTACTTCATCTAAAACCTTAGTTATATCCCTTTATGTTACCCTAATTTGCCTACTCCTGAGGAAAGAAACTAGTGCAGCAGTGCAGTTGCTGGCAGAAGCTGGATGACTATTCCCTATACCGGAGGTCACTCACCCTACAAGACGTATCCAAAGGGACTCAGAAAACATTCAGGAAGATGATCAGTGGAGACAGGAATGATACGCTACAGCTCCGTGGGGCAGGAAGCTTCATGCCCCACGTTGGGCACCAGTTGTGGTCATCAAGTAGCTGCTCTCCTCCGGCTATGGCCACTCTCCTGCTCTCTTAGATTCCCTGATCAGTCATCCAGTCCGGACCCCAGGGCTGATGAGGAGACTGTGTCAGTGGAGCCACATTCAGACACAGGAGACCAGGTTCAGTGACACAGATCTGGTTTATTGCAGGAAGGCACAAGCTTATATAGGGGTAGTGGTTCAATCGCAGCACAGCAAGTAGTTTAAAAGTGAGGTATCCAAGGGTGCTGCACAGTACAGTTATTAGTTTAAAGGTGAGGTACCCAAGGGTGGTGATTACTGAGTGGTGAGCTCTAGGCATCAGTCTCATGATCTGCCAATGGGAGCAAAATGTCACAAGGCATTCCTTGTGGCTCCAGCAGTTGGGCCGTTGCCTCAGGCCTGCTGTATGGCTGTCAGTAAGACTTTCACCCTAGGCTCAAGTCTGTCTCCCACAGCCATGTGGGTGCTGGAATTCAAACCTGGGTCTTCTGCAAGAACATCCACTGTTCTTAACTGCTGAGCCATCACTCCAGCCCCCTAGATAAATTATGTTGTGATTTTAATTTTTTTTAATTGATCTTTTATATTTTTTCTTCTTTTTGAACAAGTTTTATTGATCTTTCATACACTTCATATACTGGTTCTGAGTTCATCTTTTTTTTTAACTTTTACAAATCTTTATTGAGAATTTCATATATACATAAAAGGAATTTTGACAAAATTCATGTGTACCCCCTCCCTTCCAACACTTTCCATATTTCCCCATCACTTTTCTTTTTCTTTTCTTTCTTCTTTCATTTATTTATTTTTATGGGGCTTTTGGGTACTCTAACTTCCCCCCCCAAAGAGGTAACCCTAAAATCTTTCAAGGATTAGATATAGACTCCCAAACACTTTTGACATTTTTGGCCTTTGTAACAGAGTATGTTTCTAACAGTCCCAAGGACATTTTGACTTTTAGCCAACAAACTGACTATGTTTCTTTAGGGTCTTTTTACCCTAACTGCCTAGCCAATTCCTACCTCCTATTCGCCAATAGGGAATGGGGACTCAGGCCACTCTGGCTTCTTCTGTGCTGTATAGGGACTCAGGGTGAGGCAATTGGAGTACCCTTTCAGTGGGTCTCTCTAAAAACCCCAGAAATTGCATAATTTTTATCTCTAGGGGGGTAAAGAAAGTCATGAATCGTGAATAGGAGATGTGAAGGAGACATAACAGCAAGAGTAATTAGCATTAAAAGTTCTAGACAGGGAACTAGAACAAAGTCAGAACTGGAAATTTTCAAATGTTCATATGAGTCCATTGGAATTTATTGACAAGGGCTTCCAAAATCATCCCTCTATTGGGTTCTTCCTCATGTTTCTTTTGTCTTCTGAGGCTGGCCTCTAGAATGATGGATTCAGGATTGCTTTCAAGTATTTTGACAGCTGTTGAAGTAGTTAGAATCAGTGTCAGTTTCCTCTCAAATGCTTCTAAATATGGGGAGAAAATAAATTTATCCATCATTTTAGAACAATAGCTATTTGTCTCCCTTAGCTACAAGTGTGCACTACAGTATTAGAGACCAAGATTTGAAGTCTTACATCTGAGCAGCACTTTTTGGTTAGGAACAAAATCATAAATGAGAAATTATTGTCTAAATAACTTTTTATATAGACTTAAGCCTAATGTCTGAGAAGTGTAATCACTTCAACCCTTAAAGAAGTATACTGATAACTTTACTATTTTGTTATGCTTTCCTGTTGGGTGTTTAAGACCATACACTTGGCCCAAATACATAAGTTTATTTTTACATTCAAGGTCATTTTAGGATCTGTTCCTCAGGGGTCACATGGGCTTGGGAAGAGCTCCTGGCTCCTTTCTTTTACCAGTTCTGTATATGTGAAGATATGTCAAAGGTCCTACTGGATCATGTCTAGCTTCACTTGGAAGCATGAATGAGATGTTTCCTCTAAGTTTCCCCTCCTCTTTGTAGACTAGACAGTGGTTCAAGTCCATCTCTTGCGGTCTCCATGGCCTCCTTGAACAAGAGAACAGGTGACTCACCACATTTTTAGGACATTTTGAGAGATGTTCCATAGTTCTCTGGAACTACGTCGACCTTGGAGGGCAAGGGGCAAAAATTGTCCTTTAAATCCCTCTAACCACATTAATATAGGACTTAAAGTATGGCTGTTAAACATCCAATAAATTTAGTTCCATCAGTCTAATACTTTTAATTATTAGGTGCTGTGTAGATAAGGCTTAGGTAAAGAACCAAATATTCTCAGATAAACATTGACTATATTTATATTTTGTTCCTTAAACTAGTTGACTAAACTAAAATCATAGAAATTTTAACGATGTGTATATTATTTTTGTCTCATCCTTTATATATAAAATATATATACCAAACCTTAAAAAAAACTTCATCACTTGCTTATGCTTTCTTATTTTTTCTATTTGGAAAATATCTCCATTCTCATATCCTTTTACCATCTTTTACATTCTCATTTTCTTTTTTTTAAATAATAATGAGAAACAATAGCATTAACAAATAAATTTTCCATCAGTTGTGAAACTTATTTTCCTAGGGATGCTGAGCAATGCTTATTCCATTTTAAGGTTCTATTGTCAAGCCAATGTTGCATTAAAGTTTTACTGGGGAACCAATGAATTTATTGAGCTTACTTACCGAGATAACCGAAGGGTTGCTGAGGTGTATGTGTGACCTGAGGGTATGCACACTGGATAGCCTTTACCCAGCATGGGTCATGCCTTCTATTCCTAGCCTTCTGCAGATTTTATACTTTAGCCCTCCAAAAATCCAGGAGGCCATATGTGATTATATACAGTTGGCTGGGAAGTCTGTCTGGGTACTACAGTAAGGGTCCAGTGACACTGCTTGGCCCTCTTTAATGAATGATCACAACCATCAACAAGCCCAATTGTGATGATGTTTAGCAATCAGGCTCAGCTGAAGCTGTGATGATGGTAGTTATTTCATGCAAAAGGGACTGCTGTGTAACATCATCTTATTAAAAGGACCTGGAATTTAAAAGGATTTGGTGCTAGGACCCAGATATGAGGGAGAACATACATCGATTGTTTTTCTGACTCTGTGTTACTTCACTTAGTATAACAGGTTCTAGATCCATCCATTTACCTGAAAAATTGCATTATTTCATCTTTCATTAATACTGGATAGACCTCCATTGTATATATATACCACACTTTTATTAACCACTCTTTAGTTTAGTGGCACTTAGGTTCTTTCCATCTCTTAGCTCTTGTGAAAAGAGCAGCAACAAACATAGTTGTAGAAGTGTCTCTACAACAGGATGAGTCCTTTAGGTATATGCCAAGGAGTGGTGTAACTGAATTATATGGTAGGTTCATTTTTAGTTTTTTAAGAGTTCTCAGATAAACACAAACAGGAGGAGTTGGAGCTCATGGAGATGAGACTATTCCAGGAGCACAAATTCCCAGGCAGTGTTTTAGTTTCTCATGGCACATGACAACATTTCTTTGTGATACCCGTGAAAGGTGAGGAAATCCTAGGGGAAAATCACCATCATTTTCCTTGGCCAAGTCCCCTGATGGTTGGCCTTGTTCCCCAAGATTCTTAGCCTGTGGGTGTGATGAATCTCAATGTTTTTCTAGAATAAGAAGCTGTGGTGATCATGTTTAGGAGCCAATCAGGTCCTGCTTTTCTTCTGCTCAGTCATTACTTCACTCAGTACATTATTAAGTCCACCTCTGTACAAGACATTTGCCTAGGTCTGGGGATAAAGTGTAACTAACTTCTAAATCTCAGTGTTTTGATTATATTCTCAACTGCTGGCTGACAAGGCAGTGCCAGCGACTTTAGATGCCCTGCATTGCTTCTCTTCATCCTTTTTTTCAATATATGTTTTTATTGAATTTTTATGCATTTTATATAAGGCATCTTAATCACATTTAGAACCCCTCCCTTGACTGCGCTCCCATAGCCACCTCCCCCATGAGATTTCATGCATTCTGTCATAGATGTTAAGCCCTTTCAAGTCAAGTGTGTATCCTAGAAGTACTTTGATGTTCATCCACTAGGGCCTGGTCAGCAGTCTTGAGTCATTCCTTTAAAGAAAACCAACTCTGGGTCACCCAGCTGTGATCAGCTGCCAATAATTCCATTGCTAAGGTTGGGGTTTCTTGGCAATTTTCTCAGGTCTATGCTGAGTTTTTGTCTGGTTTCAGTTTGTATGGGTCTTGTGCATGCTGACACCATTGCTGTACAGTCATATAAACAAGTTTCCAGTCTCCTGGAAAGCTCTTCTTCCTTGTGATCCTCCAACACTGCTGGCTCTTACAATCTTTCTGCCCTCTCTTCTGCAGTGGTCCCTGAGCTGTGGGTGGGTGAGGTTTAATATATGAGTCCAATCCAGGGATACACAATCTGCAGTTTCTTATACTTTCAAACTTAGCCAGTTGTGGTCTTTTGTGTGAATCTTGCTCTGTTTTATAAGGAAGTTTTCCTGGTGATAGTTGAGGGATGCATTAGTTTTCTCTCTACTCCTGTTCTTCTGTGTTCCATGAGCCTTAGGTGTAGATATTCAACTATAGATGTGCCACCTAGTACTTGGCATCTCTCAGATGTGTATTCACCATGCCTGAGAATTTTTGGAATTCTGCAGTAGCCTTCTTCTGTTGCAAAAAGGAGTTTCTTTGAAGAGTGGTGTACGGTATGCTTGTTTATAAATATAAGGATACATATTAAGCATATGGTAAGAAATTTTACTTGTCTAGAGATATGACAAAGACAGTGTTTTCTCTAGGATCTATGCTCTTTCCTGCCATGTGTATATGGATGAGTTTTCAGTTCCACACATGAGTTCACTACCATTGAGAGGACTTTAATTTCAATTAGGTAGCTGCCCCTAAATAACAGTGTCATTGCTGTACCAATAGAGGTAGTTTGCTGTGCCAGTCCTTATGGCTATTAGAGTCTAGGGATGGATTGGAGCATCAATTGTTCTTCTCCCTTGAAAGTTTGCATTCTATCATCTAGCATTATGATAACTGAAATTTGGGTGTAAGGTCAACAGGTCAGATCTTACCGCATTTCTCTAAGTCCTATACCCAAAGCTTGTCCTGTCTTCAGCAGTAGGGTCTTATCTTTTACTGGGTGATAACCAAGAGGTTTGTAAATAGCCTGTGTTATCTTGGGAGTCTTATGGACAACTCCCACTAACTATGTAAATGGAGGTCTCTTGTGTCTGGCACTGTGTTCCTTGCCAAGCAGTTCCTAGGTATACATATGAACTAATGTTTGGACACTGTATGAGCATTTTTTATATTGTTTTGGGGGGGCATCACTTTTCCCTCAGGGTTTTCTAGGACCCCAAAATTCATTCATCTCTACTCTTGTTCCTTCCATCTGGCCGCCCTCATTCTTCCCCAGTACCTCTATTATCCCCACCATTCCCTTAATAACACCTGTCTCCCACCATATCCCTTCTCCTAACTCCCCACACATACACCATGTCCCCTTGCACATCCCTCCCTTCTCTCATCACTGTCAAATACTCCCACTTTCCCCTTCCTCACCCCCTGTAACATCTGCTCTCTAGTATACTCCTCTTTCAGGTTCTTTCTTTTCATTTACATCTGTGTATCCTATTTTCCTGGATCCTGATGTTACATCAGAATTTATACTCACATATAAGGGACTGATGCCACAATCCTCAAATGAGGGAGAACATACAACTCTTGCTATTCTGCATTTGTGTTACTTCACTTAGTATAACACTCTACTTCCATCCATTTTCCTGCAAATTTCATCTTTTTAAAAAATATTTTTTTTTATTTTTAATGTGTATGCATGTATTGCCTGCGTGTATGTAAGTACTCCTGTGTGTTTCAATGTCTTCGGCGGTCAGAAGAAGGTGTTGAATGCACTGAAACTGATGTTATCACAGTTGTTAGCTGCCACGTTGGTGGTGGGATTCGAAATTGGGTCTTCTGTGAAGAACAGCCAGTGTTCTTAAACATTGATCCATGTCTCCAGCCCCAAATTCATCTTTTCTTAGTGCTGAGTAGAAATCCATGGTGTAGATGTACCACACTTTCTTGATCCATTCATCAGTGGAGAGACATTTAGGTTGTTTCCATTTCTTAGCTATTGTGTAGGGAGCAGCAACAAACATGGATATATGCTTACCTCTACAGTATGATGAGTCCTTTGTGTATATGCCAAGTTTTTTGATGGTTTCTGATAATGCAATATTCTTAGTATACAAAAGGTAAAAAAATACTTATATGTGCTTTGCATGGAAATTTCTGTGAAGAAAAATAATATAGTCACAGTTCCTTAAATGTCAGTCTAAGTTTGACTCGTTATGTACATTGAAAATTCTTCCAAAAAGCTTACATTCATAATCACAATAGTATGAAAGTTATTGTAGAAAATGGTACAGTTTCCTTTTTCTTTGCTTAATGTTTATATATTTAGACAGATGAAATAAAAGGATATTAATAGAATAAAAAATTTACTACCATATTTTATTTCCATGACAAATATATTGCTGATAATTAGTATTATTACTAATTGACTATTACAATTGCCAATATTAGGATTTGTTTGATTATTGTTGTTCTTGTTGTTTGTTCTGAGATATGGTTTCATGTACAGCAGTCTGGCTTCTTGGTCAAGGTAGCAATAAACTTCTGATCTTCTGTTTATACTAACTGAGTGCTGGGATTATAGATGTGTGTCAATATTTGTGTTCTATAAAAGGAAAATCATTTAAATTGTATTAGTAAGATAATACATTGGTATAGATATCTATATATGACTGTATATTAATGCTTTTGATAATATAGCTGCCTGTGACTTTATTTTGAAAAAAAATGGTACAAGTTCACATTGAAAGTTCAGTAATATAATGTAGTTTTCTTGTCTAAAGTCTCCGTCCTGAGTTCTTTCACATATTGCTTTCTCCCCACCACCCCACACACATACAGACACACACACAAACACATACATATATATTCATTTTTTATTGATTTTTTTGTGTATTACATATAGAAAAATTCAAACAATCTTAATCACCTTTATACCCCATTCACCACAGGCAACCTCCATAGCCCACTGTCCCCCATTGGATCCCATATACTTGGTCATCCTTCTTAAGGCCCACTAAGTTGTCAAGTCTCCCCAGCCATTCCCCAGTGCAAGTCTGTCCACTAAGTCTAGTCAGCCTATCTAAGAGACATTCTATGAAAGATTTATAGTATCATGAAAAGTTTATAGCAGCAAATTCTCTAATGGCTTTTGCTACTGAAACTTCAGAAGGGATTCAATGATTTAAATGTTGAAAGATAACCCATAAACTTCAAAGTAGTAGAAATTGGTGTGAAAAGCTTAAGAGTAAAATATAAAATAATGTGTCCTAAATAATCTAATCTCTAATAGTTCAAGTTCACTATTCTTCTGTAGTAAGTTAAATATGTCACTGTATTAATATCAATTTTCTTTTACAGCTATTTGTTACAAATTAAGAAGACAAAATCCAACATCCTTTCTTGATAAAAATCATGGAACATCTAGGGATTCAGAGGACAGGTCTCAACATATTAGAAGCAACATACATCAAGTCAACATCCAACATTGTGCTAAATGGACACAAACCTTAGCATTTCTACTAATATCATGTACGAGGCAAGGTTGTCCACTCTTTTCAATATTGTATCTGATGTAATAGCTAGTCAATAAGAAAACTTAAGGAGATAAAGGGTTACAAACTGAAAAGAAGAGGTAAAAGTATTCTTATTTGTAGATTATCAGATTCTATACAGAAAATAATCTAAATACTCCTCCACAAAACTCCTAGAGCCAAAAAACACATTCAACAAACTCAGAGAATAAAATATTCTCTTTTTTGTTGTGTCTTTAGGTAGTTTTGGTATCAGAATAATACTGACTTTGTAGAACAAATTTTCTAGTGCTCTGTCATTTTCTGTTTCATGGAAAATGTTAAAATGACAGAATATTCCTTGAATTCAATGTGAAAACCTTGGGATTTTATTTGAAGGGAAATGCAAAATCCACAGGATAATAGGTAAACATAGAATAAGTATTATTCATCAGTAAATTTTTATACATGAGTACTAATACACTCAGTGAACTACACACACACATTTGTGTGTATGCATGTTTATAAATGCTTATAATAGTAAGCAAGAGTAAAAACTGAGTGATTTATGGGATCTTGGAAAAATTTGAAGGCAGCAGGTGTGGTAGTAATTATGCACATCCAACACTCACATGCATGAAACTGCTTAAAAATAAACAAGTAATTATTTTTTATAAAGCCTTGTAGAAAATTCTAAA